>NW_028274809.1:90568100-90892475 GCF_037043125.1 Eumetopias jubatus
TAAATACCACCACCACTTCTGTTTGGATTATTAAGAGGATATTCATAATCCAAGTGTCTTTGAAGGGATTACTTCTTAAAATTTATCAGTGACCAGGATTGTGTAGTGAAAATAACAGGCATCTGAGAAGGAGGAAGAACAGAACCAGAGATTTGTGCTTATTCAGGGTAGGGAGAAAGTGCCTGGAACAAGCCTTCCTTCCTGGATGCATAATACTGGGGAAGGTCTCTCCTGATGTTCAGTATATTCTAAACAAAAAGATGAGAAGGATATGATATTATGAGAACGATGTGATTCCTGGCCTCAGGAAACTTTATTTAAAAACCTTTGGATTCTGGGTCCCCTGCCATAATTTTAGTGTATCTATTATTTATAGATAATATATATGTATTATCTATAAATAGATCTAAATAGATCGATTATCCACAAGTATTGAACAGCACATTGTTCCTCTGATCTTTATTAGGTTTTGTAGATGGTACAAGGGAAGTACAGTAAGTGTTTCTGAATTCAAAGACCTGAGCTTATTAGCCACTGTATATTTAAATATTATGCCCTACCAGTGCTAAACTGTGTATATATATTAAAAGTTAAGGAATGGTCAGAGAGGAAGCCTAAGGAAGATATCCTTGTGACTGAACGTTCTTCCAACAAGTGGTGAGTCTCCTCCCCCTTATAATTTAAAGCTGATTTAAGATTAAGAGTCATTAAAACTATGACCTTTGACCTCAACCCAAACTTCCAGCCTAACTCAAATGCAGTTCAGCCACAACAGTAGGGTGCATGCAACACACATAGGAGACATCCCTGAACCACCAAGTTCTGGTGAACAGGGTACATTGCACTGCAGGGCACTGTAGGACCCCTTCTTCATAAGGTCACCACTTTCAAGAGCAGGAGACATAGCAGGAGACTTTCCTAATATAGAGAAACAAACACAGAGAGTTAGACAAAATGAGGAGACAGAGGAATATGTCCCAAATGGAAGAACAGGACAAACCACAGCAAGAGACCTAAGCAAAATGTATGTAAGTAATATGCCTGATAGAGAATTTAAAGTAATGCTCTTAAAGATACTTACTGGACTTGAGAAAAGACTGGAAGACATCAGTGAGACACTTAACAAAGATAAAAAAGAACCAATCAGAGATAAAGAACACACTAAATAGAATTAAAATTATACTAGATGAGGAGCAGTGCCTGGGTGGCACAGTTGGTTAGGCATATGACTCTTGGTTCCAGCTCAGGTTGTTATCTCACAGTCACGTACTGGGCTCTGTGCTTAGCACAGAGTCTGCTTGAAACTCTCTCCCTCTCCCTCTGCTCCTCCACCCTGTGCTCTTTCTCTCTCTTTCTAAAATAAATAATTCTTAAAGAAAATACAGTAGATGGGATAAATAGCAGGCTAAATGAGCAGAAGAATGAATTTGCACCTTGGAGGACAGAGTAATGTAATCAAGCTGAGCAGGTGGGAGAAAAAAATACGCAAAATGAGAATCAACTTAGGGAACTCAGCGACTCCATCAAGCATGAACATTTTCATTACAGGGATCCCAGAAGAAGAAGAGAGAAGAGGGCAGAAAATTTATTTGAAGAAATAATAGCTAAGAACTTTCATAATCTGGGGAAGGAAACAGATACCAGATCCAGGAGGCACAGAGAGCCCCCAACAAAATCAACCCAAACAGGTCTACGTCAAGACACATAGTAATTACAATGGCAAAAAGTAGTGATAGAGAATTTTAAAAGCACCAAGAGAGAAGAAGACAGTTACATACAAGGGAAACCCCATAAGGCTATCAGTGGATTTTTCAGCAGAAACTGCAAGCCAAAAGGGAGTAGCATATTCAGAGTACTAAAAGGAAAAAAAAACCTACAACTAAGAATACTCTATCCAGCAAGGCAATTACTCAGAATAGAAGGAGAGATAAAGAGTTTCCCAGACAAAAGTTAAAGGAATTCATGGCCACACCAGCCCTACAAAGAATGTTAAAAGGCACTCTTTGAGTGGAAAGCCCATAAGTAGAAGAAATGTAGGAAGAACAAAAACAGTAAAATTAAGTATATCTATAAAAATTCAGTCAAGGTTTTCACAAAACAAAAGGATCTGAAGTATGACACCATATATCCAAAATGCGTGTGTGTGTGTTGAGGGGGAGATAAAGAATAGGTTCAAACTCAAGAGACCATAAATTTAATGGAGAATATGCATAAAATGTTAATATGCATAACATTGCTTTAAATTCTCTATCAGGCATATTACTTACATACATTTTGCTTAGGTCTCTTGCTGTGGTTTGTCCTGTTCTTCCATTTGGGACATATTCCTCTGTCTCCTCATTTTGTCTAACTCTCTGTGTTTGTTTCTCTATATTAGGAAAGTCTCCTGCTATGTCTCCTGCTCTTGAAAGTGGTGACCTTATGAAGAAGGGGTCCTACAGTGCCCTGCAGTGCAATGTACCCTGTTCACCAGAACTTGGTGGTTCAGGGATGTCTCCTATGTGTGTTGCATGCACCCTACTGTTGTGGCTGAACTGCATTTGAGTTAGGCTGGAAGTTTGGGTTGAGGTCAAAGGTCATAGTTTTAATGACTCTTAATCTTAAATCAGCTTTAAATTATAAGGGGGAGGAGACTTACCACTTGTTGGAAGAACGTTCAGTCACAAGGATATCTTCCTTAGGCTTCCTCTCTGACCATTCCTTAACTTTTAATATATATACACAGTTTAGCACTGGTAGGGCATAATATTTAAATATACAGTGGCTAATAAGCTCAGGTCTTTGAATTCAGAAACACTTACTGTACTTCCCTTGTACCATCTACAAAACCTAATAAAGATCAGAGGAACAATGTGCTGTTCAATACTTGTGGATAATCGATCTATTTAGATCTATTTATAGATAATACATATATATTATCTATAAATAATAGATACACTAAAATTATGGCAGGGGACCCAGAATTCAAAAGGTTTTTAAATAAAGTTTCCTGAGGCCAGGAATCATATCAATGGAAAAACATTTATCATGCAAATGGGTGTAAAAAAAAAAAACCTGGGATAGCAATAATTATATCAAACGAAATAGAGTTTAAAACAGAGACTATAACAAGAGTTAAAGAAGGACACTATATAATCATAAAGGGCACAATACAACAAGAAGATATAATAATTGTAAATATTTATGCACCCAACATGGGACCCAATACCTAAAGCAGTAATAAAAAACATAAAGGAAGTAATTGATAATAACACAATAATAGTAGGGGACTTTAACTCCCCACTTACATCAATGGGTAAATTATCCAAACAGAAAATTAACAAGGAAACAGTAGCTTTAAATAATATATTGGACCAGATAGATCTAGGGGTGCCTGGGTGGCTCAGTTGGTTAAGCGACTGCATTCGTCTCAGGTCATGATCCTGGAGTCCCGGGATCGAGTCCCGCATTGGGCTCCCTGCTCAGCAGGGAGTCTGCTTCTCCCTCTGAACCTCCCCCCCCCATGCTCTCTCTCTCTCAAATAAATAAATAAAATCTTAAAAAAAAAAGCCCACTCTGGACCAGATAGGTCTAACAGTTATATTCAGAACATTCCATCCTAAAACAATTGAATTTTTTTTTTCAATTGCACATGGCACAGCCTCCGGAATAGATCACATATTAGGCCACAAAACAAGTCTCAACAAATTTAGAAAGATTGAAGTTACATGATGCATCTTTTCCAAACACAACACTATGGAACTAGAAATCAACCACAAGAAAAAATCTGGAAAGAATGCATACATAGAGGTTAAATAACATGCTATTAAATAATGAATGGGTCAGACAAAAAGTCAAAGGGGAAATCAAAAAAAATACATGGAAACAAATGAAAATGAAAACAAAATGGTCCAAAATTTTGGGGATGCAGCAAAAGCTGTTCTAAGAGGGAATTTTATAGCAATTCAGACCTAACTCAAGAAACAATCTCAAATAAACAACTGAAACTTACAAACCTAAAGGAGCTAGAAAAAGAAGAGTAAACAAAAAAACCCAAAGTCAGTAGAAGGAAGAAAATAATAAAGATTAGAACAGAAATAGATAGCAACTAAAAAAACAATAGAACAGATCAATGAAAGCAGGAGCTGGTTCTTTGAAAAGATCAACAAAATTGATAAACCTTTAGCCAGGCTCATTTAAAAAAAGAGAGAGGACTCAAATAAACAAAATCATAAATAAAAGATGAGAAATAACAATCAGCATTGCAGAAATACAAAGGATTATAAGATAATGTTATGAAAAATTATATGGCAACAAATTGGATAATCTAGAAGAAATGAATAAATTCCTAGAAACATGTAAGGTCTCCAAACTGAATCAGGAAGAAATAGGAAATTTGAACAGATCAATTATCAGCAATGAAATTGAATCAGTAATCAAAAAACTCCCAACAGATAAAAGTCCAGGACCAGACAGGTTCATAGGTGAATTTTACCAAACATTTAAAGAACAGTTAATACCTATTCTTCTCAAACTATTCTAAAAAAAGAAAATAAAATAAAAGAGGAAGGAAAGCTTCCAAATTCATTCTACAAGGCCAGCATTACCCTAATACCAATATCAGATAAAGACACCACAAAAAGAACTACAGGCCAGTATCTCTGATGAACAAAGATGCAAAAATCCTCAACAAAATATTAGCAAACTGAATCCAACTATATATTAAAAAAATCATTCACCATGATCAAGTGAGACTAATGCCCAGGATACAAGGGTGGTTCAATATTTGCAAATCAATCAATAGGATACATCACATTAACAAGAGAAAGGATTAAAACCATACGATCATTTCCATAGATGCCGAAAAACACTTGACAAAATACAACATCGATTCATGATAAAAACCTTCAATAAAGTAGGGTTAGAGGGAACATACCTCAACATATGTTGAGGAACATACCTCAACCTTTATTAAGGCCATATATGAAAATCCCACAGCTAATAGCATAGTCAATGGTAAAAAGATGAGAGCTTTTCTCCTAAGATCAGGAATAAGAAAAGGTTGTCTACTCTCACCATTTTTATTCAACATAATATTGGAAGTCCTAGCCAAAGCAATCAGACAAGAAAAAGGAATAAAAGCATCCAGATTGGTATGGAAGAAGTAAAACTTTCCCTATTTGCAGATGACATGATACTATATATAGAAAACCCAAAGGACTCCACCAAAAAACTGCTAGAACTGATAAATGAATTCAGTAAAGTCACAGGATACAAAATCAATGTATAGAAATGTATTGCATTTCTATACACCAACAGTGACACAGCAGAAAGAGAAATTAAGAAAACAATCCCATTTACAATTGCACTAAAAATAATAATATACCTAACAATAAACTTAACCAAAAAGGTGAAAGACCTGTATTCTGAAAACTAAAACATTGATGAAAGAAATTGAAGATGACACAAAGAAATGGAAAGATAGTCCATGCTCATGGATTGGATGAACAAATCTTGTTAAAGGGTCCATGCTACCAAAAGCAATCTACAGATTTAATGCAATCCCTAGTAAAATACCAAAGCACTTTTCATAGAAGTAGAACAAATAATCTTATCATTCGTATGGAACCACAAAAGACCCCAAATAGCCAAAGCAATCTTGAAAAAGAAGAATAAAGCTATAGGTATCACAATCCCATATTTCAAGATATACTACAAATCTGTAGTAATCAAAACAGTATGGTAGCAATAGAAAAATAGACACATAGATCAATGGAACAGAATAGAGAGCCAAGAAATAAACCCATGATTATGTGGTCAATTAATCTTTGACAAAGGAGGCAAGATTATGCAATGGGAAAAAGACAGTCTCTTCAACAAATGGTGTTAGGAAAACTGGACCACTTTCTCACACTGTACACAAAAATAAACTCAAAAGTAGATTAAAGGCCTAAACGTGTGACCTGAAACCATAAAAATCCTAGAAGAGAGCACAGGCAGTAATTTCTCTGACATTGGCTGTAACAACATTTTTCTCTAGATTTTTGAAGAAAATCTTTACTTGTAACTAGTTGTGCATATCAGAAAAAAAATGAATGTATGAAGTTTATTATAGAGTTTGAGTCCAGTCATAAAATCTCAGTAAGTTTCTGGATATATAACAAAATACAGCATCTTTGATAGACATATGTGATAGTATTGACATAAACATATTAATAGTATGTTCATTCAATAGATAGGTAATTAACATCTATTTTGTTTCAATAATTATGGAGATGAAGGGGCGCCTGGGTGGCTCAGTTGGTTAAGCGACTGCCTTCGGCTCAGGTCATGATCCTGGAGTCCCAGGATCGAGTCCCGCATCAGGGTCCCTGCTCAGCAGGGAGTCTGCTTCTCCCTCTGACCCTCTTCCCTCTCGTGCTCTCTATCTCTCATTCTCTCCCTCTCAAATAAATAAATAAAATCTTTAAAAAAAAGTAAAAAAAATAATTATGGAGATGGTTTTGTACTAATTTTTGCATACATTCTAGCTTGATCCCACTGGAACTGAAAGGCTCTCCTTTTCAAATTTTGAAGTGGTACTAGAGATAGGTATAATTCACAGAACAGGAAATATGTCATAAATATAAATAAATTTTATATAATAAGCTATATATAATTATTTTAATTATATAAAGAAAATATATGAATTATATTTTAATGTAAACAATATATAATAAAATACTTATATTTTAAGATTGTCATATTTATAGAATTTAATATATTTATATAATATATAATTTATAACTTATGTAATATAGCTATAGGTTATATAGCATATAAATTATAATTTATATCTAAATTACACAAATAATATATAGATTATATCAATACATTTTGTATTATAAACAAATGTATAAAAATATATTTACATAAATATTTATGTATACATATAAATATAATCATAAATCTTCTGTCAGGCATTTTTGTTGTCAGTTATTCACTGCTGTTTAGAAAATTCAAGCCTAAATGGGGAAAGGATGGGAAAGAGTTGAATGGAGCTAGATGGTATTCCAGACCTGCAACTCTGGGACCCCTTATGGCTGTTTAAAATATTCCTCTCTAAAGAAGGAATATAATTTTTGTTGAAGGTTTTAAAGATCAATCTGAGTTTATTTAATCAGTGCTTTATTCTCACTAGCTTTTTCGTTTGTGTGTGTTTGGTTGGTTGGTTCCTTTTCAAAACTTGATTTACATGCTAGATGGAATGAGTCAGGTTATGCTTATAGTGCTTGGGTAAAGTTCTTATTTTAATACCAGTTCAGCTTCTGCTATGTCACATGGGAACCAGGAAGGACAGGTGTAAGGAGGATATCCAAATTAGGTGGTCTCCTTTTTAGGGTTCTTAGAGTGTATTTGGTTAGGTAGATAACCAAGGCCCTTGAGGAACACGGAGACCTAAGAAAGAATTACCAATTACAAAAGAAGAATTCAAACTAACCTTTGGATAGTTTTCCCTAGGGCTGATCCTGTTCTCTTTGTGTAACTTATCCAATTAAGTTATAGATAATACCTGTAAACTCAAGGTCACATATTTCTAAAAATATACCTAGTAGCTTTTGAAGTATTTTTAAAGATTTCACTCTAAAATTCTTGGGTAAATTGCAACTCAGCATTTTTGACTTATGGAATTAGTAAGAACAAAGGAACAAAAATAAAGCCAGTCTTTCAACTAAGATTCTTACAGTTTTTTGAAAAGTAAAAAACAGATTTCTTCATCCCTGGGTAATCTGATTAATTTAATAATAATTAAAGTTGAATTTTAAGCAATAATTTAGAGCATTAAAGCATCTCTATTTTCAGATGGTGTGATTATCTGATTAAAAACCCCAAAGACCTGTGTAAAAACTAATGCAAGCAATGGTGTAATTTAATTAAGATTGACAGATAAAAGTTGAATAAACTTCATACATATATATTTAAATGTGTATATATAAACAAAAACTGTTTGAAGTTATAATGCAATAGAAGAATCAATTCATGATTAAACACACACACACACAGATACACCTAGGCATAAGCTCAATAAGAAATTGCCAAAGCTTCTGTAAGAAGAACTATAAATCACTGATGAAAGATTTAAATGTACACCTGAACAAATCAAAAAAGATATGTTTTTGGACAGGACAGCTTAACATCATAAAGATGTCAGTTATTTTTAGGTTAATATATTTAGTACAATCTCAATAAAAGTGCCATTATTATTTTTCTTTCCTGATGCTAGAAATGTTGTCCGTAAAGTTGATCGGAAAGGAAAAAATGAGAATAGAAATGAAAATCTTAAGAAAAGGAAAAGCACAATAAGAGGAACCTAATCCTCTGATACATTAAATCATACTACAAAACCTCTATAATTAAAATAGTATAGCATTATACCATGAGTAGAAGTAAAAAATAGACACAAATGCATATGAAAATGTAGTCTAAAATAATTCCATGTCAGAAGGGAAAAGGTGAACTCACACTTATTTAAATAACTAGTATTGGCATAAGTGGATGATAATAGAGAAAAAGAGAAAATTGGTCCCAGTTTCTATCCTGCACACTAGAACAAATTCCAAATGTGTCAGAGAGTTAAATTAAATTGCAGAAGTACTAAAACAAGACATGGGTGAAAATCCTGTAGCTTAGGCAGAGGAGAATCTTTGCCAAACTCTAATGCAAGATACAAAAGCATTAAGAGAAAATATTGATAATTTCACAGCATAAGATATTAAAAATGACAACAAAATTTTGCATGGCAAAAATAAGTAAATAAAGAATACCTGCCATGAGCAAAGTACAAATGACAAAATGGGAAAAACATTTGCAATTTATATTATGGACAAAGGTTAATAATCTTAATATATAAAGAGCTTATAGAGAAGAAAAACATTCTATAGGTCCTATAGAAAAATGGGCAAGAGATTTAAACGGACAGATAAAAGAAAAAGTAATAAAGATAGCCCTTATTTACAAAGATGCTTGACATCATTGATAATAAAAATGCAATTTAAAGCTATACTGAGATCCTATTTCCCACTTATGCTATACTATGCAGTGGTAAAGAGAAATGAGAAAGATTATTATATACTACTATGAAATCCTGTCACTGGCACTAAGATTGAGAGACTTGAGAGACATAGCCACTCATTATAATGTATAGATCTTATTCATGAGTTGGCAAAATTTCTCTTAAGTTCCAGATTAGTAAATATTTTAGGCTTTGTGAGTCATACAGTCTGTCACAACCATTCAACTCTGTAATGCAAAAACAGCCATAGATAATATGTAAACAAATGGGCTGGATGTGGCTGCGTTCCACAACTTTACTTAAAAATCTTTACATACAGGGCGCCTGGGTGGCTCAGTTGGGTGACTGCCTTTGGCTCCGGTCATGATCCCGGAGTCCTGGGATCGAGTCCCACATCAGGGCCTCGCTCGGCGGGGAGCCTGCTTCTCCCTCTGACCCTCTCCCCTCTCCTGCTGTTTCTCTCTCTCTCTCTCAAGTAAATAAATCCATAAAATCTTTGAAAAAGAAAAAAAAAACTTTACTTACAAAAATGGGCAACAGCTGGTTTCAGACTTCAGGCTACAGTTTGCGGACCTGAAAACTATTAAAGGAAATACATGGGACAAGTTGAACACTAACTGGTTGGAAGAATAGGGACGGGAAACCCAGAGGAAGCTCTTCTGTTTGGAAAGGAGAACAATGGGAGGCACAGAGCAGTTACTGGACCATAGAAATTCTGAAATCCTATTGAGCAAGATCTTCCCGCTCTGAAATGGAGACTATTCCAAGTTTACATGCTAGTTTCTGTTCTTTTGAGTAGATTTTGTTTGTTATATTTTCTGACTGTTAGCTCTACCTTCTGGGAATTCTTATCTTTTCCATTATTCTTGGTAACATCTGAAAAATACTCTCCTTGGGAGCTAAGCAGACCTTCAGACTGTGCTGGATTGTCTATTGTTGACTTAGCACATGAACTCCTAACATTGGGAACTACATTTCTCAGAATCCTCTTCTCTGTATCGTTGTGGGATAGAGTTGGCCAATTAGATGAACTTTCACGAGATTTGGAAGGCAGATGAGAGCCGAGGTCATTACTCTATGAAAGTATGATGGTTAGACATGATGTGTGGCAGAGGTGCCTGGTGGACTGCCTGTTCTCTCCTCCCACCCCAGTTCATCTTAGTTGCTGGCCATGCCGACCAAAGTGGACTCAACCCACAAAAGCGTGGCTCTAGGCCAACAGAAGCTTGAATAGAACTCTCCACAAGCTCTTCCTTTGCCAGGTCCTCTCTGGCAGTGAGATACACAGTCTTGTATTTTCCTGCAAGTTCCAACTTGTCCCTGCTTCAGATGAAAGTCATTAATAACTATTTCTCTAATCTTGCAACTCCTATTTCCAAGACCTTCACTTTCCTAGGTCCACCTACATTTAAATAAACTGTAATTCTCATATTGCATCCCTCATTCCTTGTAATAATTATCAGTCGCTCTGGTCTCTTGACTTACCCTCAGTTGATAGACTGCCCATTGAAAGTTGAAGGTTAAGAGTCATTTTATGTGTCAAATGGTCGTTCTTTGTAGTCCTCCCCAATAAAGGGGCAGATAATATTTTGACTAATAATATAATCTATTTTATTTCACCACATCTCAAAAGGAACTTGGTATCAGTTTTATACCTGTTTTCCAACTATATTTTAACTGACCAATTGGATTCTAAACCCCAGGACGCCAGATACTACCTTTTGTCCAATTAAAAAAAAATCCTACTCAGAATTAAACATGAATTAAATTGAAAAATATATATATCTTTTGAAAAACAATTATTCATTGGAGGAATTCCATTATAAAAAATTCCTGCCTGGTGATTAACCTAAAATGTTAATATTGACATTTTTTTTTTCTGAAAAATATTTGCTGAGTATGACATGACATCTAGTTTTTTGTAAATTTTCTTTTTGGGAAAGAAAACAAAAATAATTCAAAGTATGCAATCGCCTGAAGATGTAGACTTAGAAATGGGATATTTATAATCATTTTTTATCCTCCAAGCTTAAATTTATAACCATACAAATTCTAAGCTATTGTACTGTTATTCATGGATTTGCTTAAAAGAAAGCCCTTTAGTGTTTGGTCAGACAGTAGAAAACTTTCAGTAGGAAACATTATTTTATGACAGATTCGGGAGCTGAACTGTATTGATTTTTTTTTTTAATCTACTGAAACATTTGTTTGATACTTATCATTTTTGCAAAAGGTGACACATTAATTTTTGATGGGCTTTTCATTATACAGTTTTTGTAAAATTACTCCTTTTCCCAAGATTCCAAGGTCGAAGTAGGATGATTGAATAGGAAGAACTGTAAGGTAGATTGAATAACTAATCCCAAATCTTCCTTTGCTCCAGTAAAATAATCTATTTATTCCTTTGCCATGGCTTTGTGGCTTTGTTTTAGATAGAATGTGCTTCTTGTCTCCTTGACTGTGTATTTGGCTATATGACTTACTTTAACCTATGGGAAGTTAGTAAATATGGTGAAATCTTGCTAGGTTGGTATTGCTGTCTGTCCTTCTCTATCACCAGAAGGGCATACCCTGTACATTGCTGTTCCTCTGGCACGGGTCCCAGAATGAGACACATGAGATAGAGCTTCCTAGCCCACCTACAGTCACATGAGCCCAAAATACATGCTATGAAAGTTGTAGTTATAAGAATAGGAAGACAAAACATTTTATGTAACAGTTTTAGATTGATTTGTAACATTTAAATATTTAAACATATGGCATATGGGCCTCCTTTTTTTTTTTTGTTAATCTTGCCCTGAACTTTGCAAAAGTAAAAGGCTGGTCTGCAGTCAGATAAAATTCCATCATTCCAGTAGTAACACTTCTATTTGTATTCTTCACATACCCTCTCTGCCTGTGTGTGTGTGTGTGTGTGTGTGTGTGTGTGTGTGTGCGCGCGCATGCTAGGACTATGTGGGGACCTCTAAAGTGCAGGACCTAGAGGGAAGCCTGGACTGTTTGTGGGGAGGACAGGGTGAAATAGTAAGGTCATTCACAACATTAATGCCCATTTTGAAGGCATTGAGTTGTGGGCCTTTTAGTTGTGGCTTTGAAGGTTTTTAACATGTTAGAAGGAATTGGCCAGAACTATCACTTAGTGATCTTCAAATTTCAAAAAAAATATGGCTAGTGCTATAGACTGACTATTTGTGTTCCCCCAAATTCATAGGTGGAAACCTAATCATTGACTTGATGGTGTTTGGAGTGGCGCTCTTGGGAGGTGATTAAATACTAAGGTGGAGCCCTCACAAATGGGATTAATACTCTTATAAAAGAGATCCTATAGAGCCCCCACCCCTTCTGCCATATGAGGTAGCTGCCTATGAGCCCCGGAGGAGGTTTTCACTAGACATTGGATCTGCTATTGCCTTGATCTTAGACTTTCCAGCCTCCAGAACTATGAGAAATAAATGTTGTTTATAAGCCACCCAGTCTATTGTATTTTGTTATAGCAGCCCTAATGAACTAAAACAGCAAGTCTAAGGTGTCTCCTTTCTTTTCCCTACCTAGCAGCCACTCCTCTGAGGTGCCCCACTGCATGCTGCTCTTTGCCCTGTTGTGGCTTCTGTTACATCCTTCAAGGTTGTGACCAATGTCTTTTTAAATTTAAATCTGATTACTGAGTAAAATTGCTGGAACACAGAAGACCTAACAAAATGTTTTGTTCTAGGCTTTGGAGTCCTAGGGATTTTTTGAATTCATTCTATGTAAACAACAACAACAATAACAAAACTCCCAAAACCAAAACATGTTCTCCTCTGAATCAGATTACCCCAGAATACAGACAATGCAGATTTTCTCCCTTAGCCTAGAAAGATTCTTAATACTTAATTCTGGTTCTCTCTCTGATAGTTTTGATGGAGCCATAACCCACTTAGCTGGATTTTAAGCATCACCTCCATTTCTAGGTAGATATATAATGTTAAGGATATTCCCAGAGCATACACCAAAAGAAAAGGGGAGTGGGGAGGAACACTTTCACATTGCGGGATGATGACATATGCTTGTGCTTAAATTCCCAGCTTACCAAAGTCATTGAACAAATGAATTGCTTTTGCATACTGAAACTCTGATTTAAATTTTCAAGCCTCCATAATTTTAAGATCAATAAACATTTATTATTGTGCCTACTTGTACCTCCGAATAAATCACTGTATAATTTTACCTCTTATTTCTCAAAGGTGTAATATAAAAATATTGATTTTAGTCGTTTTTGTGTGCTTCTAAAAGGGTATGTAATTTATACATAGACAACCTTTTGGCATGATGCCTAAGACAATGGAGATTATTGCTACAAATAATGTATGAAAAGCTTTTATTTTAAAAATCTTTTATAGAATATAGCAGTCTTACAGAAATGTGCACACAAATTATAAGTTTTCAGCTTGATGGATTTTTGCGAAGTGAACATACATGTATAGTTAGCTTCCAGATTTAAAAAATGATAGAATAGTCCAGCACCCCAGAAGCTTCCCTCTTTCCTTTCCCAGTCACTATCCCCTGAGAAAGATAACCGTCTTCTGATTTCTAACACCATTGATTAATTTGGCCTGATATTGGACTTTATATAAGTTGAATCCCACAATAGGAAAACCTGTTGTGCCTGCTCTAAACACAAAACAAAACAAAGAACCCAAATTCCCTCAACATTATGTTTATGCACTTCACCCATATTTTTGGATTTAGCAATAATTTGTTCATTACTGTATAATATACTTCCATATGAATGTGCCACAATAACTTCATCCATTTTCTGTTAATGCACATTTGTCTCCAGAAAAATCTATCATGAGTAATGGGATTATGAATATTTTTGTATATGTCCTTTGATGAACACACAAATGGATGCATAGCCATGAATTGCTTCTAGGTCAAAGAACATGCCTGTGTACAACTTTAATTGGTACTACCAAACTGTTTTCTAAAGTGATTGTATCAGTTTATACTCCTAGTAGCAGTGCATTCTTGTTTACATCCTCAAATACTTTGTCAACACTTGTTTTTCTCCATCTTTTTAATTTTAGCCATTCTGGTGGGTATGTAGTGGTAGCTCATTGTGGTTTTAATATACATCATTTTTTGATGATTAATGATGTTGTACACATTATCATACATTTATTGGCCCTGGAGATTCCTTTCTCTGAAGTACCTGGTCTAGTCTTCTGCCCAATCTTCTGTTGGGATATTTGTCCTTATTTATAAAAAAAAATGAGTTGCAAAAGTTTTTTCTTTTTAATGTCTGGGATTGAGTCTTTTATGTATGCTACATTTTTTTCTCCTGCTCTATGGCTTACCTTTTCCCTTTCTTAATGGTATTTCTTGATGGACAGAAATCCTTAATTTTAATATAGTAGTGATGTATCCACTTTTCCTTTACTAGTGCTCTTTTGTTATCTGTTTAAGACATCTTTGCCTGATCCTAAGTGATGAAGATACTCTCCAGTCATTTCTTTTAGAAGTATGTATAAGATAGCTTTACTTCTTTTTTTTTTGAAAAATTTTTTAAAAAGATTTTATTTATTTGTCAGAGAGAGAGAGAGAGCACAAGCAGGGAAAGAGGCAGGCAGAGGGAGAAGCCGGCTCCCAGCTGAGCAAGGAGCCTGACGCGGGACTTGGTCCCAGGACCCTGGGATCATGATCTGAGCCGAAGGCAGACGCTTAACTGACTGAGCCACACAGGCATCCCAAGATAGCCTTACCTCTTAGAAATAATTTTCTTACTAAGTACAGTAAAATAACACAGCCAGGTGTCAATAATATCTTGCATTTCTATCTTTCTTAAGTAGCTTCAATTAACTTATGTATTTATATTATTGTATAAATACTCCCTAAAATGGTACTTACACAAGAACAGGAAGCTGATCTCAAGTGGCTTCATATCTAAGAGGGAAGATGATGAGAAAAAATAAATGACTACACAAAGATAGAAAGGAATAAAAAAAGGTGTAGATAAGGAAACATGGCAGATATATACATATTTTATCATTTTTTAGGTGGGTGGCAGGGAAGGTTATATGGAAGAGAGGGCATTTAAACCAAACCTGGCAGTATGGGTGGAATTTGGACATGATGAAATAGATTAAAGCTATTTCAGTGAGCAAGCGCAGAGTAAATAAATGGCCAGAATTGAAAAGATGTGGTATGTGTGTAAGGATACGGGTAATTTAATCAGATAGTTTATATGAACTATGACTAAGAAGCTACTGACCTTGAGTATTAAAAAGCAAAAGCAGAAAACGTAAGTCTAAATGCATGCCATTTCCTACACAGTAGTTGTATTAACTAGCACTTTGCAAGTTATAGTAACAGAAGCCAAATCTAGCCAGTTTAAGCACAAAGAGAAATAGGGTGACTGGGTATTTCATGGAATCTAAGGGGGAAGAGGAGCAGATAGGCTTTGGGAACCAGTGGGGACTTAAGTGTGCCACTGCACAGTGACCCAGGCAAACCTCTCAGTTCCTAATTATCAGTTTTGCTTCTCAAGCATATCTTGTTCATTCTGCTCTCTTGCTGTGGAATGGTGCCTTTGTCTGCTCATTTGGGCTGTTACAACAAATATAGATTGGGTAGCTTATAAACAACAGAAATTTATTTTTCACAATTCTGGAGGCTAGAGTTGCAAGATCAGTGTGACTGCATGGTCAGGTTCTGGTGAGAACTCTCTCGGTTTGCAGACTGCTGACTTCTCATTTTATCCTCACATGGCAGATAGAGAGCAAGAGAGTTATCTGGGGTCCTTTTTTTTTTTAAAAGATTTATTTATTTATTTATTTGAGAGAGAGAGAATGAGAGACAGAGAGCATGAGAGGGAAGAGGGTCAGAGGGAGAAGCAGACTCCCCACTGAGCAGGGAGCCTGATGTGGGACTCGATCCCGGGACTCCAGGATCATGACCTGAGCCGAAGGCAGTCGCTTAACCAACTGAGCCACCCAGGTGCCCTGGGGTCCTTTTATAAGATCACTAATCCCATTCAGGAGGCCTCCACCATCATGACCTTATCACCTTCCAAAGGCCCACCATTTGGTATTATCACATTCAGGGTTAGAATTTCAACATATGAGTATTGGGGGAATATGAACATTCAGTCTGTAACAAGTGGCTTTCCTGCTTCCCAGACCAGATATTAGAAAATAACTTCTAAGTGCTTGTAAGTAGATTTCCTCCACTCAAGAAATCAGACAGATGTACCTGGAATCCCATATCCCTAGGGAAGGGGCTCATTGGCTTTGTTTGGGTCAAGTGTCCATTCCTAGTCCAATCCATTATGACAGGGGAGAGCATAGGAGGCATGTGGTAGGAAGCGTCACATTTATTAATGTGATTCCTTAGAGCCTTCCCATTATAACCAAAGGGATATTTGAGGCTGGGTAGGAAGTTGTTAATCAATTCAGGAGGTGTCACCTTTAGAAGACTCTGGTGATAGCTAACTTGAGGATATAATATTGAGGATAATTTATTGAACATGTTAAGCAGGCAAGGTCCTTATTTTGTTTTATAACTTTTTTAATTTAAAATAATTATAGATTTACAGAAGAGTTGTGCAGATAGTACACAGAACTCCTGAATACAGTTCATCCAGCTTCCCCTAAAGCTAACATCTTATATAACTGTGGCACATTTACTGAAACTACGAATTAACATTGTATACTGTTATCTAAACTGTAGACTTTATCCTGGTTGCACCAGTGTTCCCAATAATGACCTTTTCCATTCTAGGATCTGAACCAGGATACCACACATTACATTTAGTCATCATGTTGCTATGGTCTTCTTCAATAAGTGACAATTTCTCGGTCTTCCCTTGTTCTTTGTCATTTTGGCTCTTTTGAAGAGTACTGGTCAAGAATTTGTAGAATGTCCATCAGTTCCTTTTATTGGGGAATGTATTTAGAAACTCAGATCTGGACCTTAGGTGTGCTGATGGCTACAGGAGTATTACTGCTTCTAGGTCTTCTCTGCTCACAGAGCTAGGAAATATCTGTATGTATATTAAATCATGTATACACAGATATCTATAATTACTCCTGTATCTATCTTCAAACATATAAAAATAAACATGAGTTCATATTGATATCTCCCACTCCAGTGTAGTACCGCAGGATTTGTTTCAGCCTTCCCCTTTTATTCATTTGTAATTTTATCCTCCAACAGTGAGAAAACTCATGCCAGGTGCTTTTTCTGTGATATTATAATAAGTTGTTTCAGCTATGCTTTGAGGATTATCTCCATTTACTGATGAGGAAACACTTAACTTAATAAGCTTAAGTGATTGTCTGTAGGCACAAAGAAAGTAAATTGTGGAGCCAGTGGATTCAAAGTTACCTAAGTGTCATGATTACTCATCGACTTACAGTTAAGGATATATGCTTACTATGAAAAAACTATTTTGTTCAAAGTATTTTTAGAGCTGGTCTTTTTAAATAACTTTACTGAGATATATAATTCACATCCTATAAAATTCACCCATTAATCCTTACAAGTCATTGCTGTTTAGTATATTCACAGAGTTGGGCAATCATCAACACTATTTAATTTTAGAACATTTTCATCACCCTTCCATCCCCCCAGATCTATAGCCATTAGCACTAACCATCCATTACCCTTAACTTTCAGGCCATGGCAACCACTAATCTGCCTTATGTCTCAATGGATTTGCCATTTGGGGACATTTCAAGTAAATGGAATTATACAATATATGGTCTTTTGTGACTGACTTTTTCACTTAGCATAATGTTTTCAAGGTTCATACATGTTGTAGCAAGAATCAGTACTTAATTTCTTTTAAAAAAATAGATTTTTTTTTTAGAGCACTTTTAGGTTCACAGAAAAGATGAACAGAAAATACAGAGAGTTTTCATGTATCCCCTGCTCTACACAGCCTCCACCACTATCAGCATCCTGCACCAGACAGGTACTTTTGCTATAAACCATGAACATACATTGACACATCATTATTACCCAAAGTCCACAGTTTACATTAGGGTTCACTCTTGTTGTATATATTTTATGTATAATGAAATCCACCATTAAGTATCATACAGACTTGTTTCATGGTCCTAAAAATCCTCTATGCTCCACCTAGTCATCCCTCCTTCCCCCTGACTCCTAGCAACCAGATCTTTTTCCTTTCTTCATAGTTTTGTCTTTTACAGAATGTCATCTTTTTGGAATCATATAC
Source organism: Eumetopias jubatus (assembly GCF_037043125.1). NCBI lineage: Eukaryota > Metazoa > Chordata > Mammalia > Carnivora > Otariidae > Eumetopias > Eumetopias jubatus. The sequence continues at coordinate 90,586,352 of NW_028274809.1, forward strand.
TATGCATTCTTTTCAGGGTGGCTTCTTTCATTAATATGCATTTAAGTTTCCTCCATGTGTTTTCATGGTTTGATTTCGTGTTGCATTTTAGTGTTGAAAAATATTCCATTGTCTGGATGTACCACGGTTTATTCATTCACTTATTAAATGACATTTTGGTTGCTTCCAAGTTTTAGCAATTAAGAATAAAGCTGCTATAAACATTCATGCACAGGTTTTTGTGTGGATGTGTTTTCTGCTCCTTTGGGTCAATACCAAGGAGAATGATTGCTGAATCATATGGTCAGAGTATGTTTAATTTTTTAAGAAACTGCCAAATTGTCTTTCAAAGCCGCTGTATCATTTTGCATTCACACCAACAATGAATGAGAGAGTTCCTGTTGCTCTACCAGCTTTTGGTTTTATCAGGATTTTGGATTTTTGCCATTCTAGTAGCTGGGGGTTGGTATCTCATTGTTTTAATTTGCAATTCTTAATGACATATAACATTGATCATGTCTTTAAATGTTTATTTTCCATCTGCATGTCTTCTTTAATGAGGTGTCTGTTCATATCTTTTGCCCCCTTTTAAATCATGGCATTTTGTTTTCACAGTTACCATTATTTTGAGGCTGCCAGTTGTCAAGGCTGCCACAAAGGTGGTGAGAAAGGAATAGGAATAAGACCAAAGCTAAGTTACCCACAAAGGTTGATGTTCTTAACAGGATTCAACTGATTTTCTTGAATCATTGAAAGCCTTTGCTTAATATTCAGAGTTCTGAAAAAGTTGATTTTGACAATTATTGTCATTATATGTAGGAGCTAATTTTTGGAGGTCCTTACTCCATTATTCTAGAAGTGCTTCTCCTATAGCTAGTCTTTGAAATTACACTTCAGGGCAACTCGGTTATTCATTTTGATTTTGGCATTAGCATTTTCTTATGTCTTCTGAAGTTTGGTATATTCCACTTTAAACTTTGGTACTTTAAATTCATACCATATTGAATTAGTGTGTTACTTCACTTTTTATAATTTTTCTTAAGCACTCTAATCTTAAAGGTATAGAAGATCTTTCAGAATTTTAAAATGTTAATTGGGGTTAGTTAGTTCCTGTTTTATCCTGCTTCTATGTAATCTTTAAAAAGAGGAAAGGGCACTAAGGATAGAAGTGGCTCAACATAGACTTGAGTGCACTGAATTAGTTGCAGACTGGTGACCATGTCATGCTGAGGACTTTCTTCCATGCTGCTATCTTCCGTGAGACAGGGGTTCAATCTATCTGGTTTCTCACCACAGCCCACCCAGGGCAGACACATTAAAGGCTATTTCCTTCCTACCTTCCAGTCCCTTGTAGTTCCTGGCACATGCTTTGGTAGAATTTTCCAAAATCTAATATTATCTAGGACAGATACCATCGGCCTAAACATACATACCTCATTTATAAAATCTGCAAAACAGTAATGTGGTAAATCATAATCACTGTCTGAACATATAGTGTCATGCAGGATTACACATTAACATGTCATACTGGTCACAACATACCAAATTGTTTTGGTTCATAACGAAGGAAAATTGAGTTAAAATGGAATTTGATTATATATCCCATTTTATATAATCATATTTTTAAGCATTGGAGAGAGGCTTTGCAAATGTATCTTTAGCAATTTAAATCTTTTTCAGAAAAATAATTTTGCTTGTTTTTACTTATATATTTCTATACTGCTCTCAGTCATTATTGTACCTCATAAATATCTTTTTAAAAAAATTATTTATTTAGAGATTGTGTGGGATTTGGGGAGGGGCAGAGGGAGAGGGAGAGAGAGAATCTCAAGCAGATGTTGTGCTGAGCATGAAGTCTGATGCAGGGCTCCATCTCAGGACCCTGAGATCATGACCTGAAGTGAAATCAAGAGTTGGACATTTAACCGACTGAACCACTCAGGTGCCCTGTACCTCAGAAATATCTTTAATATAAAGATTTAATGCATGAAAAATATCTAAAAATAGGGTGTTCAGAAAAATAGTGAACTATTACTGGGTATTTACTGGAATAACTTAAGCACCTTTGATAAAGACTGAAAATTATTTCCTATTAGTTTTTCCTTTCTTTCTTTAATGATAGAAGCTCTGATTTTTGCCTTAGGGGGGAAAATAGAAATCATCCTCTCAAAAAAAAAAAAAAAAAAAATTATCCTCTATCCCTGTTGCCATTTGCTAAGTTCTAACAAATAGGATATAAGCCTGTAGGTATAATATCATAGAAATATTGTTATTTCCATTTTGTAGGTATAGAAGTTGCACCACAGAGAAGTAACATGCCAAAAGTTACACAGCTTAGGATCTAGTAGGATCTGGAATTAACCTGTATCCTTACTACTTTAAATATTTGTTTAAAATTCATGATAATTATTCCTTTTCTTGTTACCTGGTTACTTTTTCTCTTGGGTACATTTAAGTTGATTGTTACAACTAATCTTTATTACTATATAATTCAGATACTTTATCTAATCCTTTGTGGTTTAAAATTTTGGATGTTCCATATTTCACTGAATCTAAAACAGTATTAATTTTAAAAAAACATTGTTTTAAATGTCATTGAGATGTTAAATAGTGCTATTAAATATAACTACAAGATGACATCAGTTGTAATATGAATCCCGATTTCAGAGTTGCTAAAATTAAAAAAATAAATGTCTTAGAATAAAAATAGCATAATCTCTTTGTGTTGGTCATTGAGGTTTAGGTTTTCCCAGTTTTTGCTATTTCAGAAAGCAAGCAGAAATTAACACCTCACACCCATTAGGATGGTTACTATCAAAAACCCAGGAAATAACCAGTGATAGGGAGGACGTGGAGAAATTCGAATTCTTGTGCACTGTCGGTGGGAGTGTAAAATGGTGCAGCTGCTCTGGTGAATGGTATGGCAGTTTCTCAAAAAATTAAAAAATAGAATTGCCATATGATCCAGTGATTCCACTTCTGAATATATATCCAAAATAATTGAAAGCAGGGATTCGAAGAGATATTTGTATGCCCATGTCTATAGCAGCATTATTTGTAATAGCCAGAAGGTAGAAGACCCAAATGTCTATTGACAGATGAATAGATAAACAAAATGTGATGCATTCATATGATGGAATATTATACAGCCTTAAAAGGGAAAGGAATTCTAACATAAAAACAACATGGATGAAACTTGAAGACATTCTGCTCAGTGAAATAAGCTAGTCACAAAAGGACCAATACTGTGTGATTTGCTTGTATAAGGTATCTAGAGTAGAGCTATAAATACAAAGTAGAATGGAGGTGGGAATGGAGAGTTATTATTTAATGGGTGCAGAGTTTTAGTTTTGCAAAATGAAAAGCATTCGGAGATACAGGGTAGTGATGATGGCACAATAATGAAGATATACTTAATACCACTGAACTGTACACTTAAAAATGGTTAAGTTGGTCAGTTTTATGTTATGTATATTTTACCACAATAACAAAATGAAAAGCAACACAACTTGATTGGCTGACAATACAGTAAAAAATAAACAAAACAAAACAAACACCCTTGTCTCAGTTCTTAGAATTCTACCAAAATGCTTGAAGGCAACGCCTGTTCATGATACTTTAACCAGTATGCTTTAAATTTAGAGAATTTTAAAAAACATGAAGAATTCTAACTTTTAAAAAAATTTTAAATTTTTTGATAACTTCAAATTTGAGGAATATTCCAGTTTAAAAAGTCTATACTGTTGACTAATTTATAAATTACAGCAGCTAAATTATTCCCTGACATTTTTGTCATTCATTTGATGTATTATACTGAGTACATTCTATGTGTCAGATTTTCAAACAGGCATATAGAGCCCCAAACACATATGTTCTCTGTCCTCATGAAGCTTCTAATCTGGCAATTATTTTCTGACAAGATCATCTGACAACAGGTGAGGCTAGGTTTCTCAAGAAACCCAAGATAGGGATATTTTTGGAAAGCCAGCATGTTTTTATTAAAAACAAATTATAATAAATTTTTTAAAACAATGAAATATTTATTGACAGTACAATAAAATGTGAAAATTTCCCCCTCATTGCCATCCCCTTGCCACAGTCCTGCTACTTACTTAGAAGTAAAAGTGACAATTTGATGAGTATCCTTACAAATCTATTTCTATGAATCGATAGACATATAGTTCTATACCTCATTTAAAATAGCTAACAGTGTATCACAGATATTATCCTATGCCAGTCCACTTAGATTTTCCTCATCCTTTTTTAACAACTACTTAGTATTTATTTCTATGTATTACAACTTATTTAACCATTGATGTACATTTGAAAACTTGGCAAAGTTTTTCCTTTACATATAATCTTCTGTAAACATCCACGTACAACTTATTATTGGTTTATGTTGACTATAGTAATAAGACTATAGATGGGAAGAGAAATACATAGGTGAAAAATGTGCACATTAAAAATTTGTTGGGGGCACCTGGGTGGCTCAGTTAAGTGCCTTCGACTCAGGTCATTATCCCAGGGTCCTGGGATCGAACCCCATATCCGGCTCCCTGCTCCGCAGGGAGCCTGCTTCTCCCTCTCCCTCTGCTTGCTGCTCTGCCTGCTTGTGCTCTCTCTCTCTGCCAGATTAATAAATAAAATCTTAAAATAAATAAATAAATAAAATAAAAATTTGTTAGACACTGCCAAGTCTTTCTCTCCAAAGGTTGCACCAATTTAGAGTTCCACGAGGTGTTATAGGGTACGTTTATAACCTCCTTGACAGCACTGGATTTTATTCATCTTTATTTTATACCAATCAACTGGGAAAGACATGATTTATTTATTTACTTATTTATTTTTAAGTTAGAAAATTTATTGTTTTGTATATATAATAACTATGTTAATAAACTCTCCAGTGCATAAGACAGGATCTTAAACATCTTAACACTCCAGTTCACAAAATAACCCTATAATTTATGGGTGTTAAAATGCCCATACAATCTAACTTTTTTTTACTTTAAATTCAGTTAGCCAACACATAGTAGTACATCATTAGTTTCAGATGTAGTGTTCAATAATTTATCAGTTGCATATAACACCCAGTGCTCATCACAGACATGGTATCTTTCTATTTGTCTGAATTTTAGTATTATATGTGGACCATTGGATCTACCTGTTTGTTTTTTTCTTCCTTACTAACAACTACAAATATTAAAATATTATTGAATGCAGTGAAGCAGGCAATTGCTCTAGTGACAGGAATACAGCAATGAAAAAGAAAGCCAGGATTCTGCCTTCCTAGCACATGCACACTGGTAAAGGAGACTTCCATGTAAACAAGGAAGTAAAATAAGTGCTCAGAAGAAAATCAAAGGGCAGTGTAGGGGTATAGCATAAGCTGGGGCAGAAGATAGGGTTGTCAGAAAAAGACCTCTTTGGGAAGGACAAATAAGCAGAGATTAAAAGACAAAGTTATGCCCTATTTCAAGAGTTGGAAAGACATCCCTTGTAGAAATTCTGAGGGGTTCGACCTTGGCCTTCCTGAGGAACATTGGGAGGTTATAGCTGCTGACTAGAGAATGAGAGGAAGAATGGTGGGAGATGAGGTTAGCAAGGGGATCAGTATCTGTTGATTAGGGGTTCTCCCCCCCTAAATTTTAAGAATTCTCACAGTAGTCTATACGAATAACTGAAATCTCTGAATGATTGAATATTTTTGTGTGAAATTAGAGATTAATTTTGAAAACAACATATTCTTTCCATTTTCCTTAAGCCTTATGTGCTGGTCTCAAATTATTCTTTGCTTTACTTACCTCCATTATTCTCCTAGAGTCTCAGAGACAATTTTCTTTACCTTACAAAGAACTTGATATTATTTGCTCTAAGTACAAAAATCATTTCAACCCAATCATGAAAGGGAATCTATTTCTTTCTTTTCTTTCTTAAAGATTTTTATTTATTTATTTGTCAGAGAGAGAGAGAGCACAAGCAGGGGCAGCAGCAGACAGAGGGAGAAGCAGGCTCCCCACTGAGCAAGCAGCCTGATGCGGGACTCAATCCCAGGACCCTGGGATCATGACCTGAGCCAAAGGCAGACACTTAATGGACTGAGCCACCGGGGCATGCCAGGGAACCTATTTCTAATTCCAAAGTTACTTACACAAAACTCATAGAACTTGGAAGTTCCTCTATGTTACACATGTGACTTCTTTCCACATCATCATCTACTTTCAGAATTAGTCTTATTACTTTAAATTTACATGTATAATAAAAGTGACATTCTTTGCTCCCTGCAAAATAGCATCACATTGCGAATTAGAAGATTGGAGTTCCAGTTTACCCTCTGCCACACACTAACTCTGCGGTCTTGAGGGTCTTTTAATCTTCTTTGAACTAAGATCCAATAATTGTTTAAAAGAAGATGTTGGAAATGATTTTGAAAGGATTAAATTATTATCATTAACATCCCTCACACAAATTATGGTAATTGGCACATGATAGTCAATATTTTAATGAAAGAATGAATTCAGTAATATTGCTTCTCAAGGGTGCAGTTAAGTGCCCCATTAGATAACTTACTGAATGATCCTGATGTTCTCTTTCCCAGAGTGTTTGAAGGAGAAGGAAAGGACCAAAATAGTGTGGTTAAATCAGCAAATGTTAATTAAGCCTTCATATGTATCTAACTAAGCTAGTTACTGGAATTCCAGGAAGGAGTAGAAAGAATGTTTGCTCACAGGTATTTGTGTTTGTTTTGATCCATAAAAGGAAACCAACTACCTATTTACTGATAGGTTTTCTGTTCCTCATATATTCTGTGAAATGTTAGGACTATTCAGAACCATTAAAATTATTGGGCTTTAAGTTCTGATCAACTACATAAACAACTCTTATCAATTGGATTTAGTTTTAAGCATTTCTTTCTTTCTTTTTTTTTTTTTAAGCATTTCTTTTAATTCAGTATAGCCAGGTTAACAATGCATGAGAGTTAGTCAGCCCTTCTAAAACAGTGGGTTGCAACCAGGTTTTGCAATTGGAATTATCTGGGGAGATTTTAATCACCACCAGGTCCTGGGCCCCACTCAGAGATTTGATTTCATTGGTCTGATTTGGTCCTGAGCATCAGTCTTTTTAAAAACGCCCCAAGTGATTCTAATATGTGTGTGAATATGAATTGAGAAGCACTGTTTTGAGGATTTTGTTGTTATATTTATTCTATGCCTTTCAGTAGCAACTAATTTCACATGTATATTTAAAATTCTTTTTTTAAATTAAGAGAATTGCAATACTATTTGGTCTTTAATAACCAGCAGTCAATAGTACTGCTGGTACCACATGTGAATTTTGCTCCCTGAGCAGTGCAGCCTGGCAACCTAAAGCCCTTTGGCCAAGAGGTCTCTGAACATGTGCAATTTTTAAACTGGAGCTCTGGGATCACAGTCCACTGGGCCTAAGCCAGTTAGAATCCACTCCCCATAATGCAGGAAAAAAAAAAAAAACTTTTTTGGAGTGGTCGCTGGGAGGATCATTGGTCTTCAATGGTTCCCCTGAAATTTAATGCAACATTTTCTATGTAGGTACTAGTGGGTATTTTGGGGAAGGGAAGTTCTCTATTTTAAATCAGATATTCATGGGACGCCTGGGTGGCTCAGTTGTTAAGCATCTGCCTTCGCCTCAGGTCATGATCCCAGGGTCCTGGGATTGAGCCCCTCATCAGGCTCCCTGCTCCGCGGGAAGCCTGCTTCTCCCTCTCCCACTCCCCCTGCTTGTGTTCCCTCTCTTACTGTCCTTTCTCTGTCAAATAAAAAAATAAAATCTTAAAAAAAAAAGATTAAATCAGATATTCAAAGGGGACTGTGAACTCTTCTGGAAATGTTAAAAGAGCCATTGCTTATTAATATAAAAACATGGAATACCTCATGTTTGGAGAAGAAAGTGCTGAGGTTTGATGTCTCTCTAAAAACCAGTCTGATAAGAGCTAGGAGGGTGGTTCTTGACACTCCAGAAAAAAATTTGAGAATGCCTCCTACTTCTTCCCACTACGTTTCTAAGAATTACTCCACGGCAGAGGAAGGTGAATGTGAAAGGCTTCAATATATCCAAGTATCTTTCTTTTCTGGAAGTGAGTCATTACAGTTTCTTCTTATTGCACTTTCTGTTCCTTCAGAATTTAAAGGAAACTTTTTTCACTTGCTGTGTTTTGAAACTTTGCCTTATACTTATTGTTGTTTGACATTATGGTTATGTAGATTAGTTTCTTTGTTGTCTATTTTTCTCAGTAGATAAGCGCCATGTGGCCTGGATGCTGTCTTATTACAATTATTCTCTTTCTCACTGATGCTGTTTAGGACGGTGCCTGGCATGTAGTACGTGCTCATGAAATGTTTGCCAAATGAACCATAAATCAATATCCACTTCTTTGCTTGACTCTGGGGAAATTATTGCAATGTCCTTTCACTGTCTCCATTCATGGATATTGGCAGCCAAGACAATTCCAACAGAAGGTGTAATTCGGTTTATGGACTAAACAAATAAATATATATGGCAACACAACTGGCATATAATCATGGTTGATTCTAAGACATTTATAGGTCTGTCATGCCTCCTAAATGATTGATTGCTTGATCAATTGAATAACAGAGACCATTGATTTCATTCTTAAGTTTATGTGTAAAGGCTGATGGGAAGTACAGAGAGATTCAGTAGGAAAAAAACAAAAACCAACCAACCAAACAAACAAAAACATTGAAATGGGAATCCAGATACTTGGGATCTAGATTTGTCTCTGATACTATGAGACCTGGGAGCATTCAGTTTATCTCTGAATGAGTGGGTTGAACCAGCTGATTAATAAGGTCTTTTCCATACCTAAGATTTCAGGCATGTTTGCTTCCCAAGGCAAGTATGGATATAATAAATATAAGGGATTGACATATAGGATTCACATCTCTTGGAAATCTTTAAAACGGTAGTGAATAGCAAAGAAATTTAGCTTTCTGTGTTTGGCTCATTGATAAGCAGTGTATGAGAGTCTTCTATGATTTAGTCTTCAAAATACCCAGCTTTTTGATAGGCTGAGCTCCCATTTTCTTATAATTCCTTAAGTATGCCCAGCCGTCTCTGGGATATTGTACAAATTACTACTTTTGTCTTAATAGAATTTGATCCCTGGTCCTTGCAAGACTTGGGGTAGGTGTCCTTTATTCCCTTTTAAAGGGAGCCATGCCGCTCTGAGCTTACCTGTATTCGAAACAGCCCACAGCATTTTCCACACCATACTGTTTCTGTTTCTCACTAGAGAGACTATGAGCTCCAAAGGGTAGGCATAGTAAGTACTTAGTCCATAGTAGATGTTCCTTCAATTTTGGTTAATTGAATGAATAAATGAAAGGAACATTTGCTATGATTACAGTTAAATAAGCCAATAAATCAAAGTTTTTTCTACTTTATTTAAATTGGAATAATTGATTTCCAAATAACACTACTACACTAAGAATATTCTTTATTTTCATAAATAAAGCATGAGCATTAAAACCTGACAAATGGCAATGGGACTATATGATGTAATTTATACTTCCTTGAAAAAGCACAAAATCACAGTGTCAATTAAAAATCTCACCAAATGTTAGAGCTAGAAGAAACCTTGACTGTAACATAGTCATTTTGGTGGTAAGGATATGGAAGCCCAAGAGTAGAACTAATTTGCTCAAACTTCTTGTTAAGGAGTCCATAAATCCGAGCCCATAACCCAAGCTTTCTCATTTTCCTCTTATCCTTTCACCCTCCTGCACTATGCAGTTTCAATCTTTTGTGCTCAGATTCAGAACGAAATTAGAAATTCCTGTTGCTTTCTCGGTTTTCTGCTTTTCAGCCTGGCCACACTGGGGATTGAATACCTGCAGTAGTGTCCTCTCCTTCATGTACCTCACAGCGTTTCAATGCAGTTCACTTGCTGCGCTAGGTAGGCTTCTTCCCTCACCTCTTTCCCTCTTTGCTCAGCCTTTGAGTGGACCTGCAATTCAGGAAAGGATTGGAAAGGCAGCAGATGGAGTGGAGACAGGAGGGGAGCAAGAGTCTGGAAACAGCCTGGAGGCAGCCCCTACTTGGTGGCCTAAGCCCACAGATGCATTGCTTGACTTTGAAGAGGTTTATACACATATTCTCATGAATATTCTCATACGACAGTAATATCATACAGTTGCAGAGCACATTGCAAACATTTGAGAGAGGTAATAGAGGGTGTGAGGCAGCCTGGATTTAAGTATTATTAAGATTACAAGTGTAAAAACTTAATGTAAATAATTTACTGTAAAACAATCTGTGGGTTTCTGGTAGGCTTTTAAAATTCTCTAAACTTCAGTTTCCTGATCTATAAAATGGGGTGTGTGAGTTTCCTAGGGCCATCTTTTCCCTCTGACTCTGTATGGCTTTTCCTCTGCGTGTGTGCATGTCTGTGTCCAAATTTCCTCTTCTTAAAAGGACATAAGTCATATGAGATTATAAACCACTCTAAAGACCTTATATTAACTGAATCATCATTTTAAAGACCTTTTCTCCAAATATGGTTACTTTGTGAGATACTGGAAGTTGGGACTTCAACATATGAATTTTGTGGGGGACACAGTTCAGTCTATAACATGGAACATGTTTTATAATCCTTTTAGGGTTTGTCTTGAAGATCCAATGACTTTTATATGTGAAGTGCTTTTCAAACTTTAATTTGCTATATAAATGAAGAGCCTGACATTTAGCAATAGGAATGTTTAAATCCTTATTTTTAGAACCCACAAGCTGGATGGTTAAATGTTCAGTTTTATAGATTTATTACAGGGTCATGATGTTTAAATATTAATATACTTTTCTATGTTGTGGTATATATTTTTCCTTTCTTGGTATGTCATGCACCCTTTCTCTCCCCATCTCCCACCTGTCAAACATACCCCATGCTAATGGGTTGCATAAGGTAGACAGAGTAGAGAGAGAGGGATCTCCCTGCATTTTGCAACCCTGAAAGCAGAGATGGAGTGAGTGCACACAAAGTCTGGGCTGACAGGGCCTTGACAACCCCACAGGCATTTCTGGTCCCCAGTGTAGCCCAGAAATAGCAGTAGGGAGAGTTACAAGACCTGCAGGTCAGAGTGGACAACAAACATGTGGAAAGTTGCTGTGGAAACCTTGTAATCTGACAACCAGGAACCAGACAGAATGAAAGGTATCTCAGAATCTCTGTATGGAAAATGGACATCCTGGAACTGTATCACAGCAATAAACTGCTGGTACCCTCCCAGTGGGATAGTTTGGGGAGGGATTATTTACAAAAGGAATGATTACAGATGTGTGAGCGCAGTGTAGAGCCAAGGAACTTGGGGTTAGCAGCAGCAGGCTGTGAGGAATCCGGGGCTAGCACTGTCGGCGCTGATAGGCCTGAAGGCCTGAAGGGAGGCAGATGTTAGAAACCAGAAGAAAAGGAATCATATAGAGAAAAGGCTGATTCTGTCTGGATGTGTTCCACTCAATTCAGGCTCCAGGACAAAGAGCTGGGGTGGAGATGAACTGAGAATGAATCTGGAAGGAGCAAATGGGAGATTTTCCAGAGGCATACTTTTGGCATTAGACATGTCCCAAAACTTTGGCATAATCCTAGGAAAAGGGAACAGTGTGGGCATGAACTGGTTAATGCTGAGTTTCTACCACTACAGCAGAATGTGGAGCCGAAATAGAAAGAAAAATTGAATTATAGAAAAAGACATATGTTATACTTCTTGCAAAACATGAGATTTGGACTGAGATTTGTATCCATCTCATATAATCCATAAATCCAGTGTTATATATACCATACACATGTGTATCCATACACACACACACACACACACACACACACACACACACAGTACGTGGGTTTCATCTCCACCAAATGACAATGTAAATGTCATTTACATTGGGGTATAAAGTCGAAGAAAAAGTGCTGGCAAAGAGAAAGGAAGCTGAGATGAGTAAGAAAGCAGTAGGAGTGCATTAAGTCAGAAATGTCAAGTAAGGAATGAGGAAGTGGGATTTGGAACGGCAGGAGCCACTGGTATTATGAGCTGGAGACCTCTTGACTGACACTGAGCATTTATGGGGAGAAGCAGAGCAGCTCTTTCTTCTTGTCCAGGATGAGGCCGGGAGGCAGAGCAGCAAGTATGAGCTAGGAGAAGACAGGAAGGAGGGTAGCCGGATTTTCTGCTTTCTTATTCTCACTTCCAGTATACCTGCAGGCTGCCTATGCCTCTGAGTCCTCAGCAATCTCCTCTTTCAACTTAGTTTGAGTGCGGCTCTGTTCCATGAGTGTCTGTTGTATATTTTACAATTACTTTTTACAGCTTATTTGAATTTTTGGAAACTGAATCCCCACTCTTCATGACACAGAAAACGGAATCCAAAAATTTGATCAAATTTATTTGATTATTCAGTCACTTCATGTTGGAAATTGTCACAGTCAGGACTGTTTTATTTTCTTTTCCTTCCTCCCCCTGGGTTGAGGCTCTGAGGACCTTAAGCTATGGCCATTGATGGCATTAGTAGTGAGGGAAGGTCCATTGCTAGTATGTGTTTCACATCGTCTTGCATCCTTTAAGTTATAGCTAGTACTATCTGGTCCTCATGTTACCCTCACTGACCTGGTGATCTGTTGAAATGTGGTCACTTCCTGGTACCTTCTGAACTGTCCACACCCTTTGTAGCAGGGTCCCTGTGCCCCGACCTTGAGATTCCTTCCTCCGCACCCTTTCAACTTCACATGCACACTTACCCTTGATGTGTATAAAAACTCCAAATGATATGATATGCTACATGCAATCTGCTGATATTAAGATAGTACTTCAGAAAAAGAAATGATCTGGAGAGAGAGAGAGCTATTGAGAGAGACTGATTGCTTCTTTCCAACTAAGGGTATTTTCAACAAATAGGATTTTTGATTCAGAAACACTTAGGTTCAAATTTAACTTTGGCCACTTATTAATTGTGTGGTATTGTGTAGCTTAGTTAAAATTGCTGAATGTATTTCTATAATTGCAAAATTAAGAAAACAGTGTCTACCTATTTTGGGGGGTGGGGGAGGGAGAAGGGATACGAGGACCTGGAACTGTAAACACTGTAAGTGCTTGTTAATGTTGCCTATATTTTATCTCATTCTGTTAATGATGTAGGCTTATTGTGGGCACAGTGAGAAGAAAGGAATGACCATGAATTAAAATACAGACTTTTGGGGGCGTCTGGGTGGCTCAGTCAGTTAAGCATCTGACTCTTGATTTTGGCTCAGGTCATGATCTCAGGATCCAGAGACTGAGCCCGGCGTTGGGAGTGGAGCCTGCTTAAGATTCTCCCTCTTCCTCTTCCCTTCCCCACCTGCTCGCACACATGGGCCTGCACACACACTCTCTCTCTCTCAAAAATAAATAACTAAATAACTAAAATGTAGACTTTTTTTCAGTTACTCTTTATTCTCCTTTGTGCCTCCTCCTTTCTTGCCTTAGCAATCTCCTAAACCCAGTGGGTGTGGGAGATAATGATGGGTGAGGGTTGCCTCAGGGATCTTTAATCACAGCTCCTCTTTCAAAAGCAAATCAGGAAAAATGGATAATATCTTTGATTAATTTTGGTAACTTGTAAAATTCAACTTTATTATGTGTAAAAGTTTTATACATCATAATGGAGACATTGTAGATCAGTAAGAAAGAGAAGGATTATTTAATAAATCTTATTTGGGCAATTGTTTAGCAACTTGGAGAAAAATTAAATTTGGATTCTCATTTAACAGTATAAAACAAAATATGTTTTATAAAGACTAAAAAGGCAATTTTAGAAGATTAAAGTTAATTTGACCTAATAGAAATAAAAGGTGATTTTTTCCAATTTCTGGACGAGAGTGGAAAAATTCATAAAGGAAAAGAATAATAGATTTTACTGTAGAAAATACAAAATTTCTCAGTATGAGGATATTATGAGCAAATTTAAAAATAGAGAAATGAGCAAGCTATTTAACTACACATATGACAAATTATTGATAGCCTTAATATTTAAAGCAGTTATAAAAATTGATATGACTCCAATATATTAATGGGCAAAACACATGAACAGATAATTTATTTAAAAGGTACAAATAATTAATGCATGTTTTAAAAAGTATAATGTTACTAAATGCTCAAAAAGGTAAAAGTTAAAATGAGATAACATTTTTATCCACTGAACTAAAAAATACGAGAATACCTAATTTTGCTGCGGATCACTTCTAATATAATACTGATGAGAGCTTAAATTGGTTTGCCACTTTGGAGAATAATTTGACAATATGTATGAAAATCCTTAAAAATGCTTATGTTGTGGGGGGCGCCTGGGTGTCTCATTCGGTTAAGTGTCTGCCTTCAGCCCAGGTCATGATCTTAGAATCGACCCGCATTGGGCTCCCTGCTCAGTGGGGAGCTGGCTTCTCCCTCTCCTTCCTGTTCCTTCTCTCTCTTGCTATCTCTCTCTCTCTCCAATAAATAAATAAAATCTTAAAAAAAAAATGCTTTACCTTGTTTACCCAAGAAATCCAATCACAGGGCATATATGATAAGAAAATATTCTAAAATTTAGGAAAAGCTTCATTGTAATAGCTTTAATTCATTGATTGCTTACTGTGTGACTGGCTTTACTCACATTGTATATTCACTTCTCACCAAAACTCCCAAGTAGCTGGGCCAGAATTTGAACTAACATCTGTCTGCTTCAAATTCTGCTTGGGGTCTTCATTATAATTTTTATCCTACACAAAGATATCTTTTATTATGTAATAGTAAAAATTAGAAATGTTTTTTAAAAAATCTATTAACAATGTAATAGTAAAATAAACTGTGGTTAACCCATTCCGTACAATACCATGCAGCTAGTGATGACATAGAAAGTGCTTATTCTCACTTTATTTATTTTTTAATTTATTTATTTCTTTTATTTATTTTTTAAAATTCAATTAACACATAGTGTATTATTAATTTCAGAGGTAGAGTTTAATGATTCATCAGTTGCATATAATACCCAGTGCTCATTACATCAAATGCCCTCCTAAATCATCCAGTTAACCCATACCCTTACCCACCACCCCTCCATCAACGATCAATTTCTTTCCTATAGTTAAGAGTCTCTTATGGTTTGTCTCCCTCTCTGATTTCATCTTATTTTATTTTTCCCTCCCTTCCTGTATCAGACTCTGTTTTGTTTCTTAAATTCCAAATATGAGTGAAATCATATGGTAACTGTTTTTCTCTGACTGACTTACTTCACTCAAAGTAATAGCCTCTAGTTTCATCCACATCGTTGCAAATGGTAAGATTTCATTTTTTTGATGGCTACATAATATTCCTCTGTGTGTGTGTGTGTGTGTGTGTGTGTGTGTATACCACATCTTCTTTATCCATTCATCTGTCAATAGACTCTGGGCTTTTTCCATATTTTGGCTATTGTGGACATTGCTGCAATAAAATTGGGTGCAGGTGCCCCTTCGGATCACTATGTTTGTATCCTTAGAGTAAATACGTAGCAGTGCAATTGCTGGATCATAGGGCAGTTCTATTTTTAAATTCTTAAGGAACCTCCATATCCATACCATTTTCCAGAGTGGCTGTACCAGCTTGCATTCCCACCAACAGTGTAAGAGGGTTCCCCTTTCTCTGCATCCTCACCAACATCTGTTGTTTCCTTACTTGTTAATTTTAGCCATTCTGACTGGTGTGAGGTGGTATCTCATTGTGGTTTTGATTTGTATTTCCCTGATGCTGAGTGATGTTGAGCATTTTTTCATATTCGCAATCATTTTAAATGAAAATAATGTAAAACAAATTGGTATATTTCTGTGATTTTAACTATTTAAAGGAGATAGATAAAAGGAAGGAATACCAGTTAATAGTACTTGCCTTTGATTTGTAAGATTAAACTGATTCTTTTCTTTTTTGTCTTTATACTTTTTCTGGTTTTCTCAAATTTTTGCAATCAAAATGGATTATATTATATTCAGGAAAAAGTAAAGTAAATTTGAATTAAAAAGTTTGTGGAGGTTTTTAGGTTCTCAAGCCATAATAGGGACTGTATTGTCGTCATTAGGTTAAAATTTTAGTAACATACTCTGTCAAAAGAAAAATGCTCTAAAAATTGACAAATTCAATGAAAAGAGGCAATAGTTCTGAGGTTAGTTATTATTAGCAAAATTAGATAAAATCTGTTAGTGTCATATAAATAAGAATATCTGCATTGACATTCTAGAATGAAGACTGTTAATTTAGCTCTTGAAAATACATGGATTGAGAACCAAGTTATAAGTCTAATAAAGTTTCCAACATTATAAAAAATAGTTTATCTTAGGGCGCCTGGGTGGCTCAGTTGTTAAGCGTCTGCCTTCAGCTCAGGTCATGATCCCAGAGTCCTGGGATCAAGCCCCACATCGGGCTTCCTGCTCAGCGGGAAGACTGCTTCTCCCTCTCCTGCTCTCTCTGCTTGTGTTCCCTCTCTCACTGTGTCTCTCTCTGTCAAATAAATAAATAAAATCTTTAAAAAAAAATAGTTTATCTTAGTAATGACTTTCCCTGTGAGTATATATGATCTTTAGGAAATTAAATATCTCAATGAATTGGTTGAGAGTTTCTTTTCTAGACTTACAAGGCAAAACAAGGATAAATATTTTTTAGGTGCTATCATTAAAACCAGCACAACCTGATGTTTTTGAAAAAGCAATTTTCACAGAAGTGCCATCTTTTTTGAGCCCCATCTAGCTTTAGAAAATAAGCTTTGCCATAACACATTTAGAACAAAGGCAGTGATTTTATATTTATTTTTATTTTTGTGGTTACAATCCCCTTAATTCCATAATTAACATTGTAATGATTTGATTATGATCAGTTTGTGAGAATATTAACCACTCTTGGTTTCTTCTCACCTCATTAAGTAGCAAACTAGGCACTGAGTGTTGACAATAACCAGTTTCTCATGGACTGTTGCTCAGTATTACCAAATCTTTTTAGTTTTATGAAGCCATTTCCATTAGAGAGTGAATAGATTTTCTAATTTTTTCCTTTTTAGCATATGTCGGGATCGCATTAAAATAAATATGACTTTATCACCTAGCTCCCAAGTATTTTTTCTTAAGAAGAGGCAGCACCTATTCAAAGTTTCAAGTAGCATCAGGTTAAAAATTGTTTCTTAAATCAATGTTCCAAATAAGTGGAACTAGTTTAGCTAAAATGGCACTGCTCATTTAACCTGGTATCTTGCTAACAAGAGTGTCAGGAAAAAAAAAAGGTGAAATTTAAAAATACTAGTGGTAGCTTGGCTTTAATTATTAAGGAGTAATAACATTGAATTTGATTAATAAGTTGGAAAGATTATGATTAGGGAAACAGACCAAATTCAGCCAATTTGAGAGTGTACTTGTTCTCAGGAGCCTGATAAATGTTTATAGTCTGAGTGAATTGGAGTCTACTAGCATTGCCAAAATACCTGGAAGGGATGTGCATGGAAGAGAAAGTATTCTATCTTATACCCCTATTTAAGATAAGTAACTATTTAGGCAAAAAAAGAAGAGGTAGGTCATCATTTACAACACTATTTTCTCAGCATTACAATTTTCACTGCTTTTCCTCCTTTCTAAAAAAATAAGATAATTGATGCTTATTTCCTGTGAATTCCCAAATGATTTCCCTTTTTCCACTTTTCTAGTGGATTATCTTTTTATTTATAGAAACTTTTCATGTAATACAGCTGTTACTTTTTTATGTTTGTTTCAAATACCTTCTCTTTGTTACTTTATGTAACTTTAGCTTTTGGATCTCTTGTATTGGTTTTACCCTTCCCCTCTGTACAACAAACTAGATTTTACAGGATAGCCATAAGGAAAGGAATTACATTTTACTTTTTTTTTTTTCTAGAGAGGTAAATTGGAACTCAGAAAAGTTAAATGATTTAATTAAGCCAATAGACCAGTGTTTCCTAAAATTTCTCCTGTGGATCATTAAATATGAGGCAGGTATAATCATATATACATACGCATGGTTTAGTGGTCAAATTAGTTTAGGAAAGACTGCACACTGTTTAAGCCTTCAGTGATTAACAATACATATTATATACCAAAGGTGGAAATATTTTTGCAGCAAAGTGATCTATTAACTTAATCTGTTAAGCTTATTTTAATGCATAGTTTCATTTGCTTTGTTCTTACATCTTTCTTTTCTTTTGTTTGAGGGGGTTTTTTGTTTTCTTTTTGTTTCTTGAGTTAAACACCTGACATATAAGCTTTATTGTTTTTCAATAAATGCCTTTTCGGTTATAAATTTCCTTATAAAAACCTCTTGAGTTGTAGGCCACAAGCTCTAAAATGATGTAATTCATTGCCATATAATTCTAAATATTTTGATTTTTGCTTTGGGATTTCAGGTTTAATCCATAAATTGCTGAAGGTATTTTAATAAGTATCATTACTCTGTGTGTTCCCAGCAGGCCACAGTTAATTCACCTCTTAGATACAAAATGGCATGGCATATAGTAGGTACTTCATAAAAGCTGGTGGTGAACTGACTCTTTTTTGAAATCGCTCCGACTATGATAGAAATGAGGCTCAAATAAATATCTCTTGACTTTTTTAGTTAGGTTTATTGAGGAATAATTTACATACAATAAAATTCACCCCATTTATAAACTTGACACATGTATACAGTCATGTAACCACTGCCACAATTAAGATATAGATGATTGGCGTCCCCACAAAGTTCCTTTGTTTCTTTTGTAGTCAATGTCTCCCTCCCACCTCCAGGCACCCATTGAACTCTTTTTGTCATCATAGTCTTGCCTTTCGAGAATGTCATATAAATAGAAGCATATAGCAGGTAGCCTTTGTATCTGCCTTCTTTCACTCAACGCCCTTGAGATTCCTCCATGTTGTTACATTTTATTGCTTTTTATTGGTGAGTAGTAGTCTACTGGATGGCTATAACATAGTTTGTTACCCATTCACCAGTTGATGGATGTTTAGGTTGTTTCCATTTAGGTTGTTTTAGCAATTATGAATGAGGCTTCTATAAACATTCAGGTTTTGTGAGGACATAGGCTTTTTATTTCTTTGGACAAATACCTAGGGGTAAAATTGCTGGCTGTTCTGATAATTGTATGTTAGTGGTGGGGATTGGGGTGGTGGTAAAAGAGGAGTGGGTGGACTCTCTGATGTCCTGGTGCAGGAGAGGGGTTTCCTGGCCCTTCCAACAGTGACAGAGCACCTCTAATGGCATTGACAAAGATTGTGGGGCTGACCCCAATACTACTTCCTGGCTCTCCTCCAGGGGTAATGGAATTTTTCTTCTATATTTTCCCATCGGCAGTGGGTCTTTACCTATGTCTCTGGTAGTGACAGACTTTTCTCTGCCCCTCTCACAGAGGCTTAAAGCTTTGCTACTTATGAGAGGATGGTCTGAACAGAGTAGTTGGGGTTCATGCTTTCCCCACAACTGCAGTTGCTCCCCTCCTGCTGGCCTGTACCACCAAGGGGACGCCCTCAGCTTATCTACTGTGCCACCATCTTTCTCATGAGCACCTCCTGGAGTCCATGGCAAAGAGCCTGGGAGTAAGTATCAATTCTGCTCTTTCTGGGGCTGCCAGGGGTTTTATACTGTCGCACTACTCATGCTCAACCTTTACCAATTCTTTAAAGGTTCAGCTGATTTTTTTTTTTAACTCAGTTGTAGGGTGGTCCCATTCTATGCCACCTGTGAGCCAGTCCACTGGTGCTTGATTCAATTTCATTCAAATATAGAATTAAATTAAAAGCAATTCAACACAGTTTAATTTCTTGTATAGCTTTTCTGTTGGGCCATCAATGGAGGGAAAGCTAGATGATTGGGAGGATCAAAATCTGAATCCAAACAGACATGGTTCTCAAACTAGCCTTCCACAGAACACTGGGGTTTTGCTACAAAATTTGAACTAAGTTGGTATTTTCCCAAATATTCAGAAAATAGTTAAGTTTATGGATTGGATTTTCTGAATTCTGAATTTTTACCTCATAATTTGTTACTATTGTAAAACCTTGGTAACTGCTGCTGAATGCTCAGTGGTACATGCAGCTGGGTAAATAATGAGGATGAAAACGGCAAATTGGACAGCCAATCAAGCCTTTACATCACTTTATAAGGTAATTGGGTTCATCTTACATGGTTTTAACTTGATAAAATATTTTCCTGAAAATTTTTGTGTATTTTGGGAGTACGAAAGCCCATGTCATCTTAGAGATGCTTGAAAATTTGCATTCCCTGTAGAAACTCAGAGTAGTTTTGTAGAGAAATACTGCAAAGCAATGGGGATGATGTAGTCAAAAATTAGGATCAGTAAAAGGTCTTTAATCTCAATCTCATGTTATTTTGTTACTGTGCAAATTTTTACCACAGTGGCTCATGTTATTTAAAGTCATTTGAAAAGCCAGGGTTTCATCAAAGCCTATTTAAAGACCTAAAGGGAAGACATGTTGAGCCTGAATACAAAGCTTATACTTAATCATGGAGGAGAGGGCAGGGGTGTTTCAATAAATTTTAATTTATGCCAATTTTTATCTTATAAAAGGATATGGGAAGACTTCCAGGACTGATTTGAAAATAGTTGAAACATCTCCTGAAGAATTTTCAACTTTTGTAAAATTCAGTGAGGGAAATAGATGATAATTCTGTAAGGCATAGGATGTCTGTACTTATTAGAGTTGAAGGCATTCTGGGACTTAAGATCCCTCTCTAAATCTGAAATATATTTATATATTTAAATGTATAGAATGTAAATATCATTTGTTTGGAGTAGGGAGGATAGTTGAAATAGGCAGAGCGGAGTAAGAGGTACAAACTTCCAGGAGTAAAATTATATATAACATATATAATTTTGAAATATATATAATTTATATATGATTATAGAAATGTATAAAATTATAGTATTATATAAATATATAAATAAATATATATATAACTTCATTGGTACATGCATATTTTTTCTAGAAAATGTGTTTCTAATTTAAAAAATAGAAGTAAATATGTCAGTATTTCATGGCATTCCATGAAGAGTACTATGATTTCCAAATAATATATCACATGTAAGTGTTTGAGCTGGTTTTGATGAGTATTTACATGACCTACTTTGGATATTGGGACATAATTTTTTTTTTTTCTCCATGCAGAATGTGCCCTCTTTAATACCCATCAACAGGCTAACCCATCCCACCAACCCCCTCCCCTCTAGAACCCTCAGTTTGTTTTTCAGAGTCCATCATCTCTCATGGTTCGTCTCCCCCTCCAACTTACTCCACTTCATTCTTCCCCTCCCGCTATCTTCTTCTTCTTCTTTTTTACTTAACATATATTGCATTATTTGTTTCAGAGGTACAAATCTGTGATTCAACAGTCTTGCACAATTCACAGCGTTCACCATAGCACATACCCTCCCCAATGTCTATCACCCAGGCACCCCATCCCTCCCACCCCTCCACCACTCCAGCAACCCTCAGTTTGTTTCCTGAGATTAAGAATTCCTCATATCAGTGAGGTCATATGATACATGTCTTTCTCTGATTGACTTATTTCACTCAGCATAACACCCTCCAATTCCATCCAGGTCGTTGCAAATGGCAAGATCTCATTCCTTTTGATGGCTGCATAATATTCCATTGTGTATATATACCACATCTTCTTTAGCCATTCATCTCTCGATGGACATCTTGGCTCTTTCCACAGTTTGGCTATTGTGGACATTGCTGCTATAAACATTGGGGTGCACGTACCCCTTCGGGTCCCTACATTTGTATCTTTGTGGTAAATACCCAGTAGTGCAATTGCTGGATCGTATGGTAGCTCTATTTTCAACTGTTTGAGGAACCTCCATACTGTTTTCCAGAGGGGTTGCACCAGCTTGCATTCCCACCAACAGTGTAGGAGGGTTCCCCTTTCTCTGCATCCCCGCCAACATCTGTCGTTTCCTGACTTGTTAATTCTAGCCATTCTGACTGGTGTGAGGTGGTATCTCATTGAGGTTTTGATTTGGATTTCCCTGATGCCGAGCGATGTTGAGCACTTTTTCACGTGTCTGTTGGCCATTTGGATGTCTTCTTTGGAAAAATGTCTGTGCATGTCTTCTGCCCATTTCTTGATTGGATTATTTGTTCTTTGGGTGTTGAGTTTGATAAGTTCTTTATAGATTTTGGATACTAGCCCTTTATCTGATATGTCATTTGCAAATGTTTTCTCCCATTCTGTTGGTTGTCTTTTGGTTATGTGGACTGTTTCTTTTGCTGTGCAAAAGCTTTTTATCTTGATGAAGTCCCAATAGTTCATTTTTGCCCTTGTTTCCCTTGCCTTTGGCGATGTTTCTAGGAAGAAGTTGCTGCGGCTGAGGTCGAAGAGGTTGCTGCCTGTGTTCTCCTTTAGGATTTTGATGGACTCCTGTCTCACGTTTAGATCTTTCAACCATTTGGAGTCTATTTTTGTGTGCGGTGTAAGGAAATGGTTCAGTTTCATTCTTTTGCACGTGGCTGTCCAATTTTCCCAACACCATTTGTTGAAGAGACTGTCTTTTTTCCATTGGACATTCTTTCCTGCTTTGTCACAGATGAATTGACCATAGAGTTGAGGGTCTTTTTCTGGGCTCTCTGTTCTGTTCCATTGATCTATGTGTCCGTTTTTGTGCCAGTACCATACTGTCGTGATGATCACAGTTTTGTAATAGAGCTGGAAGTCCGGAATTGTGAGGCCACCAGCTTTGTTTTTCTTTCTCAACATTCCCCTGGCTATTCGGGGTCTCTTCTGGTTCCAAACAAATTTTAGGATGATTTGTTCAATTTCTTTGAAAAAAGTGGTTGGTATTTTGATGGGGATTGCATTGAATGTGTAGATTGCTCTAGGTAGCATTGACATCTTCACAATGTTTGTTCTTCCAATCCATGAGCATGGAACGTTTTTCCATTTCTTTGTGTCTTCCTCAATTTCTTTCATGAGTATTTTATAGTTTTCTGAGTACAGATCCTTTGCCTCTTTGGTTAAATTTATTCCTAGGTATCTTATGGTTTTGGGTGCAATTGTAAATGGGATCGACTCCTTGATTTGTCTCTCTTCTGTCTTGGTGTTGGTGTATA
The DNA here is from genome assembly GCF_037043125.1 of Eumetopias jubatus. Lineage (NCBI taxonomy): Eukaryota > Metazoa > Chordata > Mammalia > Carnivora > Otariidae > Eumetopias > Eumetopias jubatus. The sequence continues at coordinate 90,609,474 of NW_028274809.1, forward strand.
GGAATGCCACTGGTTTCTGTGCATTGATTTCATATCCTGCCACTTTACTTAATTCCTGTATGAGTTCTAGCAGTTTTGGGGTGGAGTCTTTTGGGTTTTCCACATACAGTATCATATCATCTGCAAAGAGTGAGAGTTTGACTTCTTCTTTGCCTATTTGGATGACTTTGATTTCTTTTTGTTATCTGATTGCTGTGGCTAGGACTTCTAATACTATGTTGAATAGCAGTGGTGATAGTGGACATCCCTGCCACATTCCTGACCTTAGGGGGAAAGCTCTCAACTTTTCCCCATTGAGAATGATATTTGCTGTAGGTTTTTCATAGATGGCTTTTATGATATTGAGTTATGTACCCTCTATCCCTATACTCTGAAGAGTTTTGATCTAGAAAGGATGCTGTACTTTGTCAAATGCTTTTTCTGCATCTATTGAGAGGATCATATGATTCTTGTTCTTCTTTTGTTAATGTATTGTATCAAGTTGATTGATTTGCAGATGTTGAACCAAACTTGCAGCCCAGGGATAAATCCCACTTCGTCATGGTGAATAATCCTTTCAATGTACTGTTGGATCCTATTGGCTAGTATTTTGGTGAGAATTTTTGCATCCATGTTCATCAAGGATATTGGTGTGTAATTCTCCTTTTTGATGGGGTCTTTGTCTGGTGTTGGGGTCAAGGTAATGGTGGCCTCATAAAATGAGTTTGGAAGTTTTCCTTCCAGTTCTATTTTTTGGAACAGTTTCAGGAGAATAGGTATCAATTCTTCTTTAAATGTTTGGTAGAATTCCCCTGGGAAGCCATCTGGCCCTGGGCTTTTGTTTGTTGGGATATTTTTGATGACTGCTTCCATTTCCTTCGTGGTTATAGGTCTGTTCAGGTTTTCTATTTCTTCCTGGTTCAATTTTGGTAGTTGATACATCTCTAGCAATGAATCCATTTCTTCCTTTAGGTGTAGGGTTAGGTTGTGTATTTGAGACCTTTCTTTTTCTTGAGAAAGGCTTGTATTGCTATATAATTTCCTCTTAGGACCGCCTTTGCTGTATCCCAAGGATTTTGAATAGTTGTGTTTTCATTTTCATTGGTTTCCAAGAATTTTTTTAATTATTCTTTAATTTCCTGGTTGACCCATTCATTCTTTAGTAGGATGCTCTTTAGCCTCCATGTATTTGAGTTCTTTCCGACTTTCCTCTTGTGATTGACTTCTAGTTTCAAAGCATTGTGGTCTGAAAATATGCAGGGAATAATCCCAAACTTTTGGTAGTGGTTGAGATCTGATTTGGGACCTAGGATGTGATCTATTCTGGAGAATGTTCCATGGGCACTAGAGAAGAATGTGTATTCCGTTGCTTTGGGATAGAATGTTCTGAATATGTCTGTGAAGTCCATTTGGTCCAGTGTGTCATTTAAATTCTTTATTTCCTTGTTGATCTTTTGCTTAGATGATCTGTCCATTTCGGTTAAGGGGGTGTTAAAGTCCCCCACTATTATTGTATTGTTGTCAATGTGTTTCTTTGCTTTTATTATTAATTGCCTTATATAATTGGCTGCTCCCATGTTAGGGGCATGGATATTTACAATTGTTAGATCTTCTTGTTGGATAGACCCTTTAAGTAGGATATAGTGTCCTTCCTCATCTCTTATTACAGTCTTTGGTTTAAAATCGAATTTGTCTGATATAAGGATTGCCACCCCAGCTTTCTTTTGGTGTCCATTAGCATGGTAAATGGTTTTCCACCCCTTCACTTTCAATATGGGGGTGTCTTTGGGTCTAAAATGAGTCTCTTGCAGACAGCATATCGATTGGTCTTGTTTTTTAATCCAATCTGATAGCCTGTGTCTTTTGATTGGGGCATTGAGCCCATTTACATTCTGGGTAACTACTGAAAGATATGAATTTAGTGCCATTGTATTGCCTGTAAGGTGACTGTTACTGTGTATTGTCTGTGTTCCTTTCTGGTCTATGCTGCTTTTAGGCTCTCTCTTTGCTTAGAGGACCCCTTTCAATATTTCTTGGAGGGCTGGTTTTGTGTTTGCAAATTCCTTTAGTTTTTGTTTGTCCTGGAAGCATTTTATCTCTCCTTAATTTTCAGTGAGAGCCTAGCTGGATATAGTGTTCTTGCCTGCATATTTTTCTCATTTAGTGCTCTGTAGATATCATGCTGGTCCTTTCTGGCCTTCCAGGTCTCTGTGGATAGGTCTGTTGCCAATCTAATGTTTCTACCTTTATAGGTTACAAATCTCTTCTCCAGAGCTGCTTTCAAGATTTTCTCTTTGTCTCTGAGACTTGTAAGTTTTACTATTAGATGTCGGGGTGTTGACCTATTTTTATTGATTTTGAGAGGGGTTCTCTGTGCCTCCTGGATTTTGATGCCTGTTTCTTTCCCCACATTAGGGAAGTTCTCTGCTATAATTTGCTCCAATATACCTTCTGCCCCTCTCTCTCTTTCTTCCTCTTCTGGGATCCCAATTATTCTAATGTTGTTTTGTCTTATCGTATCGCTTATCTCTCGAATTCTGCCCTCGTGATCCAGTAGTTGTTTATCTCTCTTTTTCTCAGCTTCTTTATTTTCCATCATTTGGTCTTCTATATCATTGATTCTCTCTTCTGCCTCATTTTTCCTAGCAGTTAGTGCCCCCATTTTTGATTGCACCTCATTAATAGCCTTTTTGATTTCAGTTTGTTTAGATTTTAGTTCTTTTATTTCTCCAGGAAGGGTGTTCTCTAATAACTTCCATGCTTTTTTCAAGCCCAGCTAGTATCTTTAAAATCATGATTCTGAACTCTAGGTCTGACATCGTACTAATGTCCGTATTGAGTAGGTCCCTGGCTGACGGTACTACCTGTTGTTCTTTTTGTTGAGGTGATTTCTTTCGTCTTGTCAATTTGTCCAGAGGAGAATAGATGAATGAGAGAACAAAATGCTAACAGGTTAACAATGTCCCCAGAAAATATACTCTAAACAAATCAGAAAAGACCTGAAACCAGGGGAAAGGAAAGGGAAAGAAAGAAAAAAGAAAGAGAAAGAAAAAGAAAAAAAAGATAAAAACAAACAAAAACAGAACAAAGCAAAAAAACAGAATATGATCAAATATGATCAGGCTAGTGCATAGATCAGTGCCACACACTAGATTTTGGGTGTATTTTGGTCTGTTAGAAAATAGTGCCTCCTAAAATTGTAAAGAAAGACTTATATATGTACAAAATAAGGGTTGATACAATGAAGGGATGGAAGATGACTGTAAAGATGAAAATTATAAAAGATTTTGTAAAAGGAATTGATAAGTTGTTTGAAAAAAGAAAGAAGATTAAAAAAAAGGGAGAGAATGTGATCAGGCAGGAGACTAGAACAAAGCCATACACTAGAGATTTAGGGTATATTTTGATCTGTTAGAAGAAACTGTATCTCAAAATTTTAAAGAGTGAACAACATATATATATGCCAAAAATAAGGGTAACTACTATGAAGGGATAGAATATGACTCTAAAAATGAAAAATAAAATGTTTTTTTTTTAAGGGATTGATAAGACGTTGGTTGATAAAGGGAAAAAGAAAAGTTCAAAAAAAAAAGTTAAAAAAATTAACTTTGAAAAACTAATGAATCATGGTAAAAAAGCCATGAATTCTATGTGCAGTATTCCCCTAGCGCTGGAGTTCTCCCGTTCTCCTTTGATCGGTAAACTTGGTCTTGGCTGGCTGTCGTGCTGATCTTCTCGGGGAGGGGCCTGTTGCTGTGGTTCCCAAATGTCTTTGCCGGAGGCAGAATTGCCCCACCTGTGAGTCCGGGCTAAGCAATCTGCTCGGGTTTGCTCTAGGGATGTTTTTTTCCCTGCAAGCTCTCGGTACAGCTTTGGAGGATGAGAGTGAAAATGATGGCCTCCCAATCTCCACCTGGAGGAGCCAAGAACTTGGGGCGCTGCTCCTCAGTGCGCCCCCAGAGAAAAGCAGTCAATCACTCCCGTCTCCCCGGTCTCCGGCCGCACTCCGTGCTCACCTGGCCTGTGACCAAGCATTTCTATCTCTGGCACCTGACCCTGTGTGGAGTCTCCAAACCCAGCAGATACCTGTGGTGCACTCCCGCGCCGCTCATCCCTGGGGAGGAAGGGGAGTCTCCCCGGCTCTGCTGCTTGTTGGGTCCCTGCTGGAGGAGCAGTGGCCCGACTGGGCCGCAGATTACAGTTTATGGCCACCCGGAGCTGAGAGCCCACATCTCAGTTCCGTCTCTGCAGCTGGCTTCCCGGCTCCAATACCTGGGAGCTCTGCTGCACTCAGGCACCCCCGGTCTTTCTGTGACCCCTGAGGGTCCTGAAACCACACTGTCCCGCGAGGTTTCCACCTCCCGCTTAGCCACTGGAGCAACGTCCCTCAGGGGAGCCGACTTCTAAAATTTCCAATTTTTTGCTCTGCGGCTCTATCAGTTGCCAGAAGTGGCGGAGGCCCCCACCCCTGCCGTATATCCTCCCGAATATCGCCTTGGATTCAGTTCTCCGTGCGTCCTACCTTCCAGTAAGTGGTCGCATCTCTGTTCAGAGAGCTATTGCTACTCTCTTCTTCGATCTCCTGTTGAGTTCATAGGTGTTCAGAATGGTTTGATCCCCATTCAGCTGAATTCCTGAGACCAGACGAAATCCAGGTCTCCTACTCCTCCGCCATCTTGAGACATAATTTTTAATAGCAATTTGGCCCTGGAGAGTGTTTGTATTTTAATTTCCTCATCTGTAAAGTGGAAATAATAGTGCCTCCTTTGTAGGATTATTATGAGGAGTAAATGAGGCATTGCTTATAAACTACTTGTCTCAGTGCCTGGCTATAGTAAGTGTTCATTAGAGTTTAGCTTTTATAAATATCTAAAGTGATCATGGGATTGTTTTGCAGGCCTGTAGAAGAGCTATGCATCTTTGTAGAGATACCTCCATTTGAAATGGAGGGGACAACAATGATAATGTTCCCTGACCTATGAACTTACTGCATTTGTTGTAAGCATCAACTGTGATAATGCTCATTAATCCCCATTGCACCTTAAAATACTCTACACACTTATTATTTTGGGGGTACAAGTTAATAACTATTCACAATAAGAAACTGTCTTTGTTATTTTATACATTTATCATTTTAAGAGAAACTTGATTTTTATTTTACATTTTTTTATTGTTTTATTCTCATAGGTTTCTTTTTTTTAACAACAGATTTTTTAACTTTAAATTTCAGATAGCTCTTTCTGTAATGTCTTTCACATCTGACAAGCATGGGCATCAATGCGGTATGTTAGTTCAGTTCAGGTTGTTGGAAGCCTTTGTTGTCAGGATGTCAGTGACTGCCCAGGGTTTTCGGGTTATCTTCTTTCTCTGTAGAACCAGCAGAGGGAGCACCAGTCTCTCCCTATCTAAACAATCATGATGGCTTTTTTAAAACATATAGTGGGCCTTTCATGATTAAATTTAAAAAAGATGGTGTTTGAATGAAGATGTAAAATTCAAAGTGTGACTGTCCATTAATTATTTTAATAACGCTGGCAAGTTTAAACTGATTCAAAGTGGAAATGTTCTTTTCAAGACTACAGGTCATGGGGCACCTGGGTGTTTCAGTCGTTAAGCGTCTGCCTTCGTCTCAAGACATGATCCCAGGGTCCTGGGATCCAACCCTGCATCGAGCCCCACATGGGGCTCCCTGCTCAGTGGGAAGTCTGCTTCTCCCGCTCCCACTCCCCCTGCTTGTGTTCCCTCTCTCATTGTGTCTCTCTCTGTCAAATAAATAAATAAAAAATATCTTTAAAAAAAATTAAAAACAAGACTACAGGTCATTATAGAGTGAAACTGGGAGCTACTGAGTAACTTTACCACAATATAAATTAGAATATATTAGTTTTCATTGGAAGTAGAGGGAAGGAGGAAGCTGAGAATGTCTGGAATCACTTAATAAATATTTATTGCATACTTTCTATGTTTCAGGTCATAAGCTAAATTATATGCCTATAGAGATGAATCAGACTCAGTCTGGGGAGGCAGGTAGAGAGGGAAAGTTTGTGAAAATTACTTGAAAATGTCTAATTTTTAAATAACATTTTTTAATTAAATTTTTGTTGAAAGAATGAATTATAGTATGTGTATTAATAATACAAAATTAACATTTTTATATGGCACTTTGGAGTTATGGTGCTTCCGCATGCATTACTCATTTAATTAGACTTAGGAGAGCTTTAAAGTTTCACAAATAGCAATTGCAAAGCTAGGTCTCTGCAAATATTAGACCTTCACCATTGCTCTGTATGCACTATATAAAGTTTTTTATAATTTATATTTTTATTTTTATTTTATTTATTTACTTTTAAAGATTTTATTTGTTTATTTGACAGAGACACAGTGAAAGAGGGAACTCAAGCAGGGGCGAGTGGGAGAGGGAGAAGCAGGCTTCCTGCTGAGCAGGGAGCCTGATATGGGCTCGATCCCAGGACCCCGGGAGCATGACCTGAGCCGAAGGCAGATGCCTAATGACTGAACCACCCAAGTACCCCTATAATTTGTACTTTTAACAAGGATTATCTGCTTGCAAATAAATTCTTAGAAAATGAATATCCTCCTTTGGTATTGGACAATAATCCCTTTTAAAAGATATTTTCCCATTCATTGGAAACTATTAAATACTTATGTTAGAAGATCAAGAAGGTTAACCATGGGAAATAAAACTAAATATATAGCAAAAGCCTAACAAGAGTTTCTTTGAGGTCATTAGACAAATCTTAACTGAAGAAAGTATAGGGTCATGCCATTCAGAAAATGTCACATATATTGAGAAGAAATGATTCAAGAAAATTAATAGTAAGTCTGATAGAACATCTGGGATAATATAACATGGACATCTGTCTTCAAAAACTTAAAACTTAACTTTTTAGATTAGGCAGTTTACCTAATATACAGACCTAAGTTCTGGACTAGAAGAAAGTAACCCAATTAGTTAATTTTGAGTTCATTAAGCTTTGTTGATAAAGCAAGCTTTTGGTTATTAAAGAAATAAAGTGAATGGGTATTATGATACTTTGGAGAGGCCATAAATAGGCATCCAGATCTTCCAACAACCAGACTCATTCTTACCAAGGAGGGACAAGAACTCCAAATTGATCAAATGCGAATGAAACATGTAAGGTTATGAGAAATTTGATTTGGGAATAAAAAACTACAACTAACCCAGTTTTATATTAGATACAGGCTATTTCAACTTTTCTCAAGACAAGATATAGCCTTTGATCCTACCAATCCTTTTTCCTTTTGGGTGCCTTAAAACAACCACTTTATTATCTCTCTCAGTTCTGTTGGCTGACTGGGCTCAGCAGGGAGGCTCCTGTTCAGGGCTTTGCTCAAGGCTTCCTTTTTTTTTTTCTTTAAAGCACCTTCACCCATTTCTTTCACCTCCTCCAGCCACCCCCCATCAAGCAACTATCATTCTGTTCTCTGTTTCTAGGAGTTCAGTTTTTTAGATTCTGTGTATAAGTGAAATCATATGGTATATGTTTTCTTCTTATTTCATTTAGCATAATGCCTTCAAAGTCTATCCATGTCATAAATGGCAGGAGTATCTGCCTTGCTCAGAGGGGTAGTGTTTACTTTCTTCTTCTGTTCTGTTCCCCAAATGCAATGGGTTTCCACCAGTGCCCTTAAGTGACAGTTTTTACTGCTCTTCCCCCTGAAGATTAAGGCTTTTAAAGACGTCGAGGTGATGGGTTGAACCAGGGTTTTGGCAGCACCTCCCATATCAGCACCCCAAGAAAAGCTTTCTCAGGATTCTCCCTGATCTTCCCTGTGAGTGTCTGGTGGGGTTCATGGAATCAAAGCTTGCAAGAGTATGTGAAGCCTCCTATATGTGAGATACAGGCTTGGGACTCCCATGCTAGCTCATCCGTATCGCCTAGCAATTTTTAAAATATTTTAGCTGCATCTTTCCACCTAAGATGGTTTCTAGTGTTGTCTGCCTCAAGTCAGTAAATGCTTGGCCTTGTTTCTCCCTGAAAACACCCTGTCTCCCCAGACTTCAGTTTACATGGTGTCTCTGCAACCTCAGTTCCTTAATGTGTTTAAGAAAAGTCATTAATTTGCAGTTTGTATAGTTTTGTCTTTACTATGAGACTGGGGCAACACTCTTTCTCTTTACATCTCTGAGCTGAAAACACTTACCTTGATTTTACTCATCATCTGTGCCATTTTTTGTCTTTATTCGCCACCACCATGTTTTTCAGGATTTATTGTGCATAAGAATCAACTGAGAAGTATGTTAATAACATGTATTTCTATGTCCCATTCCAGAAATTGTGATTTAGTAGTCTTAGGTAGACAAAAAGAACTTGCATATTGAAAAAGCTCCCCAGGGGTTCCCCATGCTAAAAAGGATTTTGGAAGGCAGTATCTTCTCAAACGTAAACTCTTCCTGAGGGATGATGGTAGTTTGCTCATCTTTATTTTTATTTTTTTAAAAAGATATTATTTATTTGAGAGAGAGAGCAAGAGAGAGTGTAGCGTGCACACACAAACGGGGTGGGGAGGGGCAGAGGGAGAAGCAGACTCCCTGATGAGCAGGGAGCCCAGTGTTGGGCTTTATCCCAGACCCTGAGATCATAACCTGAGCTGAAGGCAGACCCTTAACGGACTGAGCCACCTAGGTGCCCCACTTGCTCATCTTTATATTTCCCATTGTGTCCAAGTCAATGCCTTATATATGTTAGCCTCTCAACAAATATGCAAAATATGCATTGAATTTAAACTACTTGGATAGGAGCAGAGGTGGAAAGAAACTTCCCTTGATGAAATATCCTATGTTTATGAAACCTATCCATAATTCAAGGTTCAGCTGAACTTCCAAATCTTCCCACCATCTTCTCAGAGTATATAGCATTGGAGGAGTTTGGAGGCAGTGAATCAAGAAACCTGCTTTTAGCTTCTAGTTTTAGCTTCTAGTTTTGTCAGTAATTAGTTATGTGACTTGGCTAAAGCACTTAAACTTTTCTGCAATTAATTTTTGGCTTTGATGAACAAAATGTAAGAATGAAATAGACTTGGATCATAAACATGAATAATCATGAAAATCACTTGGAGAGGTGTTTATTTTTACTCATAGTGTATGAATATACGTATATAAATACACACATACATTATATATATATACGTATATACACATACATATATGCACACACCTACAAGTATATTGTATGCATTATATATATTGCATATATAATTACAGATTCCAGTGCCTCCATCCAGAGAGATGCTGAATCAGTAATCTGAAGTGTTTTTTTTTTTTAAACCTATCTAGATGATTCTAATGATCAGTGATGTTTGGAAACCAATTAGATGCTTTGTATATGTGCTGCTGAAGTGAGCACTGGAAACCAATTAGATGCTTTGAAAATTCTCAAGTCCAAGCATCTATCTCCCTTTACTCAACTCCATCTGATGGTCATGCACTACCAAGGAGTCATGACTAAAAATATAACATATTTAAGTTTCATTTATATTATCATCCCCAATACACTGAAATATGCTTAGTGATAGAAAATATGTTTTTCTCTTGAATAGAGTTCCTAGTACAGTTTATAGAATCCTGCAAACAAATTAGTAGATTTTTGCTGATTGATAGATTAAAAGTAGCCAGAAATTAGAAGTCAGGGAGGAGAGGGAAGTTAGAGATGGGTGGGAACATATAGCTGTCTTGGTCTTAGCTGTGTGGATAGAATATCTTGGCAGAGGGGTTTTAAATAGATTGGATAGGTGACAAAGGAGAATTGGCAGAGAAGAAGGTGGCAGTAGTCAAGGTAACTAAGCAGTTGATGAGCATCTGAGTTGGGAGTTTCCGGAATGTGGAGGAGGAAATGACACATGTGAGTATGTGAGGGAGAAGTATGTGAGAGGAAGGGAGAGCTAATGAGGGAGGGCTGCTGCATTTCTAAGGGCTAGAAAGAGAGAGAGAGAGAAAAGTTTAGAGTTGGGAATGAGTAAACATGTAGCACAAAGACTCCAGAAAGCTTTAATTCCTGGAGCTCAAAAGAAGTTCAATTTTTATATGAAGAGCAGCTGTCCTGGAGATCAGCTGGGTTCTTCAGCCATCTTTGTGAAAGTGATACATGAACTTCTGTTGTGTAAAGCCAGTAAGATTTGGGAATCAATGGCATAGCCTAAGCCTACCCTCTCCTCCCTGATAAAAAACCTTAACAGAGTTTTTATGGGATGTTGATATTGATCCTGATGGATCTGTCAATTTGAGTTATTTTTAAAATCAGACAACAGGTATCTGAATGAATTTGCCTGTTGAATGGATCTGTGTAATGCCATTATGGTTAATTATGAAGAACATTTATCAAAATGAAAAAGTTGAGTTTTAAAATTTGACTTAACATTTAGGTAAGAGAAGTAAATGCTGTTTTGCTCATCACGAGAGGTCATGTTTACTACCAAGTAAAAAGGTGGGATTTTTATTGAATTCATTGATTGCATTAGTAGAATAACATCAGGATGTTTATCCCATAAGATCTTTAAAGTAAGATTTGTGACCTAACACTGAAGTCTCACTGCAAGGAATGGAGTGAGCAAAGCTCAACAATTTCGAGTGGTCTTGTTCAGAAATTACCATGGTGTCTATGTTTCCTTGCAAAGGAGAATCAGTGTTAAGTAGTTATGCCAAAAAAATGCATTTCTTTTTAAAAGGTGTACTATATTGTATAGTTGCAACCCAGAGATGACTGATCCTCTGAAGAGAAGGTAGTCATCAGAGAAGACACAGCTGCAGATTGGAAAGTTCAGGTCTCAGAGGCAGAGTGCTGCCATTGGTGTAACAATATTTGAGGGGAGGCAAACCTTGACTTTAAATAAGCACAGGAGCAAAGATGTGGGGCCCTCAAAACAGAAGTAGGTGTCCCAGCATCAAAAATTATGGAACCCAGAGAGGAGATTCTGTTGTGAGACGAACCACTCCCTTAAGCCTCCTTGTTCCAGGTTTATCATAAATTCTATGTGAGATAAATAGATTTCAGAATGTGTATCCTTCCTATGTATCCTTTCTAGTTCACTGTATTTAGCATGTATCTAGGTAGCATTATCAAGTATGGAGTTATTTGATCTCAGTAAATTTTTTTGTCAATTCTATAAAGTTTTGAATAAAAGCACCCCTCCAGGTACCACTGAATGCAGATACTGGAGTTGGGAATAACTTACTCAATACTCATGGTCAAGGTTGTGGGGCTGAAGTCAGTACCGTAGACATTGCTGTGTTATTGTTTGGTTGCCTAACAACCTTGAACCATTCTTAATTTTACTGTGACTTTTGGGGGAATTTCTTCTTTTCATTAGTGGGCGATTTGAGTAGAAATGTCAATTATGTGTCTTGCATGACCTAGCTGAAAGCCAGGCACAGAACTCAAGCTGATTCATCTTGCCTAGAACCTTGAGCTGAGTCAAGAAAACAGTTATTTGAAGCTCATTTATTCCAGCATTTGTACTTAGGAGCCAGTTGAGGTGTTGAGCTGCCTTGGTTTGTGGTTCTTCCTGTTCTTTCTTAAAGCCTAGCTTTTTCTTTTGTTTTGTTTTGCTTTTGACACATAAAATTATAATATATTTAAAGTACACAACATGTTTTCTTCATATATGTATGTTTTGTGAAGGGATTCCCATAATTAACATAGGCATCACCTAATACAATTGCCCCCCACCTTTTTTTTATGGTGAGAATACTTAAGATTTACTCTCTTAACAAATTTCAAGCATACAATACAGAGTTATTAGCTATACTCATCATGTTATACATTAGACCCTCAGAACTTATTCACCTTATAACTGAAAGTTTGTATCCTTTTATTAGCTTCAAAGCCTAATTTTCCAGTTTCCCCTTTATTCTGTCAGCACTTGATATACTTCCAATAAATTATATATAAAAGATTTATTTATTTACTATTTAGAAAGAAGAGGGAGGTGGAAAGAGGGGCAGAGGGAGAGAGAGAATCTCAAGCAGTCTCCTCACTGAGCATGGAGCCTGATGCAGGGCCTGGTCTCAAAACCCTGAGATCACGACCTGAGCTGAGATCATTACCTGATTCGAAATCAAGAGTTGGACCTCAGCCAACAGAGCCACCCAGGTGCCCTGAATAAATTATATTTTTAAGTTCAACAAAATTTATCTTTGATGTTTGAACTCTTTTCAAATATAGGGCAAACTCTTTTAGTAAATACAGTGAGTAATTCTCAGAGGAGAACAATTTATCTCAGCTGGTACTTCATATTATAAAGGCCAATAGGAGGGAGAAAAGGAAGAAGATAAACATCAGACAGTTTTGTTACTTGTGGGCCCTCCAAATACTCCTTGATGGCAATGCTACTTCAGTGCAGGGTCCAGTTACATTAGGTCCATCCTTCTAATGTCAGTTTGTGGGATCAAGTGCTGCAAATATTATCTGAGGAGATTCAATGAGAATTAGTTTGCCTTTAGTCACATAGGTTACATAGATGATGGATTCAAGAAAGGTAAAAAGAGGAGGAGCAATCAGGTCCCATAGGCAAGCAGGCTACAGAGGTCATGAAGCAGGAAATATAGACTCAAGAGGGCAGGCACCTAGGTGCATATAAAATGTATTCAAGATGATATAAAATGTATTCAGGAGTCCAAAGCAGAGCACCTGAGCACCATGTGATGTGCATCTAAGCAAAGGCATAGACACTGGAGTGCCTTTTCTCCCATTTGAATTCGTACTCCTCCACTTATTAGCATTGTGACCTAGGCAAGTTACATAGTTTCTCATCTCTTGGTGCCTCTGTTTCCTCATGCATAAAATAGGAACAATTATAATACCTACAAATATTTACTAAGGATTAAGTAAATTCATACAAATACAGCATTTAGAGCAATGCTTGGTGCATTTAATTAATATGATATATAAGTAATAGTAATTTAGTAATTTAGTAATTCTAAATAAATATGAACTATTACAAGTTATTGGTAAATACAGTTGGGGTTCAACAGTCAGCTTCTGTTCAGGCACTTGACTCAGAGTGTGGGAAGGAGGAATGAAGAGCACTTATCTGGAATCAGCAGTGAGTGGGTGAGGATCCAGGAAAGCTTCCTCCCAAATGCAAGCCTGAATTTAGAGACAAATAAGTGTGGCATAATACACCCTGGAGGGAAACTTGCTGAACCCACATGGAAGAGACCTAGATATAATTCTCATCCATTTCCCCCTTTTACTTTCATTATTTAATAAAAAAATCTGCTCCTCTATAGTGGCAGGCAAATCCTTAACCTCTTTGTTCTGTCATCCGTAAAATAGACACATTCTCTGTGTGAAATGAAATTATCTGTATGAAAACATTTTGCACAGTTATAGGAAGTTTGTATTATTTAGGACTTTTTCAGTTGCAAGTGATGGAAATTCAACTGAAACTAGCTAAGAAAGTAATTAATAGACTGATGAAACTGGACAGGATGTTGGGTATTTCACAGGACTGAAGGACATGCTGTAGGAACGTGGTCCTTGGAGACTGGAACTAGGTATTCAAAGTTACCTGGGTATTTTTTTTCTCATTAGTAAGACTACTTTGTGGCACAACTCCAGAGGGAACTGTTCACATGGTATTCCAGAGGAATATGCCCTTTGGAGATGTGACAAAGTTTCATCTCTGATTTGTTCTTCTCTTTGTACATTTTTCTGTTTGATACTAGGTAGGTTTCCTCCCTAAGCCTGAGAAATATGGCCACAATATATCATTTCAAAATGGTAACAGAAAGAAAACAGAATCTTTCCTGTAGGTTTAAGTAGAAAATTCCCAAGAAGGACTCTGATTAGCCAGAACTGGATCACATGCCTATTCCTAAACCACTGTGGCCTAGGGGATGGGGTCCTCTGATTGCAGGAGCCTGGATCATGTACTCACCTTTGTGATTATACATGGGAAGTATGGGGAGCATTTGGAATTGAAAACCCAAAGAAGGGAAATATGAAAGACAAACTAACATTACCGTAGTCCACCGTAAACAAAAGCATTATTTTCTGATGTTTGAGATTATTCACCGCCCTTCCAGCCCGCTAATGTGAAGAGTGTGTTGTGCGGTAGTTGTAGTTATAAACCTATGCGATATATATTAAGCCAAGATTTTCCTTTTGGGAAAATAGGCTTGCTGAATTAAGATACTTCACTACAGCTGTACTATTTTTCTTCACCATTATCCATTTGGAGCATTCTAATACAGCCATGAATGAGAAATTACTTTTCCATATACTATCTTCATGTGGACACACTTTTTAACAATCCTGAAAAGAACTGGTAACTATCTCCTGTTACTAAATGGGAAGTAGGTGAAAGTAAGAATTCAATGGGCATTCATTTGCTTAGTAAGTCTCCTGAGTGTGCTCACAATACCAAGAGTCAGTGTGGCTTCAGGAAGAAAATGTGTGTTTATCAGATGTTCTTGCTGAGGTGCATAAGCAAATAGTACTGGGACTGTGGAAATGATATGTGGATATGTTTCTGGAAATTTAAACAGGAGTATTATTCAGTGCACATAAGACTTGCGCTGGGAATTGATAACCCTTTGGGGGACTCTAGAAAGATCAGATATGTATAGATGAATAATAGCATACATAAAAACTGAAGGTGAACTGGTAGTCAATCCAAGTTTAATATAACAATAGAGTGCCTCCTCTTCCCCCCCAATTTTTTTACTCATCATTTCTAAGTTTCTGTTTTAAAGACCACTCTTTCTAATCTATATACAACCTTTTTGATAGAGTTTTACTCTTTCATTTTCTTTACATCCGGAATTTTTATTGCTATTATGATCTCCACCTTATAGATAAGGAAACTGAAGCATAGAGAGGTTAAGGAACTTGACCAAGCTTGCAAAACTAGTTAGTGGCAGAGCCAGGATATGGACCAAGATAGGCTGGCTCCAGAGCATATACTATTCCACCTTGCTGCTTTTTCACTAATTCAAGGTAAAGGTTTGAAATCTGGTGCCTAGTCAAATTCTCCTTTTGCAAAAGAGTTTTTGTGTGATCAGATAAGATCATTGTATTCATCCATTTGTTAAATGTAGCAACAAGATTATAATTTTTTCGAACATGGATGTGTTCTGAATACAGGTATAATTTGAGTGCTAGATAGTTCTAGCACTCATTCTCTTACTAGCTGTGTGAATACAGATATACTCAGATTCTTCACTTGAAACAAAGGGGAACATACCACCTGCTTGACATGCCTTGCAAATTATTGGGAGAAAGAGAGATGGGAAGTGTGAATCGAAGAAGCATTAAGAAAATTTGCACCATGAAAATGAAGCAAATTGAAACCAACACCAGCGTCTCACGACCTTTTGCCATCTCATTTTCCTAGTTCTGTCCTGTCTAATTTAGATCATAAACTCTTCAGTCAGAAACCATCACCTCTTTATATCGAGTACTTTGACTGGTGTCACTATTTAATAAAAACACAAGAAGCAGCTGCAAAGGTTTGAAATTAAATCTACAAACCTAAGGTGAAGGTTATATTGAGTTAAAACTTGAGTTCATTATGGCAAAGTTAAGATAAGGGCTTGTATTTATTTTCTTCATTCTCCTAAAACTAGTGAAATGTAGCAATTAAGAGAGTGGGGTCCAGAGCCAGATTTCCTATGTAACGATTCTGCCTTGGCTTCTTAACAATTATACAATGTTTTGAGCAAACTATATTTTATAGATTCCATGAAATACAATATTTCACATTTTCACATCTTGGAAATTGAGGTTACTTATACAATGAATGGTATTTTATGATCACTATTCCCCACATGGCAGCTAAGATAAGTGCGTGTGTGGCGGACGCACACATACGCGCACACACGGTCGTTGCCGTTCATGTTGTCATCAGTTTACCTGAGTTATGGGCGTTGGTGTTAATGTGCATGAGTTAATTTGCTATTTAAACTGTATTCAGAAAAATTACACAATGCATTTGGCTTTAAGACAAAAATTTATTCTATATGCAGAAACAGAGCAGTGGGGCTTAAATTTGATATTTGTGAAGCAACTATTCATCATTAGAGGAAAGATTGTTATGCCAGGTTTTCTTGCAAAGGAAAAAAAAGTGCTTTGTGATTTCTAAGAAAGGAAAACGCCCTCAGGTAGCTGAAACTGTGTTCCTTTTGTTACTAAAGTGCAGCAAAAGGATTCCTTATCACACACCAGTCAGGCAACTGAAAGCTGGGGAAATCCCAAATCCCTTGGTGTATTGAGAAAAAATTGCAAAGCAGTGAGAAGCTGGTATGACAGAAGAGCACTTTCAACAAGTATAAAATAAAAATTTGAAGTGACAAGAAAATATTACATCAGAGTTTATTTGGCAGCATTTCCCCCCTTATTTGTTTGAATATTTAAAAAATCATAATGTGCTCATGGCTTCCCTGAAATGGTGAAATATAGCATATCTCATAGGTTGTGTGAGGATTAAGTGAAATAACATAGGTAAAGTGTTACTGCTGTGCTTGGCACATAGTAAGAGTGTAATACACGTTGGCCATTATTATCATCATCAAATTACAAAGGCCTTTCATTTTCATATCTGCTCTCTAATAGATTAATGGGGATTGGAAACAATTCAAGTGGGATACATTTCATTTGAAAATAAAATGCGGTTTTGTGATCTCAGGGAGAGCTCGGGAAAGGTTAATAGGCAATAATAGGTGTTTCACAAGTAAAGGGATGAATAGAGTGAAGCCTTTTCACAGTGTGGCCAACATGGGATGACTTTTACTGTCTATGACTAGAAGTTACTCTGGTACTACCTTAAGAAATTGCTGCCTGGCAACATGATAGACACAGCTTCAGCTGTGTTTCCTTAGCCAAGAAAATTGGAGACATTTCTATGTACCACCTTGGTGTTTTATTCAAAAGTGTAGTGTTAATTTCAGTGTACCACTTCGCAAAAACATTCATAGCTTTAGAATTTGTGATTTTTAGCAGCTATTTGGAGCTGCAAGCACATTTAAGGATTTTATTGAAAAGTTCTCAAGTAAACAAATGTGGGCCTCAGCTCAGTGAATTTACACAATGTTCAAGTACACAGCTGAATTCAACCTCTGAATTTTAATTTTCATCTAACTTAAGCTGTTGCATTCCTCAAAACATAAAAGGAAGACTTTATAAAGTCATGAGTGATGCTAATTGGGATGTGATTTTTTTCAGAATCTATTTCCTGGTTAGGAAATCTACATTTTGAGATACTTTCCAAAAATGTCTTTTAGATTGTGTTCGAGTCTCTATTAAAAGTTAATTCTTTTTTTTAACAAATTAACTTTTGAAGTCTGAAATATCTACTTGAATATATTTGACTTTTATTTATCAAGATAACTAAATACAGAAAAATGGAGTAAGGACATGTCATACACCACTCCTCTTTATACATTTTTTTAAGTTAATGTTTGTGAAGGATAAGCAAGATTGTGTGTACTTGATTTTTACCACTTTTGTTATTTTAAGAGTATGAAGATGATAACACATGATATTTGAGATCTTAGGAGTGAAAAAGCTCTCTTAAGGCCAGAGGAATTATGGAACTTTTAGTGCAAAAATAATTCTGGGCTTATTCATTTGGCCACATTATTTTGTCTTGTTTTTACGTTATAATTTTGCTTGCTGAACTCTGATTTCTTTTCTGACCCTGAAAACTATCTAGAAATATTTGACTATTGAGTACCATAATAACTGTGTCATAAGACAGTTGTTCTAGTTATAAAGTTACCAGTCATGATACACTGCCTCTGGACTAGTGGATTTGTGTGTGTGTATGTGTGTATGTGTGTGTGTGTGTGATTGCAAGTTAAGTGTTCACTCATTAATCTTAGCAAGGTTATCCTTTTAAAAAGTGGGGAGGGAAAAAAATGCTGCTCTGGAACTTTTTTTTTAAAGACTTATTTATTTTAGAAAGAGAGAGAAAGAGAGAGGGCAGGGTGGAAGGGGCAGAGGGAGAGAGAGAATTTCAAGCAGATTCCCCTCTGAGCACAGAGCCCAATGCCAGGCTTGGTCTCATGACCCTGTGATCATGACCTTAGCCGAAATCAAGAGTTGGATGCCAGACCAACTGAGCCACGCAGGAGCCCCTGCTCTGGGACTTCTTTGTTGAATTAAATTTGTCCCTCAATGTCCAAATAAGGAAGTCTTTTTAGACTACTCAAGAAGAATCTTCCATTTTTCAACTTTGGCTTTTTTTCCCTGAGGGGTCAGATAGCTAAAGAAGAAAGGACATGACTGCTGAATGTGGTTCAGTTCTTCAAATTTGTACTGCTAATCTCTCAAGATAGAAAAGAGTTTGTTTTTTTTTTTTCACTTTATACTTTCTCTAAATTTTGTTTAAGCAAAAAAAAAAAAAAAAAAAAAGAGGCTGGTACAAAACTCTAATCAATGATGATAGAACTTTCCCCAAAATGTTGCCTTTCGTTATTATCTATTTTGTATGAAGTACTTTGACTAGTGTTAGATAAATTACAGAAGGGAAGGGAATTTTAAGAAAACAACAATTCAAGTGTTTTATTGTCTCTTTCTATTTAATAGTCTATTTTTGGAAGTCCCTTTTAAGCTCTGGGGTTGTAAAACAATTACCTTTCAAACCACTGAAGCGCAACCTGAATATAGTTAACACCTCGTCTGGCTTCCAGGGTGTAAATTAACCTTGTCTACAGGCCATCACGAACATTTAATATTCTTTATTTGTGAATCATCAACATTCTAAAATTTGACTAAGTATAATAAAAGATAAGCATTGTAATAAAAATTCTTGAATGCAATTAGGAAGCAAAACATTATTTTAATGATTTTATTACAATGTGCGATACGCTTTTCCCTGATCCCCAAGTCAATCAGTTTATGCATTAATTCCTTTTCAGAAGAACCCCCCAACAATGTAAGGAATCAGTATCCACCCACCTGCTGTCACTTCAAATGCACACATATTGAAAGAAAAACCAGGGGCCCCAAAATGTTCCCCCATCAGCCCATAGATCTTCTGGGAAGGAGACAGCAGTAGGCACAGAACAGCACATCAGGAAGGGAGGGGGGGCGGTCTCAAAGTCTCTGCCACAGAAAGGTCCCACCAAGATAATTTTCTAGTGGAATGCTTGAGCAATGCACGGATTTGACAGAATAAAGATATGGCTAGCCTTCTCTATTAACTGAAATTTTAAAACTTTTTTGTCTCTTTCCTTTTTCCCTTCTTCTTTGTCTCCTTCCTCTGTCCTTTCTGTCTCTTTCTACTTCTGGTCTCTTTTTCTATCTTGGTCTTCTACTATCCCTCCTTATCCTATCCTCTCTTTATGCATTCTCCCTTTGAAAGCACATTTAATCTATGGCACTTCAACATACACATCATTTCAATTCTCTATGTCCAGCCCTGATCTCTTTTAACCTCCAATCTGCCATTCCCATCTGCCTGTTGGACACTTGCAGCTATGGTTCTTTAAATACTTGAGATTCCTCTTGTTGTCTGTTGAACTTATCAGAGGAATGGTATTCCTCATTCCTCAAAGCAGCTCTTGATCTTCTTTTTCCTATTATCAATGAATGTTCTCACCAATCTTTCAGTTACCTCAGCCTCAAACCTTGAAGTAAACCTTGAGTTTTCTTCCTACATCCAATCAGGCATGAGTCCTCCTGACTCTTCCTCTGTTATATCCTTAGATTTACCTTTTTATTTTTATTTCTAATATCAAGTAGTAGATCCTTACCATCACTCATCTAAATTGGTCTTCTCACTTCCCTTCTCTGGTCCTTACTAAGCTATCCTCCAAGTCAAGATATCTATGAAACCACAAGATTCCTAACATAGCACAAGAATCATTTCTTCCACTCATCAAAAGCCTTAGATGAGAGCCAGGAATAGGCAAGATAATTAGAGAGATGAAAACAAAGTTGACTACATATAATACTAGATATCAATATGTTTTACAAATAATTTATACCACAAGATATCAAATACAATTCAGACATTGTGGTACTTATGCAAAGGTAGACACATAGACTTGGAGTAGAAGAAAAAATTGCAAAGCAGTCTTGTATAATAAAAGAACTCTTTCTAAGTACAGACATAACAGAGGGTCCAGAAAAGGACTTACACTATATAGTCCCTTGATTAATGAGAAAGATAATGTCACAGTACGGTGGGGAAAGATGGCTTTTTCAATAGGTGGTGCTGGATCAATTGAATATCCATGTGGGGAAAAAAAGAAATGTTGACCCCTTTCTCACATTGTAAAAAATCAACTTTATATGAGGCATAGAGCTAATTGTGGAAGATAAAACAACCAAAGGGACACACATGAAAAATTAACTAAAAAGGAAATTACTAATAAATCTGATTGTGTCAAAATTAAGAAACATAAAGAAGTGAAAATGCACACCACAAAGTGAAAGATGTTTGCAATGCATCTATCTGACATTAGAGTAGTATAACACATAGGACAAACTCCCACAAAACAATAAGAAAAAAACAAGAAACTTAGTAGAAAAAGAGGCAAAAGTCTTTAAGAGGTAATAAAAAAGCAGTTATAAATGGCCAATATACACATGAAGAAATGATACATTTTATTAGAGACTAAGATGCAAACTAGAACCTCAGTTAAATACTACTACACACCAGCCAGGATAGCAAACACTTTAAAACTCAAATAATACCAGTGCTGGGAGAAATGTGGAACAGGTAGAACTTCTATAATCCCTGCCAGAAATGCAGAATTTACATAATTGCTTTGAAAGACTGTTTAACAGTTATCAACTAAAGCTGAGTATGTGCATACCCTCTGATCTAGCAATTCTACTTGTAGGTACCCAAGAGAAATGGGTAAACAAGTGCATTAAAAGATATGTATAAGAATATTCATAGCAGCACTCTTCATAATAGTCTCAAATTGGAAAGCTACCTCAGTGTCCATCAATAGTAGAATAATAAATACACTTTATTTCATTTCTCAATACACACACATTCTCCCAACACTCAGAAAGCATCCATAAGCACTCTTTCTTTGTACTTACTTTGCATCTCCTTAAACTTCTATGCATGGTGGGTCCAGTGAAATTCCATGCTCTTGGGACATCCCAAACACTATATGCAAAAGGGGCAGCAAGAAACAGTAAAGACATTTTGTTAAAATCCTTTGCTTACACACATGCTCCATTGTACCACTGGAAATGACTTATAAAACACAAGTTCAAAGATAAAATTATTAAGAATTTCAACAGCAGAGCAATAAACTAAGCATGAGCCCTTCTGAGTTAGGGGCTTTCCCATGAACCCAGCTTCATGTCAATCATCCTTCAATAAAGAGTTTATTAAAAGCAAAGTAAACAAATATCTCTACTGGCTTATTCATTGTTGAACAAATAAAGTCAAAATCCCCTAGGCTAAAATAGCTTTGAAAATTTTGGTTTGCATTCTAGCTTGCTCATCTTTCATTTCCCTCTCTACACATCAACTGATTCTCCTTCAATACTGACCCATCTCAAAACCTGAGGTTCATCTTTCACCCCTTTGTCAACAACTGAAAGCAGGTCTGGTTGCCTTAGTCTCACAAATACATCCACTTTCCAACAGAGATTCATCACTCTAAAATAAGCCCCACATGGGACACCTAGGTGGCTCAGTTGGTTAAGCATTGGATTCTTGATTTTGGCTCAGGTCATGATCTCAGGGTTGTGAGATCAAGCCCTGCCTCAGGCTCCATGCCCAGCACGGAACCTGCTTTAGCACCTCTCTCTCCCTCTTTCTCAGCATACCACCCACCCCAGCCCCAATCTCTCCCTCTCTAAAAAAATAAAATAAAATAAGCCCATGGTACCCAGGCTCCTACAATAGGTGCCTAATGTCATAAACCTGCTGAGTGCTACAGAGCAAGAGGAAAGCCAATGCCAAACAGCCTAGGGCTGAGGCTGTAAGGAAGCTTCCATTCGTCCTTCCTCCATGATCGCCCACAGTCATTCTCTGAATAGTAGTCAGGGTACCCTTTATAAAATGCCAATCACTCCTGCTCAATTTCTACAGGGGCTTCCCATTCTGAAGAATGAAATCCAGACTTTTTACTCTGAACTGGGAGGCCCTGCTCACATACCTCTCCATCTGCATTTCTCTCTCCTGCTCACTCTACCCCAGCCTCCGTGACCCACTTAGGGCTGATTCCTGGCTTTTAAATTTGCCTAATTTCTCCTGTTAGAATGCACATTTTTTGCATAGCTATTACCTTTCTGTTAGGATGCAGATAAAAAGTCCCCTCCTTGAAGAAGCCTTTGCCTACCCTAAAATATAAAATCGCTCTCTCCCACCAGTTCTGGTCATTGTTAACATAGCACCAAAGATTTTCCCTCCTAGCACTTACTGCCACCTGCAGCAATTCAGTTGATGATTTTGCTTACTTATTTAATGTCTACTTCCTCTCTCTAGGGTATAAGCTCCAGGTTGTCCTGTTCATGGACAAGGACAACATTTGGCAACATAGTACAGGCTTAAAAATATTACATCTCATCGCTTGCTTTTGGAAGGGTGATTGAAAGCTCTCCTCATGCTCTTCATTAGTTTTGACTTTATTTATTATTATTATTATTATTATTAGTTTCCCATTGATACTTCTCAGCCAGCTAGCAGGTTTTTGTTTTAGTGAGGGAATGGATAGTAAGAGGCATATAAGACAGGAAACTAGGGCTCATGGCTGGGCTGGGGAGTGGGAAAATGGAGAGGCGATATATATGTTCTGGAGAGAGACTTTTTTTTTTCTGGGAAAGAAAAGTATTGTTTAAAGTGTGTTTTGGAGACTTCTGTTGTCTGAGGTGCCATCTAACCCTGTTTTCCTTCCCAGAAAACCATCAATAAAGTCTACATGTCTCATGAAGCATTTTGCAGGTTTTAGGGGGAAGAGAGGATTGTTCCAATGTGCTAAATGTGGGGTTTGTATGCAAAGCAAGTGTAGGGAGCCTCAACAGCCTGATCTCTTTCAGATTACACCTCTCCTTCAACCAACATGGACACTAAGTTTGTTTAAAAAAAAAAAAGCTTTCTTTGTCTATTCTGTTTGTTTGTAGTATTATTGCCAAACATTCATTCAGCCTACCATGGAAAATAATTTATGGGTAAGAGCAAGGGTACTGGAGTCTGACTTCTTATAAAGTCCAGCTCTGTCCCTCTCATTTTCTCTTGTTCTGTCTTGCCTGCATTCTGAAAATAGGCTTTGACCCATGGTATGGAATGTGGATGCTGAAGACCTGGAAGATATAATGAACACACCAGATTTAGATCTTCTCATTTTAGAAATCTCATTTGATAGAGAACTTTTCTCTCCCAGTACCTATGTAGCAAATCCAGCAAAGGATTCTGATTAGTTTCCCTTGGGTTATGTGCCAAATTCTGAATTAATCACTGTGTTGAGGGAAATGGCTTCTATAATTGATCAGGCCTGGATCATATGCTGAATCAAATGACTATGAGGTAGAATCCATTAACAGAAGGCAGTGCTCACAAAAAGTGCTGGGCAATCAAAACAATAGGTTTCATAGTCTCCTAGAGTCCTCTTTGCTGGGCCAGAAGATCTAGAAACCAGGGTACTACTAATGGCATAGGCAACCAAACAGTTTCTTATCAACAGCCATCTAAAATTCTTGGAATTCCCAGAATCAACTTTAGGTTAAGGCTTAATTTTGAGGGTGGATTTACACATTATATAGCTGTAAGGGATCATGAGAAAGAGGATGTTAAACAGAGTGAGAAAGGCCTGGGTTTAGATCCTGGTTCGGATACATACTGTGACCTTGTGCAAGTTATATCTTGGGAGCTGAGTCTCTCATTTGTGAAGGATTTTTGCATGGATGAAGTACCATAAATTAAAAATTCCATGCATATATGATGTATTGAGTTTCTTACTCTTAGTCCCCAAATCACCAGGGCTTAACTTTTCTGAGGCATAGCCTTTCAATGTCTCTTAGGATCATGGGACTGCAACTCCCCAGGATGAATTTAGATGCCAAGTGTAGATAACCCTGTCGAGTTGGGAACCTTGGGCCCTAGAGTATAAAATAAAGGTGAATTTTCCCATTCAAGCCAGGAAGGAGAATTAGCAAAACATTGAGACTACCAAAAGTCGGGGTGGTGAGTGCTGCTCTAAGCCCAAGTTGCCTGGGATCTTCTGTAAGAAGTCAGGTATTTCCTGCCTTTGTGCTGAGGAAACTCCCATAATGCCCTTTTTAAAAAGTTTTTCAATGAAGTTTTTATTATTTAGCATGTGAATATACATTTGACTATTTTCAAAATGGATATTATGTATTCCATGATGAACTCATCAAACAAAAGTTTTTCAGTGACATGTTGCAAGCCCTCAGTGCATGCTGCCTATTATTAAGGCAGGACTTACTATGTGGCAGGTGCTGTACTATATTTACATCACCTAAGTTATTCCACATAACACCTCATGATATTGTTGGTACTTCCCCTCAATGTACAGATGACGAATCTGAGAGGTAGAGCTCTTTGCCCAAGGTGACACAGCTAGAAAATGATGTGACTCATGTTTTCAAGGTCTTACATTGCCTCCTCATCTGGGGAGTCCCAAACTTCAGTGCTGGGCACCCAGATGCTCCTTTATAGGACCATGTGTGTGGAGCAGATTGGTGCTCATGGAACTTCCAGATTTGATTACTGTCTTAGCACCAGCCCAGGGTTTTTCCTGGAGCTAACTCATATCATAGTTTCACAATACAGAGCTGAATGTGGAGGCTGTGTTGAACCATTTTTTTTCCTCCTTGTCATTTAAGGTCAGGATTGGGTACAGCATGTTGAAATATATATTGTTCACGGCGTTTTTCTGTTCACTGAGCTTTCCAATTAGTGTCCACTTAAACGGATGCCGGGGAGAATTTCTTACAAGTCATGGTGTCATGTTGAATTGTGGTGATTATGAAGGCTACAGTGACAGGAAAGACCAAAGATATTTTTTCTCTCCTCATGTTGCTTGGCAAAAACTGGCTGTGAAAAATAAGCCTTAAGTTAAGAATTCCCTGATATAAAAGGACATTAAGACTTTTTTCCCCCTTCTTGCCATTTTTGTTGTTGTTGTTGTTAAAAGTCCTTCTAATTTAAATGTTCCATTTCCTTGAGTTTTGTTTTTAAGATTATAGTTGTATATGGCGCCCTCAGGGTAATGTTATATTGATTATCAAATGTCTCCAGTGCATTTCTGCTCTTGGTCTATTTAAGTACAGAACAAAATATCTTTCATTCTAAATGTCATTTGCTGTGAGCTATTTTCTTGTACCCAGTTGCTTTCTTTTCCTTTTGTTTATCTTATTTTGCATATACTTTCACTTTTTATGAAATTGGTTATAATATGAGATTATGCTGTGTTCTGAGGGTGAATTTGAACATTAGGACTGATATTTTATTTTGTGACAGAAAGATTAGGGTATTTCCCCCCCCTTTATTCTCCTTCAAAAAAAGAGATGCCCCAGTCAATGAATAATTTAAGTCCTTGAATTCTGAAGAACATATTTGAGTATTTCATGGTACAGGCATCTTTATTTTATGCTTCCTTCCCCGAGGCAGGAGAGGTACCTGGTATTATAATATGAACTCAATCAGTCATGTCCTTTCCCCGAGCTGCATGGTGATGAGAGTCTCACCTCTAAGAGAATTTAATTCATGGACAGGAAGAGAATTCAAGGAAGGCCACTGTCACCCTTATTCAATCTCCATTGCATTTTATGTAAGTCTAGGAGTACAGGCTTTCAGCTTCACTCATGCTAAAACCGAGAGGGACAGTTTTCCTATGAAAATACAGTTGTCTCTGGAATTTTTCTGGGGATCACCAGGTTGTGATCAAGGGTTTGAAACAGGTTGTCTGCCTAATTCCCTCCCAGTTCTATTAACAGATCAGTGGTAGGAGTGGGGTAAGGGAGTGTTTCTAACTGTACTTTGGTTATGGTCTTTTGATCAGTTTTATCGAGACCTATTGTGGCATTCTGGCTATCTCAGTAAAAAGGAACATGCGCAGATTGAGTTTACTTATCAGCAATTCGGAATATAATGGTAGCAGAGGATAATTTACGTTGAATTGTGTTCCCTCCCAAGTTTCAAGGCCATTTAGGGGTGTGGCAAGCCACTACTATAGCTAGTCTGACTTTTAGAAATGTGTTGGGCTTCTTTGTAAATTGGCTGTTTGGAATTTAGAAGCATAATAGTCCATAGAAATATTTTTTTCAAGTTTTTATTTAGATTCCAGTTAGTTAACATGCAGTGTAACATTAGTTTCAGGCGTACAGTCTAGTCATTAATCACTTACATACAACATCCAGTGCTCATCACAACAAGTACCCTCCTTAATACCCATCACCCAGTCCATAGAAACATTATTAAAAATACTGACATAATTCCTAAGCTAGCCCACTAACATCTATTTAACTCCCAGTGCAGTTGTAGTGTGGTATAATAGTATGATGAAACCAACAACCACTTACGTTTGGAAATGTGTTTGGAGTTCCAGTTACCTCCATTGTGGCCCTGGTTTCATGATCTGCTATTTTCCCTCCACTCCCACCAACTTCACCACTTCCCCAGCTTGCCACAAAGAGACATTTACTCCTCCATCTCATGCCTTGGAACTCTACATTTAGTTTTTGCTCTGGTCTTTTTCAGTTCTTTTCAAATGTTCAGTGTGCCATCTTTCCATCAGTTCAAGGCCCTCATTCTCTCTCTGTGTGTGGTATTAAACTGAAGTCAGTGCATCTGCATTAAGATTTCCAAATCTTTATTCATAATTAATATTGGCCTAAAGAATAAATCTATACATAAATGGAAACTTGTTAAAATAAAAATTATAAAATTACCACCAATCTAAAACCAAATGACAAAAACAAGGCCCTCATTTTTGCTGGTCACTCTAGATGAAATGCTCCCTCATCCATACTTCTATTGGCTAACTCCTATTTGTTCTTCAGTGTGGGTGTCACCTTTCTCTAAAAACTTCCATGGTTCCTCCTTCTCATGCTTCAAGTTTATGTTAGGTCTCTGCATCTTAGCTAAAGAAGAGAGGATGACCAGTCTAGCTTCTACATTCACATGTACAGACAACTGCTGTTTCCATTGGCCCTTGGTGGTACTTGTTCCTAATGAGCACTGGCCCTGCAGAGATGTCAACACATGCTCTTCCACAACCCTGACAATGATGGTAAGATTCCTTCAGGGACTTCCATGTGTTTTTGAAGAAGAGTGATACCACCAGCACCAGTGCTAAGCTCTGCCACTCTTGGCTCCCAGGATTGGATCCTAGGGCTCAGTCTGTTAGTTCCTATGGATGGCCCCCTTCCTGAGAAATGAGGTCCCACAGACACTGGGTCATGACTGATCTGTGCTATACCTCACAGATCCAGACTACTCTCTTCCTTCTTTTCCCAGGGACTTACATCTAGTGGTTGAGCAATGTATTAGTTTCCCAGAGCCACTGTAACAAATTAACACAAACTGGATGGCTTAAAATAAGAGAAATTTAATCTTTCTCAGCTGGGGAGGCTGGAAGTTTGAAATCAAGGAAGCAGCGAGGCTAATGCTCCTTTCTAAGACTCTGGGGAAGAATCCTTTCTTGCCTCTGGCAGTTTCTGATAGTTGACAGCAATCCTAGGCATTCCTTGATTGTAGATATACCTCTCCAATATTTGCTTCTATCTTCAAATGACTTTCCTGCTGCCCCCCTCCCCACCGTGTCTATGTCCCTGTGTCCCAATTTCCCTCTTATAAAGACACATATTGGATTTAGGGCCTGTCTTAATTTATCGTGACCTCATCTTAACTTGATTATAACTGCAAAGATCTTATTTCCAAATAAGGCGACATTCAGAGGTTCATGGTGAACAAGAATTTTGGGGACACTATTCAACCCAAAATAAGCAGTTTCACCCTAATGTTCAAAATCCAAATGGTGTATTAACTGTTTTCCTCACAAAATGGCAATAACTCCCTATACTCTTATAGTAGGTTACTCCTAGTAGTTATAAGATGATTCATTCTCATAAAGGAGATTCCTCAAAAAGGCTGGGAGGTAAGGAGGCAACTAGGGTACAAAATTTAAGGAGGTGCTCATTCTCTGTGTCATGCAGGTACAGGGTTGTACTTATATGAACCTTAAGTTTTGGGTATAGGTCTTTTCTTGCTTTACCGAAGTCCCAACCCTCTTCCCCAAGGCAATACAAGCCATACACCCATGAAAAATGGCAGTTGGGTGAGCAACATTCCTGGCATCTTTGTGAATAGAAAGAGAAAAAAGTCTGTAGTTTTCATTGGTGGCATTTCACCCTGAGACATAATGATAACAAATGATGGGGTGATTCCTCTGTGTAAACACTAAACTAAGGTCATTTTTTTTTTTAAAGATTTTATTCATTTATTCATGAGAGACAGAGGGAGAGAGAGAGGGAGAGAGAGAGAGAAGCAGAGGGAGAAGCAGGCTCCCAAGGAGCAGGGAGCCCGACGCGGGACTCAATCCCAGGACCCCGGGACCATGACCTGAGCCGAAGGCAGACGCTTAACCATCTGAGCCACCCAGGCGCCCTAAACTAAGGTCATTTTATATAATCTAGTCCTCGTAATCCCAAGAATATATTAATATTGCTGCCATATGACAGATGCAGAAATATAACTGCAGTTCTCTTCATTTCATAACAGTTTGACCGCCATAGCACCTGACACAGCAGGTGTTCAAAAAATGTTTGAATGAGAAATCCTGGAATATTTTGAAGAAGGGTGTTTAGCTGATAACTAATCATAGTGGTTCTTTTTGTATTTGTCTGCTCAGGCTGCCATAACAAAATACCTTTTTTCTGAATGGCTTAAAGAAACTTATGTTGTCATAATTCTGGAGACTGGAAAGTCCAAGATCAAGATGCTGTCTGATTTAGTTTCTGGTTAGCACTTTCTTCTTCGTTTGTAGATGGTCATTTTCTCACTATGTACTCATATGGTCTTTCCTTTGTAAGAAACAGGGAGGAAGAGAGACAGAAAGAGAGAGAGAAAGAGAGAGGGAGAGAGCTCTCTAGTGTCTCTTCTTATAAGGACATTAATCCTGTTGGGTTAGGGCCCTACATTTATGATCTCATTTAACTTTAATTATTTCCTTACTCCACATACAGCTGCAAGGGGGTTAGGGCTTCAACACATAAATTTTGTGGGGATACAAACATGGAGTCTGTAATGCTTTGTGTCAGATGTTGTTGTGGACAATAGCATGTAGAGATGAATGAGACATCATCCTGTTCTTAAGGAGCCTAGAATCCATTGCAGCAGTTCCCAACTTGAGGGACAGGGAAGGAACATTAGAATTACCTGTGGAGCTTCTCCCAAACTAACAGGGAGTCACTTTAGGAACCACTAGATTTCTCATCTTACAGCTTGCTTATTTCCTGAGCTCCAAGTGACCTGAGTGCCCAAACCATGAAAATGCTCTTATGCAAATCTCCCTCCCTGTCCAGTAATTGAGCTGTGCCTAAGGGCTATGTAACAACCTCAAATTGTGCTATTTCCTTAATAAAAAAAAAAAAGAGGTATTTCAGAACATCCTTCCTCTGAAATCCCTCTGCATTAATTAAACTTAATTGTGTAAAGTGATTTGATGATTAATTAAAAAACTAATAAATTATTAATATTCTAATAAATAATAATATTCAATATATGCTAATGATGACTCACATTTATAAACGATTCAATTTTTTAACACCACCTCTATAATTTATTACAAAATCTAATGAAAAACACTACCCACAAGGAAGTCCACATTTTGATTGTGCTTTCATTTTAATCTATATCCCTGATTCACTTTTCTTTGCAAAGGAACAAGTAAGTTTATTATACTGATTAAGTCACAGAGAGAGAGAGAGAGAAGTGGGACTTATTTCATGTGTCTAAGAATCTTTCTCTTTAGATCTAGGAGGAGCTGGAGGGAATGGCCTTCCCGAGTTCCCATTTAGCTTCCTAGAATCATAAACAATTCCTTAGACTCCAAGTTTTATAGACTACAATATGTCAACATCTAACACAATCCCTAACACAGAGAAGATGCTAAAAAATATTTGTTGAATGAGTGAATAAGCAAAGAGCAAATTTACTATTTAGTCCTCTTCTTTCTCTATCCTGCTATTTCTCCAGTGTTGGTATGAAATGGGCTGTTCTCCCAGTAGGAGAGATAGAAATTGTTCAATGGCTTTAGAAGAGGGCCTAAAAATGATTACTTTCATTATATAGGGAGATCTAAAATGTGTTTTAATAAATGTGTATATACACGTTATAAATATATGTATATATTATATACATATAAAATAAAAAATATATAAAATATATTATATTGAAATTAAATTTCTTCATTTAGAAATCTTTTATTATATTACAGATTGGTATCTATTAACAATAAAGTTCAAGAATGCTGTCCCAGTATGTTTTCCCACAAAAATAACTCTCTAACTACTGGACAGAAATGAAACGTTTTAGTGGAAAATAGTATGCAAGTACAGAACACTGACTTTTCTTTTTTGGGGGGCTGGGAGGGCAGAGAATATAATTGGTTCAGATGTTAATACACTGCCACTGCAAGGAGTAAACTTTATTTGCTTCCAAAATGTACTTTTATTACTTAGCAGATTCAACCTGTATTTAATCAGATTGCTAAATATTTCTTCTTGTAATGGTGTTAGAAAGATAATAATGTCCTTCCTCAGGCAGGAAGTATTTGCAGGAAAACATACATAGTTATAACATGTTTTTTAATAATTGGACAGGATTTTCCCATCACTTACCCCATAGGTCTCCTAGAAATATTTTAAATAGAACCACAGATTGACTTTACCTTAGACTTAACATCTATTGCTAAGAAGACATGCTAGAAACTAGAAAGGCAAAAATTGTTTTGTTGCCAATCAGTGATGTTTCAATTTAAACTTAAGTTGTTTGGTACATAAAGTGCCTCAGTTACTGCTAGTGATTGATGGGGGTTGCTTTTCAAGTGCTAAACTGTAAAACTATTTTATATAGCTGAAAGATATGGTAATTTTTTTCTCACTGATTTGGAAAAAAAAAGTAGTTTAAAAAAATAAACTCTGAACTTGCAGAGTTATTTCTGTGGGAATGAAGAAAACAAGTTAGGATATTAAGTATTAAAAAATTCACACTCTGAATCTCGAAGCAATTGTAAAAATGTATTCATATTCCTACGTGGTGCATTTTCTCTCTCTCTCTCTCTCCCTTTTTTTTTTTTTATAATGAGATGCACCAAGTTTATTTGGGTTAAGTAAAATTCCCCACTTTCAAATGTATGCTGGGAGGAAGCTTGTCTTCTATGTTAATGTTAAAAAGGCTAGCAAAAGCAATTTTGCATTTTGAGAGACCTTTCAGCTTTACTGTGACTATATAAAGAATGAGAGGAAGATGATGGTAGTGATTTGACTAGGATTGCCAATTCTTCATTGGGGAGCAGTAGCAGCTGTTATTCCTTGGTAAAACTGGACAGAATTAAATCCTGTTTCCTGCCCTCCCACCTTTTGTTCTGATTTTCCCAGGGTACAAAGCAGAACTCAGGAAAGCATTTGAAATATTTCAGACTCCAGTATCTGGTGCCTTAGAAGAGCTGTGTCCTTAAAGACTTGTTTTGGAGGAAGCATTGAAGGGTGTGAGTGTAGAAATCTCCTGTGAAAATAAAAACACTTTAGAGATACTATCTAACTCTTTTGAACATGGGCCCTAGGTAGCGCCAAAACAGCAAGGAAGGTGTTTGTTCTCCTTTCCCATGAGCACTTACTGAGAACCCATCATGCACCAGTTGTGGTGGGATGGGATGGGGAGTGCAATTACTAAGGTTTAGTCTCTTTTTCTAAGGAAGGGTGGGGCAGGAATTTATCTGTGAATATGTGAAAAGCAGAAATAAGACTGTAGGGAGATCTGGGGCTTGAGGCAGTGGAGAATGCCTGCCAAATCCTTCAAATTCAGTTGTTTACCAATATTGTGCTGACCAAACAGACTACTCAGTGGCATGATTTTTGACCCCTGAGCTGGCTATTTGCAACCTTTCATAAATCTGAGGGTGCTTATGGTTAAGTAGCAGTGAATATGGTTAAGTAGCAGTCAAGCAAAATGGAATCCCCCCAAGGTTCAAGAATTGGAGTGAGCTCCAATTCCCTGTACTTGATGACTCCATCTAGATTCATTTCCCCTTTTTCGTATAAGTCTTATTTGTTATGTTATTCATGTGTTTTCACAAGTAATTACGAAGAAGAAGGCAGGCTGCTAACTTGGCAGCAACCAGTGATGAAATAAATGCACCTGGGTATACTGGGAAAGGCATAATAGAACTCCATAGGTAAGCAGAGTTTAAGCCCTGGGCCTATTTTGTGCCCTCTGACATTAGTCATAGAATATGTAATAGGAGTTAGAGCAAGGGGCTAGAAAAGAGCAGTCAGCAAGAAGTGGTGTGGCCAGGGAAAGAAAGGTCTGTGACAGGGGTAAATTGTGATGGATACAGACAATGGACTGGAGGAACATCTCTTTTGCCTGGTGATTATGCATCATGAGAAAAGAGATGGCATTTGGGAATGGGAGCATGGTCATCAGAAATTAGAGAATACCACTGACAGAAAAATTGGGAGGGCTCCTGAGTTTGATTTCCTTCCTTGTTTTTCCCCAAGGCCAGTATTACATATAAGCATTTTGAAACTATTCCTTAAAGTATTTTTAATGATTACAATTCATAATTAGTTCAACTTCAATGTCAGCTCTAAAGAAATGACAGTTTTCTTGTGCTCTAAAAAAAAACCTATGCTATTAATTAACTACTTTTGAATATATTAGCTTTATCCTGGAGTGATGTTAGAAATTATCCCACCTCCAAGTATTTTCTTCTGTAAGTGTCCATTGTGTGTGTGTGTGTGTGTGTGTGTGTGTGTCTTGAGTCTTTAGAATTTTAACATTTTAATAGGGGTTAATAGCAGAGAAGTTAATTACATTGCATTATGGAATAAAAGGATTGAACATGATTTCATTACTACTTCCACATATGATGGAATGGTGAACAACAGAACTTACCTCTTTTTTTGTGGTTAGAGAAGGAGGAGGAGGAGGAGAGTATTAGCAGAACAAGGTATCCAACAACATGATTATGGACAACTGGTAATTGCTAGCATGATCTCTACAACTGGGGGAGGGTTTCTTAACAGGACCACAAAGTGCAGCAATAGGAAATCCAATATTTCCTGAGATGATATATCTCAGTTCAGGCAGGCAGCCCTGGGAGAACTGGCTCCAAGAAGGGGAACTAAGGACATAGGTATCAGAACTACAGTTCTGAGGGGGCTTCGTAAGAGCAAGGCACTAGGGGGTCCTTGGAGGATACTAAAGGAGAGATTTAAATATACAGAATAAAGTAAGAAGGATAAGGTCAGGGCTTGAAAGAACCATGAACTGAATTCATCTGTAAAGTTCTCCATAGGTTCTAGATGGAGTCATCATCAAGTACAGGGAATTGGAGCTCACTCCAATTCTTGAACCTTGGGGGGATTCCATTTTGCTTGACTGCTACTTAACCATATTCACTGCTACTTAACCATAAGCACCCTCAGACTTAAAACTGACAACACATTCTCCCATGTCTCTTCTCTCACTGTGTGACTTCAGCAGCTGTGCTGAAAAAAAAAAAGACTAATGAATATACTAGTAATTATTATTTGAATGTAAGACTATGCTAAATACATCATAACTGTTGCCTCATTTAATTCTTAAATCTTTAAACTATGTACATATTTGGAAATTGAAATAGAGGAATAGAGGAATTGGGAAATTGAAATAGAGCAATTGGGAATTGGGTCATCTTTCTTGAAGGCTTTTAGCACTTAAAGTTTTTTTTTTTTTTAAAGATTTTATTTATTTATTTGAGAGACAGAGAGAATGAGAGAGAAAGCACATGAAATGGGAGGGTCAGAGGGAGAAGCAGACTCCCCGCTGAGCAGGGAGCCCGATGCGGGACTCGATCCAGGGACTCCAGGATCATGACCTGAGCCGAAGGCAGTCGCTTAACCAACTGAGCCACCCAGGCGCCCAGCACTTAAAGTTTTTATATATAAAAATACTGTGTGCCCTGACCACCCCCCCAAAAAGAAAGTGGGTCAGTTTCTTACCCTACCTCCCTTACAATTATTCAATTAATGAATTGTTTGACATTTGACATTTTTGAGACTTCCTTATGTTGATTATAGCTCATTAATAATTTACAAGAGGAAGTTTCCTAGTACAGCTGTGCTTCGGACATCTCCTCTGGGAGATGATACAACATCATAGATAATTATATAGCCTTCAGCTTCCCATAGATCTTGGCTTAAATCAAGTTTTTCATTATATCAGATGTGTGTCCTCAGAAAAGCCACTCATCTTCTCTAAGCCATTTTCCTCATCCATAAAATAGGGATAATAAATAAAATAGAGTTATTTTGAGGATTAAATGAGATCGTGGTCCCATAATGAGGCATGGTCCCTGCTTCATGCAGCTTAAAGTCTAGTACGGGTGGATAAACAGACAAACCAATAAAACCAAAACAAAAATGAAAACTACCCATAAGAAATATATTAACAAATTATAATGTTTTATGAAAAAAATAACAATTTTATTTGAGGCATAAAGGTGTCAAGGTATATGATTTAAATTGTACTAATTAAAAAAATCTTAAAAAAAAAAAAAGGGTGCCTGGGTGGCTCAGATGGTTAAGCGTCTGCCTT
Source organism: Eumetopias jubatus (assembly GCF_037043125.1). Classification (NCBI taxonomy): domain Eukaryota; kingdom Metazoa; phylum Chordata; class Mammalia; order Carnivora; family Otariidae; genus Eumetopias; species Eumetopias jubatus. Next base: position 90,644,232 of record NW_028274809.1, read on the forward strand.
TGGCTCAGGTCATGATCCCAGGGTCCTGGGATCGAGTCCCGCATCGGGCTCCCTGCTCAGCGGGAAGCCTGCTTCTCCTTCTGCCTCTCTCTCTCTCTGTCTCTCATGAATAAATAAATTAAAAAAATCTTTAAATTGTACTCATACTTTTTCTTAAATACAATGGGAAGTTCTTGAAGGCTTTTAAGAAAAAGTGACATCAGAGATTTTCACTTTAAATTGGTCATTTGGGCTGCCATGTGGAGAATGGATGGAGGAGGGAGGAAGGCACAAAAGGACAAATGCTGGGAGGCTAGGTAAGCAATCAGAATGATAAGAAGATGTAGATGGATTTAAGTAATATTTTGGAGGTCAAATTAACAAGACTTTATAATGGACTAAATATAGGAGTCAAGGAGAAGTGGTAAGATATCAAGGACAATTCTCAGATTTCTGGCTTTAGCAGTATAGAGATTGGGAAATCTAGAGAAGGAACAGATTTAGTGTGGGAGAAGGATGATCAAGAGATCAGTTTTGGAGAGGCTACATTTTAGGAACATTTGAGCTATTTAAGCAGATGTAGAGAATAGGCAGCAGGCTCTCATGTCTGAAGTCTGTACTGGGCATGAACATTCAGGAAGCACCAAATCTGTATGATTTCATAGCTATGGGAAAGGATGAGATCATTGAAAGAGGGTAGAAAAATTAGCCCTAAAGTTACCCAGTATTTGAAGGTAGAGGAGCTATTAAAAGAATAAAAAGTTCTTAAAAGTGACAAAAATAGAAAATGAAGATTTATTGTCTGTATGGCACAATATTATACTTCAATAGAAATTTTAATTTTCTACTTTTTCTTACCTAGTTGTATTATTTTTCTAATGAGATGAACATTTCTAGGTAGAGATTATGATCTTCCTCCTTTGGTGCTTTATATTGCCAGAGTCCAAGAAATATTTTTGATTGATTTGAGAAAAAGAGATGATAAAATAAAGATTCTAACTTACATCAGAACACTGAAAGTCATCTTTCCTTACATATCAAATGCTTATGGTCTTTAATGGACCATTAAAAAGGTTTTATCTCATCTCTTTGCATAAGCAAGAAGGAAACTTTTCATAGCAAAACCATTTTATTCCTTTTCTACTTAAATCAGATATCTTATTTGTTAGTCGATTAGGTCCATTCAATTGCAATAAAGACTCTAAATCAGAGGTTGACAAAATAGGCAACTATCTGATTATGTTTCTGGACTTATTCAATGGCTAATCAAAACTATAATCTTTACTTGATTACATGTAAGAGGGGTAACACTTCAGTTTTGTATCAGTTAATCATGAAATTAAAAAAATCCATTAAAATACTTCATAGCCTTTACACCACCTGCCCACAGGTACAGTAATTACTGAAAGGCAAAAAGAAGAGTGGGGAGAAAGATTATTTCTAAGAGGATTTTAGTTTTAATACTCACTTAAATTATGGCTACATGTTTGTCGAGACAGAGATCTACAGAGTAAATGAAAGAGTTTTGGTGGAAGATGACACTTAAGTTTAAAAGTAAGAAACATATGTAGTTGTGTTTATCATCTGACTGTGGTAATGCTCTCACCTCTGATTTCCATGTACTTAATTGGGGAACTGGACATTCATGGGATGAGCCTTTTGACCAAACAAAAACAAAAACAGTGCCCCCCCCAACAGAAATAAAAAATCTTGTTCTTTTGATAACAGCTATTGTATTGTTTTGGGTGGATTCATGTAAGTATTTCTGTATTTATTTGAGAGAAAGAACTTGGGTCGGGCGAGAAGAGGGGCAGAGGCAGAGGTAGAGAGACAATCTCCAACAGATTCCCAGCTGAGCGCTGAGACTGATGAAAGGCGCAATCTCATGACCCTGAGATCATGACCCGAGCTGAAATCAAGATTTGGATGCTTGACCAACTGAGCCACCCAGGCACCTCTTTATTGAAGGTTTTTGAACAGTGCATGTACAGCTTCCAAAAGGCATGTATGTATATATTCATCCTTTCATTCATTTAACAGATATTTATTGAAGATTTATAAGTATTGATATATGCATAAGTATATATGTATATACACATGTCATGCCATGTATTATATATGAAACACATATATGTGTATGTGCGATGTATTGCATATGTAGTATGTACATATATGTACACGTGATATATTATAATTATAGGATACATGCGTGTGCATTCATACACACATATGTTCCCTAGGATAACCAGAAACTACTAAAACTGATTTTCAGTTAGATTATCTGCACACCAAAGATTTTTTAGGGAGACAGCTTAAATAATTTTTTTCTCTATTTTATTTTTTTAATCTTATAATTTTATTTACTTATTTTTCTTTCTCCAAGTTTTTATTTAAATTCCAGTTAGTTAACATACAGTGTAGTGTTAGTTTCAGATGTAGAATTTAGTGATTCATCACTTACATACCTACCTTTCTTCCCTTTTTCCCGTCTCTCCTCCTTTCATTTCCAAATTTCCCAATGATACATGATATAATAGACATCATTGTCTAATTTACAGAATATGCCTCTACTTTTTCATTTTAAATATGATTTTAAAAATATTTGCTATAATAGGGATATCATAGTGGTTCTGGATCCAGAATATCTGAGTACAATTTCCTAGCTGATGCACAAGTTTTTCTGAGTCTTTGTGACTCAGTTTCCTTGTCTGCAAAATAGAGATAATAATAGCACTGATTCTGAAGAGTTGTGAAGACTAATGAGTCTTTTTTCCAGTGCTACCTAGGGAGGGGTCTATATGGCATTGTTGCGTTGTTTTGCGTTTCCGTCGTAACTTAAAGGGAAACTTTCACAATGTCTGGAGCCCTTGATGTCCTACAAATGAAAGAGGAGGATGTTCTCAAATGCCTTGCAGCAGGAACCCCCTTAGGTGGCACCAGCCTTGATTTCCAAATGGAACAGTACATTTACAAAAGGAAAGATGATGGCATCTACACCATATATCTGAAGAGAACCAGGGAGAAGCTTCTGTTGACAGCTCCAGCCATTGTTGCACTGAAAACTCAGATGATGTCAGTGTCATTATCATCCAAGAATACTGGCCAGCGAGCTGTCCTGAAGTTTGCTGCTGCTACTGGAACCACTCCTATTGCTGGCCACTTTATTCCTGGAACCTTTACTAACCAGATCCAGGCAGCCTTCCTGGAGTGGGGTCTCTGGTGGTTCCTGATCCCAGAGCTGACCACCAGCCTCTCACAGAGGTGTCCTATGTTAACATGCCTACCATTGCTGTGTAACATACTGTCCTCTGTGCTATATGGACATTGCCATCCCTTGCAACAACAAGGAAGCTCACTCAGTGGGTCTGATGTGGTGGATGCTGGCCTGGGAAGTTCTGCACATGTGTGGCACCATCCATGGGAGGTCATGCCTGATTTCTACTTGTACGGAGATTGTAAAGAAATTGAAAAGGAAGAGCAGGCTGCTGTTGAAAAGGCTGTGACCAAGGAGGAATTTCAGGGTGAAATGGATTGCTCCAGCTCCTGAATTCACTGCTATTCAACCTGAAGTTGCAGACTGGTCTGAAGGTATGCAGGTGTCCTCTATGCCTACTCAGCAGTTCCTTACTGAAGACTGGAATGCCCAGCTGGCCACTGAAGACTGGTCTGCAGCTCCCACTCAGGCCCCTGAATGGGTAGGAATAACCACTGAGTGGTCTTCAGGTGCTCTTCCATAGAGACAAACAAAATGGAAATAAGGTTTATTGAAAAAAAAAAAAACAGTTTCCATAAACAAAACAAACAACAACAAAACACATATAAAGTGACTAGAACAGAAACTAAGGGCTCAGTGCACCAATACATGTTAACTATTTCTATTTTCCTTCTAATCTCACTTGTTAAAGATCTTTTTTTGTCGTCATTTTAAAATATGTAATTTAGGGTCAAATTTATTAATTGTTCTAGTGAATCTCTGTTTCCTTTTTACGTGCTCTGTATTTTTTCCTTTGGAAAAATTCTGTCTTAAAAGAGCCAGTTTTCCTACTTATAAATTCATCTAATTATCACTTTGCCTAAAATAAAACCCCCTTGAGAGTTTTTATATTCATTTAATAGCTCCTCATTTTTGCCATATTTTAAAGTATATACAATCTTTTAAATTAATGTACCTAAATATTTACTATGACAAATAGCTGTAGAAAATTTTTAAAAAAATCACATTGATAGCATTTTGTGCTTTAGGAGACTGAATCCCTTTGGCGATTCTTCCTATTTTTGTCCATTTTCATGACTTAAAAACTCTTTTTCCTAAAAAAATTGCATTAATATAGCATATTTCTAATATTAACTACCTATTATGTGAAATATTTCATATAAAATATATAGTTTCCAAGACGCTTGAGTTACATAATTTATGATATAGCTTCCATAAAATAATACAAAATAGAGTATTACAACTCTCTCTGAAGCACTAGTGCAATTTAGTCTATAAATCTGAGCACAAATACTCTCTCTAAATTATTGCACATTACAATCCCGTATTATTTTATGAATTAGAGATCTTTTTAAAAATCAGAGTTTAATGAAAATGTAATCCATTTCTCACTTCTTTGATAATATCTTTGATTAATGTCAATTTCTCACTAAACAGAAGCTAGTATTTGGTTGATTTATAAGCATTTAATGTATACCCCAGACATACAGAACATAGAAAATTAGCATTAATTTACAAAAACTAATCACAGAAAATAGAGTATGAAATATGTTTTACAAAACTGTCAGATTTGATAAGAACTTGTTATTAGAAACAGATTTTTAAGATGGGTTTCTTGAAAAACTGTTAGAAATTCAGTTTTCAATATTGAATAAAATATTAAAATATGCCCCACAAGAATTTACACAATGCCACCGTTCATGTAATGCTGAAAAGTAATGATTTTGTGCATTTGTAGTAAGTATTCGTATTGGAAGCCCCTTAATAAAAGTATACTATAAAATTTCCTCAGATAACGTAAAGATGACAGGAAAAATACGGGTCTCCAAAATGACCACAAAAAAGACATTGAATTTAAGAAGAGTTATGTGTTAGACAATGAGACGTAGTTTAGCTTTTAAAATAGTTTATTTTGAGAGCTGTGCTTAGAAATAGACTTTTTCAAAACGAAAGATTCAAAGAATGTTTTACTGCAATTTGTTTGTGACCAATTCAGGTATTCATTAGAAGGTGAGATCCTTGAGGATAGGATTTTTGTCTGTTTTGTGCCCTACTATTTCTCCAGCACCCAGAAGAGGGTCTGAAGCATAGCAAGGGCTCATAGACATTTATTGAATGAATGAATACGTGAACTTATTAATAATCATATTGACATTTTTCCAGGCCAAACTTATTGGAGCAAACTTAAATGCAATTGAACTTTGGGATCCTGACAATACGGTGGTCTGAATATTAATGCTGATCCAAAAAAATGCATAAGGAAAACTTTGATCCTGTCCTTCATTAATCCCTGAGCAGATGTAGGATATATTACAGTTAGGTTTATGTCTTTGTAAGGTGAGATTTTTATGAAAATGCTGTCTTATAAAACCCTACCTCTACTGTTAAGGCATAGGGGTTGGTTTTAAACTAACAACACAAAAGAAGTCCAGGGGCTAGGGAGCCCCTTGTAGCTGTCAAAGTCTAAACGAGAGAATTAACCTTTAAAGAAGATTTATTATACTTTAAGCACCCATTCTTCCACACAGTCTTAAACCTATTCCTTTATTAATTATGCCAGCATAGAGCTAACCCCTGTAACTGTGAACCAGCTTCACCTCTTTGGTAGAATTGGGGTTTATCATGATGATATTGGCTTATATCTAAGAGTACTACAAGAAATGGCCCTAAAATATTGTAACTGTTTTTGGTATGTTTGTTATTGCTAAGTATTTTATTATATTGTATGAGGGGATTTTGTTTCAGTTTTCATGTCAGGACTAGCTGCTTTTATCAAATGGACCCTATAAATTGTTTGATGGATCATCTGCCATGATTGCATTTTTATGTTCTCTGTTAACTTAGAGATAAACTCCTAGACCACCTACTGCAATGCAATTATTTTGATCTCAATGTATACTTTGTGTGTGTGTGTGTGTGTGTGTGTGTGTGTGTGTGTGTGTGTGTGTGTTGTTTTGGCATTAGCTTTACCTCCAGCAACATTTTATGCTTTGTCCTTATTTTGCTTTCTTCTTTCTTAAACACATTAAATTATATTATTTTAATAAAATATACCTGTCCTTATAAAGCAAATTTAATCAATTTTAAAGAAGGTGGGATTATCAATTATAGATTAATCAATAAAAACAAATTAAGCAATTTTATTTTATGAATTAGGAATGAAGTAAATTAAGAGAAATGTTTGGATTATAAATGGCTTTGCAAATGGCAAGATGATTTCATCATTGTTAAAAAGCACCAAATACCCTATGAAGAATAGCTCTTCAAAATATAATATCCTATGGGGAAAGAACTTTAAAATACCTCCTAATTTTGTTTATTTGCAGTTCAAACCTATTCTGATAATTAAGGTAAGTGTGGAGAGGAAGGAAAGGCAATGCCAAAGAATTAAATGAATAAATAGTTCGATAGCATCAATATAAGAAAGAGATAAAGATCTTTGAGGACTTTTAGCTGCCCACTATGTGATCCTCAGTGCATTCTGAGGATCTGCAACTTTCTTTCCAGGTTGATGGGGAAGATGGTTTTTGTTTTTGTTTTAAAGATTTTATTTATTTATTTATTTATTTATTTATTTATTTATTTAGAGCGTGAACAGGGGGAGGGGCAGAAAGAGAGGGAGAGAAAGAATCTCAAGCAGATTCCCCACTAAGCGTGAAGCCCTACCCAGGGCTGGATCTCATGACCCTGAGGTCATCACAACCTGAGCCAAAATTAAGAATCTGACACTTAACGGACTGAGCCACCCAGGCATCCCAGGAAGGTGTTGTTGAAAAGATTTGTCACAGCCACTAATGTCTGAATCTGTCTTCTGTCTATGATCATGTGTCATCACACTAGACTTCAGGTTTCTGAATTCTCATGAAGTGACTCTCTTGGTCATCTCAGGAATCCTATTATCCCCCCTTAATTACCTGCCCAAATACCACCTCCCAGAATAGGGGTTCAATCTGATTACTGAAGCCTGGGCACATCCACGGATATTATCTTAGCCTCATATTCTGTGCAGGACAGAAGAGACTAGATATACGGATGTTGAAAAGGCCTAAGGATAATCTGTCTGCCTGAATCAGCAGAAGGGTCAGTCTTTCAGGCCCTAAGGAAAAGCTTAGTGAGGCAGGTTGTAAATGGCTGGGGAGGTTTTTGCAGGGTTGTATTTCTTTGGGGCTGGAAGGCAGATGACCTAAGATTCCTGAGAAGGTTCTAAATAAGTAGTATATTACAGCTTTACTATACCAAACTTCCCTTTTCTTCCTAAGCACTCAACCAGACACTCCTCATTTACTGAACTCATAAAATTTCCACTAATGGATGGAACTAATTGTTCCCCAGTTTCAGACCTGGGTTCTGCTGCCTCTACTTTTTACTATTATAAGTAGGATTGGGGCCAAATCATTACAGATGGTGCCAAGGTGTCCAATTATGTACTTGAGAGGTCAGGGAGTGCCTTTTTTCCCCTTCTAAAACATACAAATCAATTTATATTTTAAAAAGAGTTTGGTTTTGAAGTGCTACATAAAGCCATGGTGTTTTCTTTAAATTTTGCTTTCTCTCGATCTAATAACCTCTCTGGTATGACGCTCCAGTATCATTAAGAAATAATATTGATTCAATGGTCTTGGAATCCTTATCATAGAAAACCATTTCTTTGGATTTGTTCATTTGTTAGGTTTTTTTCCTCCCAATTTTAAAGTAAGGAAGAAGGGAAAATCATTAAGAATATCAGCATTTAAGCACACCATTGCTCAAATTTTGAATTTTGATATGAAGTAGAACAGTGCTTCCAAGCAAGGAGGATGAAAGGAAGAGAAGTAGTATGGACATAATCTGAATTACCTGGAGAGCTTTGAAAAATATAGTATTCATTTCCTTTATTTCTTATGGTTTGAGTGAGAGAAATGAGGAAAAGAATGGTAGCAGTGAGCAAGTACTTCTTGTGTACTTCCATTTTCTGGTTGGAAAACATTTGACACTTTGAGATAAGATATTAGCTAATTTACAGATATTGTTTGTGCTGGGCCTTGACTTGTTTACTTTGAAATCCATTTGTGTTTACTTAGTACCACTGGATGCAGAGTTTGGTCGGGGAGAAGCAATTCCATGGTTTCAAATTCCTCCAGGTAACCTTGGCTGTTGGGCTCCAGTAACCTGCTGCCTCTAGGCCTCCTGCTGCTGCTGCCAGTCCTCAGGTTGCATCACCATCCCATTTGGCTTTCAGCTCTTTCATCCCCTGGGGAACCAATTCCCTGTATTAAGTTTCCTCTGGTTTGAATATTATTTTCCTGCTTCAAACTAAATGATATACTTTATACTTTATGATATACTCCCAACTTCCTTAAACAAGATAGTATATTTAGTAGCTCTCATAACTAAAAGACAAAGCAGCGTAGTTTGATTTAGAGGTCTAATGATATTGCCAGACATAATCTGACTGGGTGATTTCTTGTTTGTTTTGTTCCCTCTGGATTGACATCATTCTCAATTTTAGTATCACTTTATCATAATAGAAATTCCAAAAGAACAAAGAACTGACTTTCCTAATAACTACCAACCTCCTGGAGGCAGCCAATCATTGCTGCTGGATCAGTTCCCTGGGTTCCGCCCACTTCGGTGATGAAGTTTCTATCGTCCCCGATGGCTCCACCTCCTGTTCAGTCTGTAGAACCAGGCTCTATCCTGTCCTTTTCCAGTTTCTATGCTTTTTGACTTCATCAGAGTCAAAGATCAGAGATGCTTCTCTCGCTCTCTCTTTTTAAAGATTTATTTATTTATTTGAGAGAAAGAGAGCCAGGGGGAGGAGAAGAGGGAGAGGAAGAAAGAGAATCCTCCAGCAGACTCCCCACTGAGCATGGAGCCCAATGCAGGTCTCCATCCCAGGACTCTGAGATCATGACCCAAGCTGAAACCAAGAGTTGGACGCTTAACTGACTGAGCCACCCAGGTGCCCCAGAGATGCTTCTCTTTGAAGGTGTTGACTGAGCTTGTTATGTAATTTATGAAGTTCAGACAAAACCTTAGGAAATGAAAAGAACTGCATTTCCTAATGGTCACTACTGGCTTATAATGAACACATAACCCATAAGGCAATGATAAGTGAATAACCACTTTGTTTTGAAATTTAAATAGGGACCTTGTCAATTATCCATCCCTAGGTAGAAATCTAAGTTGTTTAAACCTCAGTGTAATATGCATTCACAAAAAGTCCTCAAATCTGAAAGCAGAAAACTAGGCAAAAAGACTGGTAAGATTTTAGGGACCAATAAATAGCACTCTTCTCTTAGTCTCTTGAGTTCTGAGCAAATTTATGTGAATAAACTAAAGAGAAAGATAGAGAATAGAATATAATTTTTCTTATTGGAAAGGCTGGAATGGTCTTTCTACAGCAGACACACTCACTGAGTGCTATTGCTTTATACTTCTGAGTTCCCAAACAGAATGAGATGGCTCTTAAGAATTGCTTCTAGAAAGTAGGTCTTGGTCCTGACCCATGTGTGGTTGCCCCCCTGGAACAGAAACAGAGAAAAATGCATACATCCAGTTAACCCAGAGACAGGAGAAAGGGCTCAAGTTTAGTGTGCTCAATTGCCTTTTAGTTCCACCAATGAGATGTCAGTCTCACCTTTGGGAGTGAGTAGGAATTACCAAGTAGGTAGAGGGTTTTATTTTCTGGGCTCAGGCTAGAATATTTGGAGCAGAAATGATTCCCAGAAATTGGTCTCTTTCCAAGTACCTATAAAACATGTGTAATATTTTTTGATTTAAGAAAGTTTATCATTGGATAAAGGCTTTGTAAATTTAATATATTAAAATGTAAAACACATAACACATGACTCCAAAAAAGTCAGCATAATGATTATCACTTAAGTGAGTCTTCGATACCAAATCTTTAGTGGACTTAGCATAAAGAAATGATTGTGGATAATAAACCAGGCCATTAGTATTATTGTCTGGTGTTTGTAAAGTCACAAAATTGTGGAGCTTTATTCTAAAAGCATGGTATATCAATCAAAATAAATTATTTTCCCATTAAATAGTACTTCTTCTCCCACAGGAAGTTTAATATGATTTTACATGACTAATGACACTAAAACCTACATTCATGAAGTAGAGGGGCAAGGCTATTGGTTGGGTAAGTACAACAGAAACCAGAAAGAAAGAATCTTTAAGATTCTGCTTTCTTCTGCAGGGATAATGGGCAGAGATTAAGGCACAACTCTTTTTTTTTTTTAAAGATTTTATTTATTTATTAGAGAGCGAGCGAGAGAGAAATAGCATGAGAGGGGAGAGGGTCAGAGGGAGAAGCAGGCTCCCTGCTGAGCCGGGAGCCCAATGTGGGACTCGATCCCAGGACTCCGGGATCATGACCTGAGCCAAAGGCAGTCGCTTAACCAACTGAGCCGCCCAGGCACCCAAGGCACAACTCTTAAGACATTTTAATTTCTTCACAGAGATTTCTGGAAAAAAATTTTTTAAAAGATTTTATTTATTTATTTGAGAGAGAGAGAATGAGAGAGAGAGCATGAGAGGGGGGAGGGTCAGAGGGAGAAGAAGACTCCCCGCTGAGCAGGGAACCCAATGTGGGACTCGATCCCAGAACTCCAGGACGATGGCCTGAGCCGAAGGCAGTCACCCAACCAACTGAGCCACCCAGGCGCCCCTGGAAAATGTTTTAAACCCAAAGAATGATTGCCATAAAGTTAAAGATGCTTGACAGGGAGGTAGAGTGTATTTTGTTGTGAGCATGCCATATTTCTCACATGGCTAGGGTCCCAATATTTAAGAAGCCTTAAATATAAAAAAAAAAAAAGTGCAGCCTGAATCTATATTTATGATTAGCTCCAATTTTGTCAAAGTCTTTTTAAAATAACTTTGTTTTGAAATAAGCTCAAACTCAGACAAATTTCAAGAATAATACTCCTGTATAACTTTTACCCATTGCCTTGATCATTAATGTCTTGCCACATTTACCATCCTCTCTTTCTGTGCCTCCCTTGTCTTCATATTTACTTATATGTGCCTATCTATCAATTTCCATATACATAAATTTTTCTGAGCCATTTGAAAGTTGCAGATATGATGTTTCCTTACCCTGAAATACTTCAGTGCATATTTCTTAAGAACAAGGGCATTCTCTGACATAACTGTAGTGCAGTTATCAAAACTGAAAAACTAACTTTGACACAATATTATTTTCTGATCTGTGGACCTTGTTCAAATATTGCTAATTGTCCAACTACTGTCTTTTATATAGTTGGGCTTTTAGTTCTGACTCTCTCAGACTTCAGACAAAAGCATAGGTACAGAAAGCAAGAGGTCCCTGTTAGTGAGACACAGGTGGCTTTTCCTATGCTTGGATTGCTTGTTCTCTTACGTAAATACAAACTTTGACCTGGAAAGGGATTCCCCAAGGCTTGCTTTCAGAGAAGCTCCCCTAACATCTCTTCTAAGTCATAGTTAATGTTAAATAGCCGACAAAGACCTCTGGATTCTTTAAAGACTCTCCACCAATTTCTGACCTCCCCCATGGGTGGTCCCACAGGTACTTCCCCACAAACATTTCACCCTGTGTGAGGCTTCTGCCAGTATTTTTTCCTGGTCTACTCTGATTCCCAGGTAGTGTCATCCCTTCAACATGTAACACCATACTAACAGTGTTGGTCCTTATATTTTGTTGCTTCCTATTTGATTACCCTGAGAGATTTCACTGTGCTTTGTGATCCCACAACTTTGGATGAAACCTGACACTGTGCTTTCTCTTAATTCTCTTTCCCATCTGCACTGTTTCTACACTATGTTCTCTCCCTGCCAAATCCTCCCCCTCCTCTAAGACATTCCCATTCCCATTAGAGCTCTAAGCCAGTCCTTTGGGCCTGAGATTCCTAATTCACTCTGGAGCTTTTACCACCCATACTTATCCTACCAGGATGAGGCTGATTTTATGGTGTAAACCTTCTCAGACCTGTGACACTGATCACTGGGGACCAGCCTATGCATCTCATGTAGAAAATACAGGAAAACTCATATGTCCACACACATGTGCGCACACATACACATATACCATGTGACTAGATTTAACTGACACCTTTATAAACTGCCACCATCAGAACCTTTTATCTTATTCTTCATGTGAGACAGGAGATGGAGTCAAGTTAGATTGTTTGTTATTGTTCAGATAGCTGGTCTAATCTTTTGCTAGCCACTCCCAATCTTATGATTTATATATATTATTAATATATATAACATATTTATAATTGAGCTGCCATTTGATGACAAGCTAGAGTGAGTCAGCTACTAACAGGACAGGCAGAAGAATAGCTTGTGAGTCACAGAGCTCGGAAAACTAGGTGCTCAATGCTTCTTCATTGAATAAATGAGAGAATAGAGAACGCTTAATTTAGGGGCACCTGGGTGGCTCAGTCATTAAGTGTCTGCCTTTGGCTCAGGTCATGATCCCGGGGTCCTGGGATCGAACCCCGCATCGAGCCCCGCATCGGGCTCCGCATTGGGCTCCCTCCTCAGTGGGAAGCCTGCTTCTCCCTCTCCCACTCACCCTGCTTGTGTTCCCTCTCTCGCTGTGTCTCTCTCTGTCAAATAAATAAATAAAATCTTAAAAAAAAAAGAACACTTAATTTAAATATGCTAGGACTAGCTCCAAGAAATCAGTTAAAGCATTTCAAACAAAGTGCCTACCTGCAATTTTGATAAGAGTCTTTTGAATGACCCTTCCTTGGTTAGCAAATGTTCAAGAGATAAACAGAGAGTTAAGCTTTCAGTGCTCATGAGAAAGCAAATTACAGTATTTTTATTAAAATCATATAATTATGACAATTAAAAAATTAGATATGTATTAACCACTAATTACCTATATTCACATATTTAGAAAGGGATTTTTAAGTAAGTGCTAATACTTGGCCCAGATAAATACCTTCTCATTTCTATAGATTTATTCTAAATTGCTACTTAAACACCACTCTGGTTTTCTTCCTAGAAGTCAGAGATCTTCCCTGTCATTCTTTTAGTGTGCAGCAATGCTATGGAGCTTTCCACATGTATGAACTCTGCTAATTGCTTGGCTTTATCTGAAATCACTGTATCTATCCTGTTTGGTGCTTCTCATGTTCCTGACTGCTGGGTTTCTTCCCAACTTTTTCTCTTTAACTTTCCATTTGATTTTATAGAAGGAACCACAAATTTCCTGACGGACACTCTTTGGTTCTTTCATTTTCTCTTTGATCAATTGATTTAATTTTTAAAAAATTAACAAGCTTTATTTTTAGAGTGGGTTTCAGTTCACAAAAAAATGAGGGGGCAGTAGAGAGAATTCCCATATCTCTCCCATCACCTCCATATCTTCCCCATCATCAACATCCCTTCCTAATATAAACTATGGGATTCATTCTTGGTGTGCATTCTGTGGGTTTTGACAGATGTATAATGACATGTATCCATGATTATGGTATCACACAGAGTAGTTTCACTTCCCTAAAAACACCCTGTGTTGCATTGATTCATCCCTCATACCCCCAATCCCTGATAAACTTTTTACTCTATCCATAGTTTTGCCTTTTATAGAATGTCATATGGTTAGAATCATACAGTATGTAGCATTTTCACATTGGGTTCTTTCCCTGAGTAATATGCATTTAAGTTTCTGCCATGCCTTTTCATGGCCTGATAGCTCATTTCTTCTTAGTGCTGAATAATATTTCATTGTCTGAATGCACCAGTTTATTTATTCATTCACCTACTGAAGGACATCTGTTACTCCACATCTTTGCTAGCATTTGATATTATCTGTGTTTTGAATTTTAGTTACTGCTATTTTAATTTGAATTTCCCTAACGACATATGATGTTGAACATTTTTTGATGTTTATTTGTCATCTGTACTTCATCTTTATTAAGGTGTCTATTCAGATGTTTTTGCCTGTTTTAAAATCAGGTTTTTCATTTTCTTATTGTCATGTTTTAAGAGTTTATTGTATATTTTGAATAATAGTCCTTTATCAAATATGTCTTCTGCAAATATTTCTTCCCAGCCAGGCTCATTTTCTCATTTTCTCAACAATGTCAGGCAGAACAAAAGTTTTTAATTTTAATGAAATTCAACTTAACAATTTTTTCTTTCATGGATTCAGCCTTTTTATGTTGCATCTAAGAAGTCTTTGCTAAACCTAATGTCATCTAGATTTTCTCTTATGTAGTCTTCTGAGAGTTTTATAGTTTTGTGTTTTACATTTAAGGCTGTGATCCATTTTGAGTTAATTTTTGTGAAGGGTGAAGGGTGTAAGGTCTATGTCTATGTTCTTTCTTTTTTTATGGGTATGTCCAGTTGTTCCACCAATATTTGTTGAAAACACTATCCTTTCTCCATTGAGTTCTCTTTTGCTCCTTGTCAAAGATCATTGGACTGTATTTGTTTGGGTCAATTTCTGGGCTCTCTATTGTGTTCCATTGATCTATTTGTCTGTTCTTTTGCCACTACCTCACTGCATTTGATAGATTTATAGTAAGTTTTGAAGTTGGGTATATCAGTACTTTAGCTTTGTTCTTTTCCTTCAATATTGTGTTGGCTATTCTGGGTCTTTTGTCTCTCAGTATAAACTTTAGAATCAGTTTGTTGATATCCACAAAATAACTGACTGAGATTTTTACTGAGGTTATCCTGAATCTATATATCTATTTGAGAAGAAATGAAATCTTAACAATATTGAACAATATTAACAAAATTAACAATATTGAAACTTCCTTTCTACAAACATGGAATATCTCTCCATTTATTTAATTCTTTGATTTATTTCATTAGAGTTTTATAGCTTTCCTCATGTAGATCTTGTGTATATATTTGATTAGATTTATACCTAAGTATTTCTCTCTCTTTCTCTTGCTCTCTCTTATATTAATGTAAATTGTATTATAATTTTAATTTCAAATTCCAATTCATTCATTGCTGGTATATAGGAAAGCAATTAACTTTTGTATATTAACCTTATGTTCTGTAAGCTTGCTATAATTGTTTATTAGTTTCTGGAGGTTTTTTTGTTGTTGCTCTTTGGGATTTTCTACATAGACAATCATGGCATCTGCAAACAAAGACAACGTTATTTCTTCCTTCGCAATCTTTTTTCTTTTCTTGTATTATTGCGTTAGCTGGGACTTCCAGTACAATGTTGAATAGGAGAGGTGTGGGGACATCCTTACCTTGTTTCTGACCAAAGTGGGAAAACATTTAATTTCTCATCACTAAGTATGATGTTAGATGTTAGTTTTTTCCACATGTTCTTTATCAAGTTGAAGAAGTTCCTCTTTACAACTAGTTTGCTGAGAAGTTTTATTATGAATTGGTGTTAGATTTTTTTGTCAGATGGTTTCTCTGCAACTATTGATATGATCATGTGATTTTTTTTCTCCCTTATTCTGTAGATGTGATGAATTATATTAATTGATCTTTAAACGTTGAACCAGCTTTGTGTACCTGGAATAAGTTCCACTTGATTCCACTTTTATGTATGTTGGATTCAATCTGTTAATACGTTGTTGAGGGTTTTTGCATCTATGCTTATGAAAGGTATTGGTCTATAGTTTCCTTTCTCATAATGTCTTTTCAGGTTTTGGCATTAGGATAATGTTGGCCTTATAGAATGAGTCAGGAAGTAATTTCTCTCTTTCTGTTTTGGAAGAGAGTGTACAGAATTATATAATTCCTTCCTTAAATGTTTAGTAGAATTTATCAGTGAACCCATCTGGGCTTTTTTATTTATTTATTTTTCCTCCCCTAGTTTAGAATATTCTTTTTAAAAAATTTTTTATTGTTATGTTAATCACCATACATTACATCATTAGTTTTTAATATAGTATTCCATGATTCATTGTTTGTGCATAATACCCAGTACTCCACGCAGAACGTGCCCTCTTTAATACCCATCACCAGGCTAACCCATCCCCACACCCTGCTCCCCTCTAGAACCCTCAGTTTCTTTTTCAGAGTCCATCATCTCTCATGGTTTGTCTCCCCCTCTTATTTCCCCTCCTTCATTCTTCCCCTCCTGCTATCTTCTTCTTCTTTTTTTTATTAACATATATTGCATTATTTGTTTCAGAGGTACAGATCTGTGATTCAACAGTCTTGCACAATTCACAGCGCTCACCATAGCACATACCCTCCCCAATGTCTATCACCCAGCCACCCTATCCCTCCCACCCCCCACCACTCCAGCAACCCACAGTTTCTTTCCTGAGATTAAGAATTCCTCATATCAGTGAGGTCATATGATACATGTCTTTCTCTGATTGACTTATTTCACTCAGCATAACACCCTCCAGTTCCATCCACATCGTTGCAAATGGCAAGATCTCATTCCTTTTGATGGCTGCATAATATTCCATTGTGTATATATACCACCTCTTCTTTAGCCATTCATCTCTCGATGGACATCTTGGCTCTTTCCACAGTTTAGCTATTGTGGACATTGCTGCTATAAACATTGGGGTGCACGTACCCCTTCGGATCCCTACATTTGTATCTTTGTGGTAAATACCCAGTAGTGCAATTGCTGGATCATATGGTAGCTCTACTTTCAGCTTTTTGATGAAACTCCATACTGTTTTCCAGAGTGGTTGCACCAGCTTGCATTCCCACCAACAGCGTAGGAGGGTTCCTCTTTCTCTGCATCCCTGCCAACATCTGTCCTTTCCTGACTTGCTAATTTTAGCCATTCTGACTGGTGTGAGGTGGTATCTCACTGAGGTTTTGATTTGGATTTCCCTGATGCCGAGCGATGTTGAGCACTTTTTCATGTGCCTGTTGGCCATTTGGATGTCTTCTTTGGAAAAATGTCTGTTCATGTCTTCTGCCCATTTCTTGATTGGATTATTTGTTCTTTGGGTGTTGAGTTTGATAAGTTCTTTATAGATTTTGGATACTACCCCTTTATCTGATATGTCGTTTGCAAAAATTTCCTCCCATTCTGTCACGTGTCTTTAGGTTTTGTTGACTGTTTCTTTTGCTGTGCAAAAGCTTTTTATCTTGATGAAATCCCAATAGTTCATTTTGCCCTTGTTTCCCTTGCCTTTGGCGATGTTTCTAGGAAGAAGTTGCTGTGGCTGAGGTCGAAGAGGTTGCTGCCTGTGTTCTCCTTTAGGATTTTGATGGACTCCTGTCTCACGTTTAGGTGTTTCAACCATTTGGAGTCTATTTTTGTGTGTGGTGTAAGGAAACGGTAGAGTTTCATTCTTCTGCACGTGCCTGTCCAATTTTCCCAACACCATTTGTTGAAGAGACTGTCTTTTTTCCATTGGACATTCCTTCCTACTTTGTCAAAGATGAGTTGACCATAGAGTTGAAGGTCCATTTCTGGGCTCTCTAGTCTGTTCCATTGATCTATGTGTCCATTTTTGTGCCAGTACCATACTGTCTTGATGATGACAGGGTTGTAATAGAGCTGGAAGTACGGAATTGTGATGCTGCCAGCTTTGCTTTTCTTTTTCAACATTCCCCTGGCTATTCGGGGTCTCTTCTGGTTCCATACACATTTTCGGATTATTTGTTCCATTTCTTTGAAAAAAGTGGATGGTATTTTGATGGGGATTGCATTGAATGTGTAGATTGCTCTAGGTAACATTGACATCTTCACAATATTTGCTCTTCCAATCCATGAGCATGGAACATTTTCCCATTTCTTTGTGTCTTCCTCAATTTCTTTCATGAGTATTTTATAGTTTTCTGAGTACAGATCCTTTGCCTCTTTGGTTAAATTTATTCCTAGGTATCTTATGGTTTTGGGTGCAGTTGTAAATGGAATCAACTCCTTAATTTCTCTCTCTTCTGTCTTGTTGTTGTTGTATAGGAATGCCACTGATTTCTGTGCATTGATTTTATATCCTGGCACTTTACTGAATTCCTGTATGAGTTCTAGCAGTTTTGGGGTGGAGTCTTTTGGGTTTTCCAGATAAAGTATCATATCATCTGCAAAGAGTGAGAGTTTGACTTCCTCCTTGCCGATTTGGATGCCTTTGATTTCTTTTTGTTGTCTGATTGCTGTGGCTAGGACTTCTAATACTTTGTTGAATAGCAGTGGTGATAGTGGACATCCCTGCTGCGTCCCTGACCTTAGGGGAAAAGCTCTCAGCTTTTCCCCATTGAGAATGATATTCGCTGTAGGTTTTTCATAGATGGCTTTTATGATATTGAGGTATGTACCCTCTATCCCTATACTCTGAAGAGTTTTGATCAAGAAAGGATGCTGTACTTTGTCAAATGCTTTTTCTGCATCTACTGAGAGGATCATATGATTCTTGTTCTTTTTTTTGTTAATATATTGTATCACGTTGATTGATTTGCAGATGTTGAACCAACCTTGCAGCCCGGGGATAAATCCCACTTGGTTGTGGTGAATAATCCTTTTAATGTACTGTTGGATCCTATTGGCTAGTATTTTGGTGAGAATTTTTGCCTCCATGTTCATCAAAGATATCGATCTGTAATTCTCCTTTTTGATGGGGTCTTTGTCTGGTTTTGGGATCAACGTAATGGTGGCCTCATAAAATGAGTTTGGAAGTTTTCCTTCCATTTCTATTTTTTGGAACAGTTTCAGGAGAATATGTATTAATTCTTCTTAAAATGTTTGGTAGAAATCCCCTGGAAAGCCATCTGGCCCTGGGCTTTTGTTTGTTGGGAGATTTTTGATGACTGCTTCAATTTCCTTAGTGGTTATAGGTCTGTTCAGGTTTTCTGTTTCTTCCTGGTTCCGTTTTGGTAGTTGACACATCTCTAGTAATGCATCCATTTCTTCCAGGTTATCTAATTTGCTGGCATAGAGTTGCTCATAATATGTTCTTATAATTGTTTGTATTTCTTTGATGTTTGTTATGATCTCTCCTCTTTCATTCATGATTTTGTTGATTTGGGTCATTTCTCTTTTCTTTTTGATAACTCTGGCCAGGGGTTTATCAATCTTGTTAATTCTTTCAAAGAACCAACTCCTAGTTTCATTGACCTGTTCTACTGTTCTTTTGGTTTCTATTTCATTGATTTCTGCTCTGATCTTTATAATTTCTCTTCTCCTCCTGAGTTTAGGCTTTATTTGCTCTTTTTTCTCTAGCTCCTTTAGGTGTAGGGTTAGGTTGTGTATTTGAGACCTTTCTTTTTCTTGAGAAAGGCTTGTATTGCTATATACTTTCCTCTCAGGACTGCCTTTGTTGTAGCCCAAGGATTTTGAACAGTTGTGTTTTCATTTTCATTGGTTTCCAATAATTTTTTTTAATTCTTCTTTAATTTCCTGGTTGACCCATTCATTCTTTAGTAGGATGCTCTTTAGCTTCCATGTATTTGAGTTCTTTCCGACTTTCCTCTTGTGATTGAGTTCTAGTTTCAAAGCATTGTGGTCTGAAAATATGCAAGGAATAATCCCAATCTTTGTAACCGGTTGAGACCTGATTTGGGACCTAGGATGTGATCTATTCTGGAGAAAGTTCCATGGGCACTAGAGAAGAATGTGTATTCTGTTGCTTTGGGATGGAATGTTCTGAATATGTCTGTGAAGTCCATTTGGTCCAGTGTGTCATTTAAAGTCTTTATTTCCTTGTTGATCTTTTGCTTAGATGATCTGTCCATTTCAGTCAGGGGGTGTTAAAGTCCCCCACTATTATTGTATTGTTGTCAATGTGTTTCTTTGCTGTTGTTATTAATTGCCTTATATAATTGGCTGCTCCCATGTTAGGGGCATAGGTATTTACAAATGTTAAATCTTCTTGTTGGATAGACCCTTTCAGTAGGATATAGTGTCCTTCCTCATCTCTTATTACAGTCTTTGGTTTAAAATCTAATTTGTCTGATATAAGGATTGCCACCGCAGCTTTCTTTTGGTGTCCATTAGCATGGTAAATGGTTTTCCACCCCTTCACTTTCAATCTGGGGGTGTCTTTGGGTCTAAAATGAGTCTCTTGCAGACAGCATATCACTGGGTCTTGTTTTTTAATCCAATCTGATAGCCCGTGTCTTTTGATTGGGGCATTGAGCCCATTTACATTCAGGATAACTATTGAAAGGTATGAATTTAGTGCCATTGTATTGCCTGTAAGGTGACTGTTACTGTACATTGTCTGTCTTTCTTTCTGGTCTATGCTGCTTTTAGGCTCTCTCTTTCCTTAGAGGACCCCTTTCAATATTTCTTGTAGGGCTCGTTTCATGTTTGCAAATTCCTTTAGTTTTTATTTGTCCTGGAAGCTTTTTATCTCTCCTTCTATTTTCAATGACAGATTAGTTGGATATAGAGTTATTGACTGCATATTTTTCTTGTTAGTGCTCTGAAGTTATCATGCCAGTCCTTTCTGGCCTTCCAGGTCTCTGTGGATAGGTCTGTTGCCAATCTAATGTTTCTACCATTATAGGTTACAGATCTCTTCTCCCAAGCTGCTTTCAGGATTTTCTCTTTGTCTCTGAGACTCGTAAGTTTTACTATTAGATGTTGGGGTGTTGACCTATTTTTATTGATTTTGAGAGGGGTTCTCTGTGCCTCCTGGATTTTGATGCCTGTTTCTTTCCCCACATTAGGGAAGTTCTCTGCTATAATTTGCTCCATTATACTTTCTGCCCCTCTCTCTCTTTCTTCTTCTTCTGGGATCCCAATTATTCTAATGTTGTTTTGTCTTATCGTATCACTTATCTTTCGAATTCCGCCCTCGTGATCCAGTAGTTTTTATCTCTTTTTTTCTCAGCTTCTTTATTTTCCATCATTTGGTCTTCTATATCACTGATTCTCTCTTCTGCCTCATTTATCCTAGCAGTTAGTGCCCCCATTTTTGATTGCATCTCATTAATAGCCTTTTTGATTTCAACTTGATTAGATTTTAGTTCTTTTATTTCTCCAGAATGGGTTTCTCTAATAATTTCCATTCTTTTTTCAAGCCCAGCTAGTATCTTTAAAATCATGATTCTGAACTCTAGGTCTGACATCGCCCTAATGTCCGTATTGAGTAGGTCCCTGGCTGACGGTACTACCTCTTGTTCTTTTTGTTGAGGTGATTTTTTTCATCTTGTCTTTTTGTCCATAGGAAAATAGATGAATGAGAGAACAAAATGCTAACAGGTTAACAACGTCCCCAGCAAATATACTCTATACAAATCAGAAAAGACCTGAAACCAGGGGGAATGAAAGGGAAAGAAAGAAAAAAGAAAGAGAAAAAGAGAGAGGAAAAAAAAAGAAAAAGATAAAAACAAAAAAAAGAACAAAAGAAAAAAACATAATATGATCAAATATGATCAGGCTGGTGCATAGATCAGTGCCACACACTAGATTTTGGGTGTATTTTAGTCTGTTAGAAGAAAGTACCTCCTAAAATTTTAAAGAAAGAAAGACAATATATGTACAAAATAAGGGTTGATATGATGAAGGGATGGAATATGAGTGTAAAGATGAAAATTATAAAAAATTTTAAAGAAAGGAATTGATAACAAGATGTTTGAAAAAAGAAAGAGGATTAAAAAAAAGGAAAGAAAGAAAGAAAATAAAGGCGGGGGAGAGAATGTGATCAGGCAGGAGACTAGAACAAAGCCATACACTAGAGATTTAGGGTATATTTTGATATGTTAGAAGAAACTGTATCTCAAAATTTTAAAGAGAGAACAACTTATATATATATCTGCCAAAAATAAAGGTAACTACTATGAAGGGATAAAATATGACTCTAAAAATGAAAAATAATAATGTTTTTTTTTAAAAAAAGGGATTGATAACGATGTTGGTTGAAAAAGGGAAAAAGAAAAGTTCAAAAAAAAAAACAGTTAAAAAGTTAACTTTGAAAGACTAATGAATCATGGTAAAAAAGCCATGAATTCTATGTGCAGTATTCCCCTAGCGCTGGAGTTCTGCTGTTCTCGTTGATCGGTAAACTTGGTCTTGGCTGGCTGTTCATGCTGATCTTCTGGGGGAGTGGCCTGTTGCCATGGTTCCCAAATGTTTTTGCCAGAGGAGGAATTGCCCCGCCCTTGCCCGTCTGGGCTAAGCAATCTGCTTGGGTTTGCTCTCGGGAGCTTTTGTTCCCTGCAAGCTTTCCATACAGCTTTGGAGGACGAGAGTGAAAATGGTGGCTTACCAATCTCTGCCCTGGAGAGCCGAGAATTCAGGCCCCGCTCCTTAGTGCACCCCCAGAGAAAAGCAGTCAGTCACTCCCGTCTCTCTGGTCTCTGGCCGCACTCCATGCTCACCCGGCCTGTGACGGAGCCTTTCTGTCTCTGGCACCCGATCCCATGTGGAGTCTCCAAACCCAGCAGATCCCTGCAGTGCACTCCCGCACCGCTCCTCCCGGGGGAGCAAGGGGAGTCTCCCCGACTCTGCTGCTTGTTGGGTCCCTGCTGGAGGAGCAGTGGCCCGACTGTTTCGCCGATCACATTTTATGGCAACCCCGAGCTGAGAGCCCGCGCCTCAGCTCCGTCTCTGCAGCTGGCTTCCCCTCTCTGATACCTGGGAGCTCTGCTGCACTCAGGTACCCCCAGTCTTTCTGTGACCCCGAGGGTCCTGAGACCACACTGTCTTGTGACGTTTCCACCCCCGCTTAGCCACTGGAGCGACGTCCCTCAGTGGAGCTGACTTCTAAAAGTTCTGATTTTGTGCTCCCCGGCTCTATCACTTGCCAGAAGCGGCCGACAGAGGCCCCCTCTCCCGCCGTCTATCCTCCCGAATATCGCCTCAGATTCACTTCTCTGCACGTCCTACCTTCCAGAAAATGGTCGCTTTTCTGTTTAGAGAGCTGTTGCTATTCTTTTCTTCGATCTCCTGTTGAGTTCTTATGTGTTCAGAATCTTTTGATCCCTATCCAGCTGAGGATTCCTGAGACCAGATGAAATCCAGGTCTCCTACTCCTCCACCATCTTGCTCTGCCATCTCCCCTAGTTTAGAATATCCTTGAAGAGAGAGATGAAGGCCATCAGTGTTGTCTATTCCAATGAATATCAGTGTCTACCTTTGCTAGGTTTACTGGTGATCTTAGTGATATGTCACGTGCCTTAAAATCTATATTAAAAAGGGAAAAATAAAGCCTACATCTTTTTCAATTAAGTACTCTTTCTCCTCATCTAAACAGACTCAGAATTTCTGCTTCAAGCTTCTGATCAAAATGCTTACTTTTGGTTCCTTCCAAATCTGAGTTTTTGAAACAATTTTGAACATTATTTAAACATTTTGAACTCAGTTTTACAGTGATCATTTCACTTGGGCTTAAAGGTTGAGACTTTTACGTTTTACCATGCTGCATTGGTATTGCTATTTGTGTGCATGTTGTGACTGGAAAGACAAAGGGTCAATAATACTTTTTATATCAACTACTAATGAATCCATTATAGTTTTAAGTTCAGACTCCGTTGATGAGCTTCCCTTCATGAAAGGGTAAATCTAACCTGCATATGGGTGATTACTGTGCTGTAATTTAGGACTAATATGTTAGTGTTTCCTATTTATTATATTCTTATTACATGTCAGGGACTTTATATACAACACCTTAATTATCCTTACAACAATCCTATATTCTTCATTGTTCACTCAGGAAAATAATGCTGTGGTGATAAAGTTTGCCACACATCACATAATAGTAAAGTTAGAATTTGAACTCAGGTCTGTCTGATACCAGACTATGTTTTTAAATGCCTATAGTATATAATGTCATTTAAAAAATATATATTGAGCCCCTAAAATGTTAGATACTACGATGATATGATACAAAGTTTTGCTATGGTGTAGTCCTTTCTTTCATAGGATTTATAATTTAATTAGGGGTATAGGAAGATGCAAATGAAGTACCTTAAAACACAAGAGAAGGAAAAAGATATATCTGCGATGGTTAAAAATATCATGGAGGTTGTGATGCTCAGATGAGGGTTTGTATGAAGGCCAGGTTACAGAGACATGGATAGGATATGGATGACCATTGAGGAATGGCACAGAATGGGCAAAGATGAAAGAAAATGAGCAAAATGTGCATTCAGTTGTAGTTTCATGACAGAAGGGTCAGTATTTGATTCATTTATGAATCTAAAGAAACTGATGTGAGGCATGATAATCAGGAATCCAATGAACGTTTGTGACGTGAGACATTGAAGAATTGTGCCTGAGAGTGGACAGATTTGTATGTTTTGGAGGAGATACAATGAAACAAGTATTGGAAAAAAGATAAACTAAGATGGGAGAGAGAAAGATGACAGGGAAACTCATTAGTAAGACTATTGCAAAAATCTAGTTATGAGGCAAAAAGAGTATCTTATCTCTCAGCTTAACAATAAGAAAATGCTGGGTAGACTGCAAGATCTTAGCCTTTTCTGACACCATCAGAGCTGGTAAATTCACAGGGCACCTAGTTAGTCTGAAATCTAAGAAAAGACCGATGCCTCCAAAAGCTGGAAGGTGAGTACTGATCTACCTATGGCAAAATGTGGGTGGAATTAGGCTCCCGTAGTGAGTAAGAAGAATTCAGCTAAAAATTTTAAGAAATTGCTTAGCAGACCCCTAGATGCTGGAGACACAGGGATGTTGTCACTCAGTCATATGCTCTTCTCCATGATTTTCCATGGGACACTCTAGAGAAAGATGGAAAGTCTCCAAGGAAAAGGTTGAATCCTGGCTGAGATCTTTGTCTTCTATAACACAAAAGCCTGAGGCCCCTGGGAGAAAGGCGGCAAACCCTGTTGTCCCAGGGCCCAGGGGAAGACCCACTGCTGGTCTTGGAGGAAGGTAAAAGAAGAGCCTGTCCCTGGAGAGGGGCAGAAAACTTTCCTGGCTCAGGGCCATTTGAGGATTCCTACTGCTGGACAAGAGCAGAAAACACTGCCCTGCAGAAGGCTCACCTAAGACACAGGGTGCAGTTTAGCTGCCACAGGCAAGAAGATGGTTTATCACTAAGCTCTACTGCCAAGATCTAGTGACACAGGACCTACCTGAGACTGAGGCTGGACCAGGACAGCAGAGAACCTCCCAGCCCCTGCCCCCAGTAATAGGCACAAGGGAAAGGACAAGAGTGTGGGGAGAGACATTTTCTGAGGCAGTCATAGGGATGTCTGAAAGCTGAGCATGGAGTAAGGAGGGGAAACCCTTTCATTTTTTGTGCTGTTTGGAGGATAAACTGTAAGGAGGTGAAGATCCTGGCAGGGCAACCACGTAGGCAGCTATTTCAATAATCTGGTGAGAAAGGATGGCAGCTTAGATAGGGTGGCAGCAGTTGAACAAGTATGAAATGATCTGATTTTGATTTTGTTTCTAAGCCAGAGTTTACAGGATTTGCTGATATATCAGCTATAGGATGTAAGAAAAATATAGGAGTCAAGGATGACTGAAGCTTTTGGACTGAGCAATTGGAAAGTGATTTACTGAACTTGGGAAGGCTGAGGTAGGGAGAAGGTTAGGGGGTAAACCAAGAGTTCTGGATATTTACTGTAGAAAATTATTCCTAATCATTTAGAAACTTCATAATTATCTCCACATTACCTTTCACATCCCTGTGTATATAGGAAGTGAGCCCTGCACATGAGGTGCTAAAGGAAAAGCTTGCAGAAGAACTGCAGACAGCTTCATTCTTATCAAGGTGCTTCTTCCATGAAGAACTGAACATTTCCCTGGTCCTTTTATACCAGCGGGCCTTGCTTTCTTGTTTTGTAAGATGGGGACCTTTTCTCTTCATCCACAGTCTTAGTTGTCCCCTTCATAGGGTAGAAAATGTGACCCGAGACTTTAGAGATGATATTTATATTTACCCCTGTATTTCAAACCTTGTAACTAGATTTGCAACTTTCATGGTTCCTTAATTTTTTGATGCCATCTTCCCTTCTCCTCAATCTGGAGTCAGCAATACATGCAGATTCATATGCTAACATGTCTTTTCAAGTAAGAATTACATAGTTTAGTGGAAGAAAAGGGAGGGATTGAGGATTTTAGGAAATGGTTTCATTATTTGGTCCCTCAGAACTGTTTCAGATGTTCACAAGGGAAATTGTGTTTCAAAATAAAACAGATCTGCTGGGCATTATTTCTCATTGGCTTAAAATGGAAGGGACATGCTGCTCCTCTTCAAACTAACTTTCCATGGTATTCTGACAATAGGAAATGAAGTGGTGCTTAATTGCTGGCGGTGAGGGAGCAATACTTTCCTCAAAATGGGGAATGTTGAGGAGCAGGATTGTAGAAACGTCAATCATACAGCCTTCCAGCCACTGGATCATAGTCCTGAAGGGCTACAAGTCTCGAAGTGAGGTTTGCTGACAATGTCCATCA
Source organism: Eumetopias jubatus (assembly GCF_037043125.1). NCBI lineage: Eukaryota > Metazoa > Chordata > Mammalia > Carnivora > Otariidae > Eumetopias > Eumetopias jubatus. The sequence continues at coordinate 90,670,676 of NW_028274809.1, forward strand.
AAACACTTGAAATGCTTGTTAAATATTCAGTTTCTTGGGCTTCATCCCAGATTTCCTACTTCATGTTCTGGTGCCAGGACCAGGCGTTGGCATTTTTAAAAAGCCCTAGTTGTGATAACCCTAGTGGTAGGTCTCTGTCGTGTGCCCTGCAGCTTCTGGTGTTCTCATTTGTGTCTTTCGCAAATAGTAATATTTACCATGTATTGAATGTTGACTACGTAAAAAGCATTTTGAAAACATTATCTCTTTGAAATTTCACCTGAAAAGAGTGTACATTCATATTTTGCCAATAGGAATTATAATCAGAGAGGTTACATAGCTTGCTCAACTTTATGTAGCTGATGAGTTGTGATTCTGGATTTGCATCCGGGTTTATGGATTTCAAAGTCTATACATTTTCCTATTGTGCTTTGTGGTCTCTTAAATTCTCATAAAAGTCAATATTTTTAGGCCGTATATCAACCACTTAGCATTAGCCTAACCAGCAAGCTCCCATGTATTCAGCAGAATTGGGTGCTGTTATTATTCTGATTAATAAAGTCATCACAGTACATATAAAATCCAACTTCCAAAGAACTAGAATACAATTAGACATACATAAAATAATATCAAATGAGTTTAATTTTCTTTGATAATCCCAGAGGTACTTGACTATCTTAGAGTACCTTAAGGTTATAATTATGAACCTCAATTATCATTATACAGTATTGAACAAAAGAATTCTATTCATTTTAGTGTTCTTGTTCTTTGGATAATTAATTAACAGACAACACATGGAGTTGCATATGACAAAATTGAGTGCTGTGTTCTTTTGTAGATTCAAAGAACATGCAAATCTTCTATCAACTCTATTCATTCCATGAGCAAGAGCAGCCTTATTTTCCAAAGGATATTGCTAGCTTATGTCAGTGGTTTCCAAATCTGGCTTTATAACAAAATCACCCAGATGGATTATAGATTATAAAAGACTGGAGAATTCTTAAAAATACAGATTCCTGGGTTTTACCGCTAAGGATTTTGATTTGGCAAGTCTTAAGTAGAGCCAGAGAATCACTGTTTAGAAAGCTTCCAAGTGATTCTCATGGAAGCCAAGTTTGGGAGTATCTGGCTTATGTAATTTGAAGATGAATGAATTTGAAGATGATACTAGGAGTATATAGTCACTCAAAATACCTTCTATTTGTAAGTTTTCAAACTCTAGAATTTTTCTTTGGGACAGCCATTCACTTGCATTCTTCCCTTTGGAAACTGCTTTTACAAAGGTCTTGCCTTTGTGAATACATGTAACTACGACATAAGGTATTTGTGGCTTCTGGTGCTTTCCTCTGTCACAAGTGCATTAGAAACTTTATGAGATAATAAGGGGGTGGAAAATTGCAGGCACATGGAAGGGTTCAGAACATCAAAGTGAGGACTACCAAAACCAAACTGGTCCATTCCATACATATGCCTAAGGTTAGTATTGTCTTTAAGTCAGTATTTGTTTTTGTTTTATTTTGTTTTCAAGTGAATTCACATATTTCCAAGATTCTTTGAGGGCAACTCCTTTTTTAACATTCTTGGAAGAAAGAGGAAACATCACTTCCTACTATTACTTTAAACTATTTTTACTCTCAGACTTGGAATTATGGGACTTTGGCATCCTGTTTTGTGAGATCAAAAACTCCTACTCATAACCATTTAACTTTAAGGAGAAGTTGGTTAGAGACTTCTAGAAAATAGAAAAAAAAAAAAAAGAGGAATTATGTTTCCCTGGTGTGATCTGAAATGAAGTGTCCCTCCAGACCACTGATAGGGATAGGTTACATTTTTGGAGAGGGAAGTGTCCTAAGTCTCCATAACATTTTAAACCAAGAACATTTTCTTTATGTGTTATATAGTACCATGAATATTTTTACCATGAATTCTGAATTCTTTCTGAATTCTTAATCAGTGGCTCAATTATTATCTTGGTTTGCTATATCCCAGAAATAAAAATGTATACATATGTAATAATAGTCAAAAAAAAACAAACCATTTTTCCTAATTGGATGGAAGTACTGTATTCTATAATAGTTTTTCACTGGAAGGATGGAGGGAAGTACTGGTTATCTGCAGCTTGAGGAGTGTTGCTGGTTTCCAGTTTGCCAATATTACTTAGAGACATGTGCTGTAGTATACTTATCAGACATCACATGCAGGAGAGGCCACAGAATCAAGGTCTAGCAATGACCCAAAAGCATCTGGATTCAAAAAGAATCTAACTTAGAAAGAAAGAAACACTAGGGGCAATAGCAGAAATATTCTGAAAGGAACAATTATTTCAGGGCTCTTTTAAATATTTTGATAAGGAATGCTGCTCTCCACTTTTCCATTGGTATTTAGAGTCTCTAACAGCTGGGCATGGGTTACTTAAGAATAAAGGCTATATATCCCGACTCCATCATGATCACGTGGAAAAGTTCCAGCCAATGTAATATATAGAGAGTTCCTTGTGAAGATTCTGGAAGAAGTCCTTAAAAGAGAAGAGTTTACCACGTTTTTTTTTTCTTTCTTTCAATTTCGTGGCTGACTGGAATGGTTGGTGCTAGAGTAGCCATTTTGCAGTGTGATGGAGAAGCTGTATATAGAAGATAGCAGAACAAGATAAAGGAAACTTTGGCCTGGGTGATTGTGTATTCACATATCAGCTTGGCCTGGCTTGCTTACCTGGAATTATACATGGAACAGAATACATTCTTATTTAGTTGAGGGAAATTTAGCACCATAGTAAAGAACATAGACTCAGAAATCAGAAACCAGGTTTGATTGGGACTTGGCTCTATTTCTTACTGGCTATGTGACATTGAGCAAATTAAAGTAATGAATGGTGCCTCAGTATCCTCTTTTTATAAAATAGGTTAATAGTAACACTTAACCCATGAAGTTGCTATAAGGATTAAATGAGACAGTGTATATACAATGCTTAGAGAAGTGTCTAGCACTTGGAAAGCACTATATAAATAATAGCTATTATTATTTGAACTATAATTATTTTCATATTTTTGAGATCACAGGAGAAACTAATCCTAATTAATGCAGTTGCTCTAGCACATATAATAGTGCCTGGTACAAATTGGGTGCTTAATTAAAATTTTGAATGAATGATGAAGTATTTCTGTTTACCTTTAAGTTCACATACTGTAACAACCTGAAAAGTGACTTTAAAGAATGCTGCAGCGTTCATTAGCCATTTGAATTATGAGCAAACCAGTTAGAGACCAAAGAGGATTATTAGCTTTGTGTTCCGGTGGTTTATCTAGATATGATAGTGTCCTTTGGTACAGAGCCTCAAGCATCAATGGCCATTCACCACTTGCAAGTTCAGTAATTTGTCACATGGTCACTGCTCTTAGTTCTCAGTCCTGTGCATCTGTCATAGCATAAGGCTGTTAACCCATCCCAGGCTCCTCTGCTCCTGGCATTTATGGAAGGCTATTCCTGCATTGCCAGCCACTGTCATACACTCAGAAAAGACCAATCCACTTAATACTAGCCACATGAAGACCACAATTAAGAAGAAAATCCACTGCCAAGAAAACATCATAATGTACTGAATTAAAACAAGTACCTACTGGATTATTCAATAATTTAGGAATGGAGTGCTCGGTGATTCTGTTTCTTTCCAAGCACCAGTAATTTGGGTCAACCAAACTTTAAGAATGAGTTCTATTTTGTAAGCTATCCCTATGTTTATATTCTATATGTATGACATGCTTTTTCAAGTAGTGTTGAAAAGAACATATGATCTCCATTCTATTATTTCTCCAGATGAAGAATATGTCAAACTTCAGGAAAAGCATATGACATCTGCAGTATTTATAGATTCCCATTAATAACTTTGCTACTATATAGAGCATGCAGTTAGTTTCAAGTTGCTCTTTTGTAACCAGTCCTTACGTTTTCTTTAAAGTTAATATAAATTTAGACCTCACACTATCTAGAATTTGACTGCCTTGTAAAGAAGATGGAAGACTTTATAGTAAAGGTATAAAACTGATAAAGAAGTGTATGTGACACAACAATAGTATACCTGGTATTTTCTTTTCCTTATATGCACAGTTTAAAAAATTTCATTACTCAATGGCCCAATTTTGCATTTAAATATGAATTCATTTAATTTTACTTTGCAATCAGGTAAATTAGTGAGAAGGAATCTAAACAATATGCTTTAATTGCGTTTATAAATTATTCTCTCTGTCCTTCATGAGCATTTTTTCTTTTTTAGATATTGAAATGTAGTGTCTAAATATAAAAGTGCAGTAACATCTGGTTCTAATTGCCGGTTTGAATAATATAGACAGACCTTCAACATTTCATGCTTTTGAAAGGATGCATTTAGTAGGAGGTACTGAGTCAAAGGTTGTAAAAATTTTGTACCACTAAAAATAGTTGAAATCTCAGATGCATTTAAAATGGAAATTACCACTTTCTGAGTGAATAGTTCCTTCAATATAAGGTGTATGTATGCTAGAAATGGTTCATCAAAAGAATCTTTTTGCTTCTTTTATATACCACACACACCATCATTCTTATAACCATAGTACTTTTATTTTTCACAGAATCTAATTCTTTTTCAAATCCTGAAGTAAATATTCATTTCAATAATCACTGAACCCGCATGTTATGAAAGGTTTTATGTTTAGGGTTATCTTTTAGATTATTTTTAGATTAACCATAATAAGCTGGAGTGGAAGAGTTCAGTTGCCCTCATGGGTAACAGAGGCAGATTGGTTGTTATATTGGTAGGAGTGTGTGTGTCCACATATGTGTGTTTCTTAGGTATTTTGTGTGACAGATCACTATCTCACCAAAAAGTCCCAAGGAGTGCATATGTGTGTATTTAAGTCTTTCTTCCTTCCCCTGACCATAAAGATATTTCCCCCCAATACTTACCCATTCATAACTGTTTTCTGAATTCTGATTTTGTGGCTTTATTGCTGCAACATCCTTGAGAAAGAAATGTAAATGCAAACAGACTTTCATTGGATAGGTTCTCAATAAATAATTGCTGTCTTATGCTTAAGTCAATGAAATAATCTGATGCCTTAGAACATTATACAATTATTGTATTTAGAATAAAATCTGATATATATTTGAATTCAAGATCTCCTTACAAAGATAAGCATTGCTTCCTTTCTTGAAGGTCAGTGCCCTAGAGAAGGTCATCTGAATTCTCAGGAAAGGTCTCTTTATAATTTGTTGGGCATCCGAGGCCATGAATATTCCGAGAAGTTGAAAGTGATCACTTCTGAAATAGTATTTTACAATTCATCTTGGCAGATTCCTGCTTTGAAATTATCAGTTAAACTGATATTTTGAACTGATAGTTATGGTGATCATTTGAGATGGACCAACATTCCTTTCCACGGCAGAACAGCAAGGGGCCTGCTGCTTCATGTTGGGTGCAAAACCCACTGTGTTTAAGCACAGACTCAGGGCCAGACTTCTGAGTTCACACCCAGATTTTCTATTTATTAGATGATTTACCTTGAGTAATTTAAGTAGCTTCTTTCCACCTCATTTTTCTCATCTGTAAAATGAGGAGACAGGCGTCAGTTAAGCATCTGCCTTCTGCTCAGGTCGTGATCCCAGGGTCTTGGGATTGAGCCCCACATCAGGCTCCCTGCTCAGCGGGGAGTCTGCTTCTCCCCTCTCCTTCTTGCTGGTGCTCTCTCTCTCTCTCTGTCTCTCTCAAATAAATAAATAAAATATTAAAAAATAAAATGAGAAGAATAATAGTTCCTACTTCACAGATTGTAGAGATGCCTAAATGAGTTAAATTACATTAACTGCTTATTATTACTGAGATTGTTTGGGACTCTTTTCTTTTTTTAAATGACTTTATTGAGAATCTAGGATCTAAGTAATCTCTCTGTAAGCATATTCTAAGCAGAGAGTTTGGTCAGAAGGCAGATGTGAAGGTGGAGAATTCAATGAAGAAAGTTTGAGCCAACTTTAAACCAGCACCAGCAATGACTAGTGGGCCTTTTCTGGAAACAGATTCAAGGCAACTAGTTCAGGCATTTGATCCTCTGGACCAGAAAGAATGTGAATCTGCTCCATTGTCTTTGGGGAAATAGTTTTTACCTACCAAGACCTCTTAGGAACCATGTTTGCTAGTAAGATGTAAGCCCAGGTTATGGTTCTGTCAGGATTTCAATGCGTTCTAGACCCTGGGGTTAGAGAAATGCTCAAATTCCTCCCATCATATTAATCTTCTTTCCTAACTTGGTTGTTTCCTGAACCAGACACTTCTTGACTGGAAGAACTTCACAGTAGTCAATGGTTGTATAGAATTCAAATTAGCACCTCATGCTCTTGAAAATGCCCCCGAAATATGGTTGCTAAAAATACTACTACTGATAATCTCCTGATAATCTCAGCTATATTAACTTAAATAAAATTGGTTGAGTATGTAAGTAATGTGGAATGAGGTATTGTACTTTGTCAATTTTGATCAATGGAAATTTTAAAGAATTAATATCTCTATTAAAGTTTTGCTCTTTTATTTCATCATCCTGCTGGAAAAGTTCATTCAATTTAAAGGGAAGTTTTAGTTTTGAGTATGATTTGTTGCAGTCCATGCCACTGCCTTGCTCAGGTCCTAAATATTTCTTAAGTAAATTCGCAATAAACAACCTGTGACTTGGGGCCCTTCATCCAAACTTCCAATCAGAACCCATATCACTGCAAAGTTATAATCTTTTCAATAAAACTTTTCAAATCTGTTCTGTGACTCATTCACTTAAAACTCATCAGTAGTTCTCCCATAACCTAAAGAAGAAAGACCAAACCCCTATCTTCTGTATTTGGTCCTTCATAATCAGCTCCTGCTTTTCTCCATAGTCTCATCTCCTTGGCAAAAAACTGTGTTCAGCTAACACCCAACTCTTTGCTATGTCCTATGCTCCTTCTCATTTCTATATGGCTGAACACTCTATCTTTCTATATGAAATGCCTCTCCCTGTGATGTCTACTTGGTAATATCCTACTCATCCATATTGCTTTCTCTGTGAGGCCTTCTTAAGGATCTCTGATCTAGGCCAGATGGTTCTTGTTTTGGATTCTTGTAACCTTTTTATACCTCAATTATAGCTCTTATCATTTTGTAATAAACTGCCCATTTATTCTTTGCTACCCTCCTCCCACTCACAAATAAACTGTGTTCCAAACTCATGAGAACTGAAATCAAGCAGTTCATGTGTTATTCCAAAGCAAGGCATAGTAACTAACAAATAATTGGTACCAAATAAATACATTAGATTGGATTTGTTTTATTTAAACTGTTTTCCAATTCTCAAGGTTCAACCATCAAAAAATATGATGCAATAACTACTGTCTTGTCACTGGAAAGAGGATGTTTTAGATTCAACATAATTCTAAAGAGAGAATTGTGAGGGAGGAAAAAGTGGCCCAACTATGGAATCTTCTCAACATCTCAGCACAAAATAATGCTCCCTATCCAACGCAGCATAGAACATTGCCATTAAAGATAGTTGTTCATCAACAGTGTGTCTTGGACCATGGAGGGACATGCCTACATGAGTGGGGCTAGCTGTTGCTTAATCAAGATAAAAGTTTAGATAAGCCAAAAGGCTATTTGCCAATCCTGTTCAGTACGACTTTTTTTAAAATGCCTATTTCCCCTAGGTATGTTCTGTTGGATCCTAGTCCTGAAAGATGCTTCAAAAGAGGATTCTATGGCCACATAAGCTTGACAAATGCTGTAAACTATATCTCCCTCTTATAGACTCCACATGCACATAACATCTTAAAGAATCTGAAAAGCTGTGCAATGCAGAAGTATTTGACTTTGCCTAACTCATAATTTCCCAGACTTAGATGACCTCAGGACTTTTGTTTTTCATAACATTCCTTAACATTTTGTGGAAAAAAATGTCCTACAGAACACACACATTAGGAAACACTATTCTATGCTAAAGACACTTGAGTGTAGAGACCATGGACTCACCATTTACTATCAGTCTAATTTCTCCAACTCCAATGCTACATCTTTGTCAAGTCATCTAAATACAGCTAGTTAGAATTGTTGAGAGAAAAGTATCATCTTGTTTACCTTTGCATTACAAATAAGAAAATGGAGTTCTGGACAGCTTCCTTGGCTTGCTTAGTGCTAACAAGCCTGGCACATGAAGGAGCCGAATTGCTTTACTACCAGTCTCACCATGTTCTTAGGCTCTCCCTCTCCCAACCTTGGGAAACCATGCTCTTGAACTGTCTCATCACTCAGTGCACTTCAGCTCTGCATCAACTTATTTATGCCCCAACCTTTTACAATATTTACTTGGGTATGAGGAGTCTTTGCTTTCTTTGCATGTTTGTTTCTTAAACTCTGCAGTGATTTTTATTCTCCAATCAAGTATTAGTTTCTAAAAGGAAAGAAGCTGCAAAACTTTTAAGTATTCTGATGGAAGCATCTCAAGATTTTCTAAAAAGTGACTACTAGCAATTTACTCAGAAAATAGAAAAAAGTCATTAGAAAATAGAAAAATAACCAAGTACAAATAAGAAATATACTTATAAAAACTATTTTATCCAATTACTAATAAAAAAGGCAAAATACAACCAAATGAGATATTTTTTCATAAAATTTGTAAAAAAATTTTTTATTAAGTTACACAAAATTGTTAAGAGTGAGAACAAATAGCACTTCCATATTTCTCCTAGGAATTACTCAGCTTGGACAAATACTTTTGTATGGTAATTTGAAACATGTCTGAAACCTTCAAACCCTGCCTGATGTGTGTTAGACCCATTCTCTTGGTGCATGAAACTTACATTGGATTATTTATCCAATGCAATGTGAACAAATAGTATTATAAAGATATCCATCAGGATATTTTTAATAGGATACATTGGAAAATAGCTAAAAGGCAAAAAAAGTAGTATTGGCTAAATAAACTCTTGCATGGTCAATCTAATGATACATAACCATTAAAATTACATTCATATAATTATTTATTTACATATAAAGATGTTTATAGTACATTGTTGACTGAAAAAAGTAAGGTTCAAATGTATATATCTTATGACCCCAATTTTTGTAAAAAGTATATATATATATTTTAGCTGTACCTGCTTATAGGCAATATTTAAATAACATTGAATAAATAAATAGGAAAAAATCTGGAAATACATATGGCAAAATGATTATGCTGATTAGTGGTGTTGCAGTTTATATTTTTCTCTTTTTTGTTTTTATTTCTCTTATACAATAAACCCACATAAACTTTGTAGTAAGAAAAATATTTTTTTAATAATAAAAACACAATTGTTCAGTTAATGTCATCCTAACAAAGCAATAATCACCATCTAACCCATTTTTGTCTGAGGTGCTTCTTATACTGTGTCAGTAAAGATGGTCACATCTCATTTCCTATTTCCTCAGGGCTACTGTGGAATTCTACCCTTACCAGGCCTCCACTGTCAGCCATACATGTATTATATGAGTATCCTTTTTAAGTGGCTCAGATTCTGTGTTCAGAATCTCCTGGATGCCTAAAAAATAACTACCCACCCATAAACCTCATTGTGCTCCGCTTGGCAAAACTCTCTTGTCACGTACTGTGTTTTCCAGGAACACATTTTATATAGAAAAATGACCCCCAAGGAACAACTGAAGCGTGTGTGCAGGCACTTAGAATTGACATATTGTGGAATGATTGAGAATTTATTTGGATAAATAGCCTGTAATATAGTCAGGGACTTCCTATAATTCTGAAGTCAATGAGGCCCTCCGTGGTTTTATTTCCCCCACTTTCAAGATACTGGGATTCGCATAGACTATGGATTTATTCATTAAATGCTGAGTGTAAGAACTTGTCAGCACCATCTTATTTTGGGACAACTGAGCCTGGTTCCTCCTGGTAAATAATATGAACACAAAATAAATATTACAATCTCTCTTTGTTCCAGTCTTCCCTGTGAGCAACTGCAAGTTGCTGTTGTATTGAAATAAGATTCTGCTCATAAAGTAGTGAAATGCCTGGGTTGCTGTATTCCACTGTGGTATGCTGTAATGTCAGAGGTTCTTGCCAACACATTCCAAGGCTGCTATACTATGTGCTCCAGGAAAGGAGGTACAAAATTCCTTACAGTGTATGAACATTGGACCTAGAGAATTTTGATTTTGATAACTGATAAATTTTTAAAAATCTTGATTGAGTAGCTTAACTTCTCAGAGTCCCATTCTCTCCATTTGTTAAAAGGGAAAGTATCAGCAGCCATCTCATAGGGTGGTTGTGAGGAATAAATGTAATAATGTTTAAAACATGCTTAAAAGTGACTAGGATATATTAAGTACTCAAAAATATAAATTCCTCTTGCTAACACAATCATCATCATCATTATGATTATCAGTCTAGAGAAAGGGGTCTAGTTTTACAGTCTTGGCTGTGTGTCAGTTGACATTTGTGCTCTGTGCTATAGGAATGGGAGACAGAAACCTAAGGGAAGAAATGTAGTAAGAAGTGAGGAAAGAGGAGTGGGGAGAAGAAGAAAGAAGGGGAAAGAGAAATATCAAGGGTGTTGAATTTGTCTCAGATGCTGGGATAGCTGACACCTGCCTTAAATAAGGCAAAGGGCAAAATTTGGTGGGAGGGTACCATCCAGCTGAACACTACCCAGCTATCTACATCAAGTTCTTCTAAGGTAACAGGGGCATATTCTTACAATGATGCACACTTCTTCACCTGTGCAAGATAATTTTCAATCAGTTAGCCACTATTCTAATAGTTCTACTTTATACTCTTCCATTTTCTTGGTTGGTGGTGGGTGGCAATAATGACGATAATGATGATGATGATGATAATGATAGCAGTAGTAGCTCTCAGTTATTGAGCTTCTATGATGAGCCATACACCTCATTTTATAAGTAAAGACATTAGTCTTAGATTATAGAACCAGAAATCAGCTTCTGAACTGTACTTCACAATAGATATACATTGGTGCCTATATGTTTTCAATCCTAGGATCTTTCTGCAACACTACCATCGCTATTTCCTTTCTTCCAGATTAAAAACAAAACAAAACAGAACAAACAGTTGGCTTTAGGGTGCTTAGGATTCAGCAGATTGTTCTGCTTTCAAGTGCATGAGAAAGGGGGCAAGAGGATCAGATTACCTTGATCTTAGAAAGTACACAGTTTCCTTACCAGGCACTCTTCACTTTTGCTGAACACAAGTATCAGATTTTCCTGTTACTTCAATTTTCCAAGTATCAGGAGTTCAGTGAGAATTTTTACAATGAAGAAACTTCCTACTGCCTCTGTCAGATCAACTTGCCAGAGATTCATTAAACTAAAATTAATTTTTCTAAAACAAATACAATTAACATTAGTTTGTCTAAGAGTATTTTTGGTTATAATAATTTTTAGTCAGCAATATTGATCATTTTCAGCACATTTCTTTTTCAGTATGAGGTATAGAACCCCTTCACATATTCTTGCCTTTAAAAAAAAAGACTTATTTATTTATTTTGGGGGGAGGAGAGAGAGAACAAACAGTAGGGGCAGAGGGAGAGGGAGATAGAGAATCTCAAGCAGAATCCATGCTCAACCCGACATGGGCCTTGAAGTGTGGCTCGATCTCATGATCCTGAGCTCATGATTTGAGCTGAAACCAAGAGTTGGATGCTTCAGCAACTGTGCCTCCATATTCTTGCCTTTTAAGGTGCTTTTTTCTGTTTTTCTTATTCATCAAGAATTTTGCAAATAGGTTGAGAAGTATTTGCTTAATTACTTAAATTGTTATTTGCTTAAATCTCAAAGACACCTCCTGGGAGAAAACTTATCCTGAAGGAGGAAGAAAAGTAGCTTGATCCAGGGACAAAAGCACTAGATATTGGAGGAAGGGACTGGTTGTTTTTCCACTTTGAAATCCAAATTATAAATCATTGCTTATTTAGTTATTGCCAATAGAATTGTTTCAAAGGTCAATCAATCAAATAAGTATTTATTTAGTAATTACGTGCTCAGTATGTAATTAGTGCCATAATTGGATATGCATAAAACTTGATAGCTGCTCTGTTTCTTTTTCGTCTTTGTATATCCAGAATCCACAATAGTGCCTGATTTATGTACATGATCAATAACTAATTGATGCATAAGTGACCTGGTGAATTTATATTATACCCTGGTTGTGGAGGCAATACAAATAAGAAGCAGCAGCAGTCTTTAGAAGAGAGAGAATGTGATTCAGTATCGAATTACGTATATTGTGGTAGACTGAGTTAATATGTGGATTCCATTTCTACAATGCTTTTGACTTGGTCAGTGACCATGCATGTTACTAAAATAAGTGAAGCCTACCAGATTTCTAAGATCTTTTCAAGTTGTAACATACTTTGATTTGATGGAAATGAGTTCTGAAATATCCAAGATTTCTCAATCAGAAGCCAGTGTAGACTGGAATGAAAAGGGAAGGCTTCAGTGAAGAATTAATATTTAATTTGGGTAGGATTTTGATTGGATGGAGGAATAGAAAGTAGTATTAATTTCCTTGTATGTAGCAGATGTTTATACAAATATATTTCAATTTCACAATATCAGACTGCTTAATCACCATTTTTATAGATTAAAAAAAATGAGGGTGAGAATAGAGACCAATATCATGAATTGAGAGAAGTCAGAATTGGAGGCAGGACAGTCACACTCTAGTGCCCTTACCCTTCCCTGTACACCCCATTAAGGGGACCAGGTGATGGCTTGTTATATAGGGAGTTCCTAGATATTTGGTATGCATATCTGCATTGCTTTTGCAAATTAACTCTCTTGGCTAGGAAAGGCTTGTCACCAAAATGAAATTTTATCAAATTTTCCATCTATGGTAGACAATGATAGTTGCCTCTTCAATATCTGTCCTCCCTTTCTGTTTTACTAGAAGTAAATATTCAAGTTAATAATACATAACTCCATAGATTCACTTGTAGCTAGGCATGGCCATGTGGCACATTTTTTGGCCAATGTGCTACAAGTAGAAATGTACTAGTTGGAAAGTCTAAGAAAGGAATTATTTTCCACAGCAATGAATTCACCTCATAAATTTTTTGTATATTGTACTTCCCACCTCTTACTATGTGGAAATCAGAAATTGCCTAAAGGTAGAGCAAACATTCTGTAGGCATGATGACAAAAGCCACATGCCAAGAATTATAGTAGAGAATGAGTAGAAGAGATTTGTGTTGTTAGTGACATGGTGAAACCTGAACCACCCACAACACTTCGTGTTACACAAGAAAACTAAGTAACTAGGGTGAGGTTTCAGTATCTTGCAGTTAACTGATATACTAGGGGGAAGATAATATGTTCAGTCATAGAAATTTCTGGTCTGTCCTTCAAATGAACCTCTGGGGATACTAAAAAAGTATCTTTAGGTAAATTGAAGAATATTAGACCTTAACATGAAAAAAAAGTGGTTGGGTCCTTGTACTGGTTTCCTAGTGTTAGCATAACAAATTCCCACATACTCAGTAGCTTAAAACAACAGGAATTTATTCTCTTGCCATTCTGGGAGCCAGAAATCCAAGACTGAGGTGTTGGAAGGGCTATGCTTCCACCAGCGGCCCAAAGAAAGAGTTGTTCCTTTCCTCCTTCTAGCTTAACGGCTAGAAGGAAGCCATCCTTGCCATTCCTTGGTTTTTAGCTGCATCACTCCAATCTCTGCTTCCATCTTCTTACATGAAGATGGGTTTCTTTGTAGCTCTGTGTGCCTGTGTCTTCTCCTCTTTTTATAAGGACATCAGTTACTGGATTTAGGGCCTACCCTAATCTTGTATGACCGCATATTAATTCACTATTAATTCACTAATTATGTCTACAAAGACCCTAGTTCCTAATAAGTTTCCATTCCAATGTTCTGTGAGGACACAGGTTTTTGGAAGACACTATTCAACCCACTACCATCCTGATGTGGGCAAAATGCTTAATTTTAGAATGGGATAAAGGCATACATCACAGATAAGAAATAGATTGGGGGTGAAAGAGCTTTCTAGTTATGCCCCCTTATCTTCTCCATATTATTTCAGAGACATCATTGTCAGCCCTACCACTCTGTAAGGGCATGAAAAGGCCAGAGGTATCATGGTGCCACAGAGTATCCTGGACCACCTGACACCATAAACCCACCTGGAAGAACAATAACTGTAGCCTAGACTTTGCTTTCCTAATTGTGTAAAGCAAAACTAGCTCATATCCCAATGTCTATAAACTCTCAGGGAAAACAAGAGTGTACAACTATGAGAAGAAGAAAACAAGATTTGACAAAACAAAATATTCACTTCACCAACCTCTCTTACAGCTAGGAATAGCCATACAAGGGAGTTCTAGCCAATGAGATGTAAGCAGAAGCCTGCTGTGAGGTGTCTGGGAGAGTTGTGACTTATAAAAGGGACAGAAGTCACAGTCTTAGTCCATTTAGGTTGCTATAACAAAATTCTATAGACTGGGTGGCTTATAAACATTTAGTTTTTATACTTCTGGAGGCCAGAAAGTGTAGGATCATGGCATTGGCAGATTTAGTGTCTGGTGAGAGACACTTGGTTAATAGATGGCCTCATATGGCAGAAGGGGATAGAGGAGGGATCTCTTTTATAGGAGCACTAATCCCATTCATGAGGGCTGAATCCTCCTGACCTAAGCACCTCCCAAAGACCCTACCTCTTAATATCATCACCTTGGGCATTAAGTTTCAATGTATGAATTTGGGGTGAATAGACACAAATATTTAGCTATAGTCATCACCAATATTATCCTTTCCCTCTTGTTTTTGCCTTGAACATGGGAGTGATGCTAAGAGGTATGCGAGCCACCTTGCAACTAAGAGGGAAGGGATAAGAAAGTTACAGAGATGCTGATACTGATATTGTTGAACTGGTGAGCTATTGCCAACAGCCGCTTACTTCAAGATTTCTTTTTATGTCAGGAAAGTGAACTTAATTAAGTTATTATTAATTGGTTTTCTGATACTTTGACCCAGAACATTTCAAATTGAGATGGTAATCCAGCCAGAAAATAAATGAACCCAGAAAGTAGAGACATGTGATTTGGGAAGGTTTATTATATAAGTAAGCAAAGGCTACAACAAAAATAAACAAAGAACAATCCATGAATAAAATTTTGGAAAGATACTAACCTGAAGAGATGAATGGTGGGAGGGGGAAGGAAAAAGCTTGGGGTGGGGGAGGGAGTTAAAATGAGGGAAAGTGGAGCAAGATGGCAGAGGAATAGGAGACCTGGATTTCCTCTGGTCTCAGAAATTCAGCTGGATAGGGATCAAACCATTCTGAACACCTACGAAGTCAACAGGAGATCAAAGAAAAGAATAGCAACAATTGTCTGAACAGAAATGTGACCACTTTCTGGAAGGTAGGACATGCAGAGAAGTGAATCCGAGGCGATATTCTGGAGGATAGATGGCGGGGTGGGGGCCTCCATCCACCGCTTCTGACAAGCAGTGGAGCACAAAATTGGAAATTTTATAAGTCGGCTCCACTGAGGGACGTCGCTCCAGTGGCTAAGCGGGGAGTGGAACCCTCATGGGACAGTGTGGTCTCAGGACCCTTGAGGTCACAGGAAGACTGGGGGTACCTGAGTGCGGCAGAGCCCCCAGGTATCAGAGCAGGGAAGCTGGCTGCAGAGACGGAGCCGAGGCTCGGGGTCTCAGCTTGGGGTTGCCATAAACTGTGATCCACAGCACAGTCAGGCACTGCTATTCCAGCAGGGACCCAACAAGCAGCAGATCCGGGCAGACTCCCCTTTCTCCCCTGGGAGGAGAGGTGCGGGAGTGCACCACAGGGGTCTGCTGGGTTTGGAGATTCCACACCAAGTCTGGTGCCAGAGATAGAAATGCTCGGTCACAGGCCGGGTAAGCACAGAGTGCGGCCACAGACAGGGGAGACGGGAGTGATTGCTTTTCTCTGGGGGTGCACTGAGGAGCAGGGCCCCGAGTTCTTGGCTCCTCCGTGCGGAGATTGAGAGGCCACCATTTTCACTCTCACCCTCCAAAGTTGTATCGAAAGCTTGCAGGGAACAAAAGCTCCCGAGAGCAAACCCAAGCAGATTGTATAGCCCGGACCCGGCAAGAGCGGGGCAATTCTGCCCCTGGCAAAGACATTTGGGAACCACAGCAACAGGCCCCTCCCCCAGAAGATCAGCAAGAACAGCCAGCCAAGACCAAGTTTACCAATCAATGAGAACGGCAGAACTCCAGAGTTAGGGGAATACTGCACATAGAATCCATAGCTTTTTTACCATGATTCTTTAGTCTTTCAAAGTTATTTTTTTAACTGTCTTTTTTTTTAATTTTTCTTTTTCCCTTTTTCAACCAACATCTTATCCATCCCTTTTTTAAAAAACATTTTTATTTTTCATTTTTAGAGTCATATTCTATCCCTTCATAGTAGTTACCCTTATTTTTGGCATATATATATAAGTTGTTCTCTCTTTAAAATTTTGAGATACAGTTTCTTCTAACAGATCAAAATATACCCTAAATCTCGAATTTATGGCTTTGTTCTAGTCTCCTGTCTCATCATATTCTCTCCCTTTTTTTTCCCTCTCTCTCTTTTTTTTTAATTCTCTTCTTTCTTTTTTCAAACAACTTCTTATCTTATCAATTCCTTTTATAAAATATTTTATAATTTTCATCTTTACAGTCATATTCCATTCCTTCATCGTATCAACTCTTATTTTTGTACATATATAAGTTTTTCTTTCTTTAGAATTTTGGGAGGCACTTTCTTCTAACAGACCAAAATACAACCAAAATCTAGTGTATGGCACTGATCTATGCACCAGCTTGATTGTATTTGATCATATTCTGTTTTGTTTTGTTCTGTTGTTGTTTGTTTTTATCTTTTTCTTTTTTATCTTTTTCTTTTTTCTTTCTTTCCCTTTCTTTTCCCCTGGCTTCAGGTCTTTTCTGATTTATTTAGAGTATATTTTCTGAGGACATTGTTACCCTGTTAGCATTTTGTTCTCTCATTCATCTATTTTCCTCTGGAAAAAAATGACAAGACGGAAAAAATCACCTCAAGAAAAAGAACAAGAGATAGTACCGTCTGCCAGGGACTTACTCAATATGGACATTAGTGTGATGTCGGACCTAGAGTTCAGAATCATGATTTTAAAGATACTAGCTGGGCTTGAAAAAAGAATGGAAGTTATTAGAGAAACCCCTTCTGGAGAAATAAAAGAACTAAAATCTAACCAAGTCGAAATCAAAAAGGCTATTGATGAGGTGCAATCAAAAATGGGGGCAGTAACTGCTAGGATAAATGAGGCAGAAGAGAGAATTAGTGATATAGAAGACCAAATGATGGAAAATAAAGAGGCTGAGAAAAAGAGAAACAAACACCAGATCACAAGGGCAGAATTCGAGAGATAAGTGATACCATAAGACGAAACAACATTAGAATAATTGGGATCCCAGAAGAGGAAGAAAGAGAGAGAGGGGCAGAAGGTATATTGGAGCAAATTATACCAGAGAACTTACCTAATGTGGGGAAGGAAACAGGCATCAAAATCCAGGAGGCAGAGAGAACCCCTCTCAAAATCAATAAAAATAAGTCAACATTCTGACATCTAATAGTAAAACTTACAAGTCTCAGAGACAAAGAGAAAATCCCGAAAGCAGCTCGGGAGAAGAGATCTGTAACCTACAAGGGTAGAAACATTAGATTGGCAACAGACCTATCCACAGAGACCTGGCAGGCCAGAAAGGACTGGCATGATAAATTCAGAGCACTAAACGGGAAAAATATGCAGCCAAGAATACTATATCCAGCTAGGCTGTCATTGAAAATACAAGGAGAGATAAAAATCTTCCAGGACAAACAAAAACTAAAGGAATTTGCAAACACGAAACCAGCCCTCCAAGAAATATTGAAAGGGGTCCTCTAAGCAAAGAGAAAGCTTAAAAGCAGCATAGACCGGAAAGGAACACAGACAATATACAGTAACAGTCACCTTACAGACAATACAATGACACTAAATTCTTATCTTTCAATAGTTACCCTGAATGTAAATGGGCTAAATGCCCCAATCAAAAGACACAGGCTATCAGATTGGATTAAAAAAGAAGACCCATCAATATGCTGTCTGCAAGAGACTCATTTTAGACCCAAAGACACCCCCAGATTGAAAGTGAAGGGGTGGAAAACCATTTACCATGCTAATGGACATCAAAAGAAAGCTGGGGTGGCAATCCTTATATCAGACAAATTAGATTTTAAACCGAAGACTATAATAAGAGATGAGGAAGGACACTATATCCTACTTAAAGGGTCTATCCAACAAGAAGATCTAACACTTGTAAATACCTATGCCCCTAACATGGGAGCCACCAATTATATAAGGCAATTAATAACAAAAGCAAAGAAACACATTGACAACAATACAATAATAGTGGGGGACTTTAACACCCCCTGTCAATGAGATGGACAGATCATCTAAGCAAAAGATCAACAAAGAAATAAAGATTTTAAAGGACACACTGGACCACATGGACTTCACAGACATATTCAGAATATTCCATCCCAAAGCAACGGAATACACATTCTTCTCTAGTGCCCATGGAACATTCTCTAGAATTGATCACATCCTAGGTCACAAATCAGGTCTCAACCGGTACCAAAAATTGGGATCATTCCCTGCATATTTTCAGACCACAATGCTTTGAAACTAGAACTCAATTACAAAAGGAAAGTCGGAAAGAACTCAAATACATGGAGGCTAAAGGGCATCCTACTAAAGAATGAATGGGTCAACCAGGAAATTAAAGAAGAATTAAAAAAATTCTTGGAAACCAATGAAAATGAAAACACAACTGTTCAAATCTTTGGGATGCAGCAAAGGCAGTCCTGAGAGGAAAGTATATAGCAATACAAGCCTTTCTCAAGAAACAAGAAAGGTCTCAAATACACAACCTAACCCTACACCTAAAGGAGCTGGAGAAAAAACAGCAAATAAAGCCTAAACCCAGGAGGAGAAGAGAAATTATAAAGATAAGAGCAGAAGTCAATGAAATAGAAACCAAAAGAACAGTACAACAGATCAACGAAACTAGGAGCTGGTTCTTTGAAAGAATTAACAAGATTGATAAACTGCTGGCCAGACTTATCAAAAAGAAAAGAGAAATGACCCAAATCCACAAAATCATGAATGAAAGAGGAGAAATCACAACCAACACCAAAGAAATACAAACAATTATAAGAACATATTATGAGCAAGTCTATGCCAGCAAATTAGATAACCTGGAAGAAATGAATGCATTCCTAGAGATGTATCAACTACCAAAACGGAACCAGGAAGAAATAGAAAACCTGAACAGACCTATAACCACTAAGGAAATGGAGCAGTCATCAAAAATCTCCCAACAAACAAAAGCCCAAGGCCGGATGGCTTCCCAGGGGATTTCTACCAAACATTTAAAGAATTCATACCTCTTCTTCTGAAATTGTTGCAAAAAATAGAAATGGAAGGAAAACTTCCAAACTCCTTTTATGAGGCCACCATTACCTTGATCCCAAAACCAGACAAAGACCCCATCAAAAAGGAGAATTACCAATAATCTTGAACATGGATGCAAAAATTCTCACCAAAATACCAGCCAATAGGATCCAACAGTATATTAAAAAGATTATTCACCACGATCAAGTGGGATTTATCCCTGGGCTGCAAGGTTGGTTCAACATCTGCAAATCAATCAATGTGATACAATACATTAATAAAAGGAAGAAAAAGAAGCATATGATCCTCTCAATAGATGCAAAAAAAGCATTTGACAAGGTACAACATTCTTTTTCAAAACTCTTCAGAGTATAGGCATAGAGGGTACCTACCTCCATATCATAAAAGCCATCTATGAAAAACCTACAGCGAATATCATTCTCAATGGGGAAAAACTGAGAGCTTTCCCCCTAAGGTCAGGAACATGGCAGGGATATCCACTATCACCACTGCTATTCAACATAGTGTTGGAAGTCCTAGCCACAGCAATCAGACAACAAAAAGAAATCAAAGGCATCCAAATCGGCAAAGAAGAAATGAAACTCTCACTTTTTGCAGATGATATGATACTTTATGTGGAAAATCCAGAAGACTCCACCCCAAAACTGCTAGAACTCATACAGGAATTCAGTAAAGTGGCAGGATATAAAATCAATGCACAGAAATCAGTGGCATTCCTATACACCAACAACAAGACAGAAGAGAGAGAAATTAAGGGGTTGATCCCATTTACAACTGCACCCAAAACCATCAGATACCTAGGAATAAATTTAACCAAAGAGGCAAAGGATCTGTACTCAGAAAACTATAAAATACTCATGAAAGAAATTGAGGAAGACATAAAGAAATGGAAGAACGTTCCATGCTCATGGATTGGAAGAGCAAATATTGTGAAGATGTCAATGCTACCTAGAGCAATCTACACATTCAATGCAATCCCCATCAAAATACCATCCACTTTTTTTTAAAGAAATGGAACAAATAATCCTGTTTTGTATGGAACCAGAAAAGACCCCGAATAGCCAGAGGAATGTTGAAAAAGAAAAGCAAAGCTGGCGGCATCACAATTCTGGACTTTAGAAAGCTGTCATCATCAAGACAGTGTGGTACTGGCACAAAAATGGACACATAGATCAATGGAACAGACTAGAGAGCCCAGAAATGGACCCTCAACTCTATGGTCAACTCATCTTTGACAAAGCAGGAAAGAATGTCCAATGGTAAAAAGACAGTCTCTTCATCAAATGGTGTTGGGAAAATTGGACAGCCACGTGCAGAAGAATGAAACTGGACCATTTCCTTACACCACACACAAAAATGGACTTAAAATGGTTGAAAGACCTAAATGTTGGACAGGAGTCCATCAAAATCCTAATGGAGAACACAGGGTGCAACCTCTTCGACCTCAGATGCAGTAACTTCTTCCTAGAAACATTGCCAAAAGCCAGGTAAACAAGGGCAAAAATGAACTATTGGGACTTCAAGATAAAAAGCTTTTGTACAACAAAAGAAACAGTGAACAAAACCAAAAGACAACCGATAGAATGGGAGAAGATATTTCCAAATGACATATCAGATAAAGGGCTAGTATCTAAAATCTATAAAGTACTTATCAAACTCAACACCCAAAGGACAAATAATCCAATCAAGAAATTGGCAGAAGACATGAACAGACATTTTTCCAAAGAAGACATCCAAGTGGCCAACAGACACATGAAAAAGTCCTCAACATCGCTCGGCATCAGGGAAATCCCAAATCAAAACCTCAATGAGTTCGCACCTCACACCAGTCAGAATGGCTAAAATTAACAAGTCTGAAAACGCAGATGTTGGCGGGGATGTGGAGAAGGGGAACCCTCCTACACTGTTGGTGGGAATGCAAGCTGGTGCAACCACTCTGGAAAATAGTATGGAGGTTCCTCAAACAGTTGAAAATAGAGCTACCAAAGGATCCAGCAATAGCACTACTGGGTATTTACCACAAAGATAGAAATGTAGGGATCTGAAGGGGTACATGCACCCCGATGTTTATAGCAGCAATGTCCACAGTAGCCAAACTGTGGAAAGAGCCAAGATGTCCATTGACAGATGAATGGATAAAGAAAAGGTGGTATATATATATATATATATATATATATATATATATATATATACACAATGGAATATTATGCAGCCTTCAAAAGGAATGAGATCTTGCCATTTGCAATGACATGGTTGGAAGTGGAGGGTGTTATGCTGAGTGAAATAAGTCAATCAGAGAAAGACATGTATCATATGACCTCACCAATATGAAGAATTCTTAATCTCAGGAAACAAACTGAGGGTTGCTGGAGTGGGGGTAGTGGGAGGGATGGGATGGCTGGTTGATAGACTTTGGGGAGGGTATGTGCTATGGTGAGTGTTGTGAATTGTGCAAGATTGTTGAATCACAGATCTGTACCTCTGAAACAAATAATGCAATATATGTAAAGAAAAAAAAAGAAGAAGAAGAAGATAACAGGAAGGGAAGAGTGAAGTGGGGGAAATTGGAGGGGGAAACAAACCATGAGAGATGATGGACTCTGAAAAACAAACAGGGTTCTAGAGGGGAGGGGGATGGGAGGATGGGTTAGCCTGTTGATGGCTATTAAAGAGGGCACATTCTGCATGAAGCAATGGGTGTTTGCACAATCAATGAATCATGGAACACTACATCAAAAACTAATGATGTTATGATGTTATGTATGGTGATTAACATAACAATAAAAAATTTTTAATAAAATGAGAGAAAAGTAAAGTAGGATAAGAAGTAAAGATAAAATAAAATGTAGAAACAAGTCTTTACATAGTATTTATAATGTTTATTAACCCAAGATTAACTCAGATTAAAAAAATTATCGTGATTTGATAAAAAAGAGCAATGTTTGTCTAAAAAAGATGTTTAATCTTTTTTTTAATCCCAGTTTAATCCACTGGGATATAGGGAGGGACAAATGAAAAAAATGGTTTAATATACAGTAGGTGAATTCAATCTCCTCCTTGAAACAGTCAGATTAATAGTTTTAATACCAGATAAATAGAATTTAAGGCAAATAAATGAATAAATAATAGACAACAAGGGCACTGATAATAATACTAGGCATAATAATTATGAACATTTGTACAACAATACTATATATTCAAAATAATAAAGCGTATCTCTGTGAAGATAGGTAGATAATTTAACAATTATAATCAGAGAATTTAATAGACAAATGTCAGAAAGTGATAAATCAAGCAGACCAAAAATATGCAACAAGACTATTGAGCTTAAACAGATACATAGAAGCTTATAGACTCAAATAGAAGATACAGAAAGAGCAGATAAGAAAATAGACCATGTACTGGCCATAGAGGAAAATCTCTGTATAACCTAATTCATCAAGACCATGTAGGCTCAGATCACAATGTAATAAAATTAGAAATAAGTAACAAAGGAAAGCTCAAATGATCCTGTATGCCTGAATACTAAAAATAACATTTTAATAAATGACTTTTGTTAAGAAATGTAAGAGAAACTTTGGAATTCTTAGAACTAACATACATACTGTTTGATTGTAGGACAATATTTGCAGGATGAATTTACAGCTTTACTTAAAGAAAAACGTATAGATTTAATTATATCATGAAACAAAAAGAAAATAAATGAGATTAACATTTAAATTAGGAAGCTGGAAAAAATTCATCAGCATAAAGTCACATATAAGGACAGAAAGAATAATTACAAAGGCATAAATTTAAAAAAAAGTATAGAACAACAAAAACCCCATAGAGATGTTTAATAAAACAAAAACTTAATTCTTTGAGTGTAATAAGGCATATAAATTTCTGGTAATCCTGATCAAGAGAAGAGGACAGAAGATAAAAATACTATAAAATGTATGAAAAGTGGAATTACTGGTGCATAACAAAGGATAAAAATCATGAGGCTATAATAACTACCCCAAAGGATTTGAAAATCTTGATGAGATAAATAAATATATAGAAACACAAAACTTTCATGAAAAGAAGTATAACGCTTGAATATTCTAAAGACTACTAAAGAAAATTTAAAAAAAGGTAAGAAACATGCTTCTTCATTCCCCTTCTTCTCCCTCAAAAAACAATTAATTAGCAGTTTAAAAGTGAGTACTATCAAATTTTTCAAGGCACAGAAACTCCCTATCATGAATAAATTGATTTAAAATTCAAAAAAGGAAAGTTGGACAACTCATAAGATAAAACTTGTTTAAATTTTGACTTCCTCTTACTGCTGCCTTGAATGGGCCCAGCCCCACTAAGCAATAACAAAAGTAGAGAGAACAGCCTAAGCTTCAGGTTGTCTGGACTTCTTCCATCACGCTTCTTCTCAGGCCATGTTTCTTTCCATATAGTGAAGCCAATTAGTTAATTGAACAGCTAAGGCAACACTTTGCAACTATGGCACTATACAGATTTTTTCTTCACTGACTCTGATAAGGACCAACAATCATGCAGCATGGTACCTAAAATGTTCTAAAATACATATTAGCATTTACATTTTATATAAAATTTAAAAGTACCCTGTTTTCATCATTCCCTCTTTTTACTCTACCAAGTTGCTAAGAACCTACTTTGGGATGTGCCATCAACAGAACATTATTAGGCCAAGACCTCCAGGTCTTTCCATTAACAGGTCGGTATAAAATAGGGTTAAGTTTGGAGGCCTAGGCTCTCTTCTTTGTGCCTGTGCAGGCTTTTCTTTGTGATATGTTTTAAACCACTTGGTTTTCCAACAAGAGTGTAGAAGTCTTTTATCACCATCATCATCATTATTTATTTATTTATTTATTTTATTTTTTAACTCAGATATCTTTTATTAAAGAAAAAAAGGAATACTGTTAAGCACCAAAACTGTGTGTTGTTACATTGCATGTACAAGAAGAGAAAGTGATGGTAATACTTGCTGTACAAGTACTTAACTCTGAAGTCATGAGTGTAAAACACATGAAAATACAAAGCAATACAATAATTACAAAGCAGAAAATTTGCACTAAAGAGCAAAAGGCAAACAGTCAAAACAATTATTGGAGATTTCAGAGTATTGCTATAAATGCCTGCTTAGTTTTTTCTTTGTACTTTTAATACTTCAGAATATTAATGGAGCATATTTAAGTATTGTAAATTTGCAAAGAGTTGGCATTTACAATACACTGTGCACACTTCTGTTTGATGTACGGTGTTAAAGCCTCTTTAAAAGCCAAGCACAATGTGCTAGTGTTTTGCTTCTACCATGATAATATTGCACAAAGCTAGTAAATGGTGAATTGGTTTGCCATTGTAATTTTCACTTAAGCAGAAAGGCTAAAAAACCTGTCAGTTTCAGTAGCCCTAATGGGCTTTAATCATGTGAAATGATGTGTAGCCTTCGATTTTTCACAAACTATATATTATGGTTTCACACTTGGCAAGACCTACAGTACGAGAAACTCAACGAGACAGTGGGGATTCTGTCCAAGTTAAAGAAGTCAGAAGTCACTGTCTGGGTGGTATTGTCTATCCCTCTTGGTTCACAATGGAAGGGAAAATGCCATCTTGCAACCATGAAGACTTCTTAAAACCAATATAATTAGTACTGGGAAAAGCTAGACTAATTTGTTACACTCTTGGATAGTTAACCATAGAACATGCAAATTAAAAAAAAAAAACTTCCCTTGTTAAAATTCACCTCTATAACCAACACCCACACATTTGTGTATACATCTAAAAATGACTTTCCACAGTCTTTCCTCTCCACCCTTAACTCCCCCAAATTGAGCCACCCTTAGTTATACCTGACTTAAAAAAAAAGAACAAAAAACTTTCCCTTAACTCTCAAAACAAATGACTGCTTTGAGATTCAATGTGAAATAGCATTGATGAAATATTTATTATATGTCAACCTCCGAGGTATTTTCTGTACATGCACCTTAACAGTGGCATAATAAAAGTGGGGAAGGGGAAAAACATTTATAAATTTGAATATTTAAATTGAACCTATATAAGAGCTAGATTTTCTGTTCTTGTTCTGATAAGAGTTGTCATGATAAGAGTTGGTATTAAACCAACCTGTTTATTTTTCACTCTCTTACTTTTGGGTCTATTTCTTGTCAGATAATTTCTATGGTAGATTATTTTTACGTAAGTCTACTTGTTTTTAAACAGCTATGAGACAATACTCTTGTTTCTTTATGCCTTCAATACCCTGATTTTTAAATTAGAAAAAGATAGTTAAAGTATACAAAATTATAGGCTCATTAAAAATATAACCAAAGGCATACAAATCCTTAAAAGTGCTTAACTAAACAAACCTAAAACTTTATTTATTTACTTCTTATGTATGCATGTATTTATTTAAATTATGCCATGGTCAAGTAGGGTTTGTACTGGAAACTAAAGGGTGTTTTGACACAGTACGCAATAATTCACCACATTTATGGTCCTTTGGAAAAAGAGTCCCATAATTATTTCAATAAATGCACTGGAAGACATATTAGTAAGGTAGAAATAAGAGGGAACTTCCTTAACTTAATAAAGGTTATCTACCAAAAAAGGTAGAGCAAGTGCATATTGTGGAGTATTTATATACATTTCCTTTAAGTGTATGAAAAATACTAAGTATATAAGAGAGCACCACCATGTTCCTTATAATACTTTTGGAACTAACAAAAATAAATAAGAAATATGAAAAAATAGAAAAAGAGGAATCCAAATTGCTTATTATTATTATTTCCAGATTATCTGGCAAACTAAGGAGGTTTGAATCTGGATGTCTCTGGATACTAATTTTCTCTCCTTTTTGGGAGGTTACACCTGATAGACAAGCACATTGAAATTAGTTTAGTGGAGAAACAGGCTGATCCAGTTTGAGTTTCAGAGATACTCTTTTTCTAAAAACACTACTGTCTCTATTAAAGCTTTCCTTTAAATATAGTATTATAACTGTTCCCTGTGCCCTGTTCTATAAATATGTAGGGTATTACAGGAGTGGGGTCCCTTTCTTTTTGGAAATGTGGCCTGGCACATTCAATCCAACTTGGCACTGCCTAAACTATGGAATATTGAGAGTTCACAGAAATGTGTGTGTTCTACTATTTCTCTACTTTTAAGAGGCCCTGGCAATTATATCTGTACCATATGGTACTAATATTCCCTGTCTATAATTCCTTGGCATATCACAAAATAAAAGTCAAAGACAAATCAGTATAACTATTAAGATAGTTTGGCAAATTGTTGGACCCAAGATTACCTTACAAAATCAAAATCACTAACCAACAATTAAAAATAATGGATAATAAAATATTTCCAAGCATAACAAGAATCATGACTATCTAGGATTAATTCAACAAAAAAGACACAAGACTTTTAAGAGGAAAAACAATTTTAATTTAGTAAAGAACATAAAAAATTTCTACATGAAGTATAAAACTATTCACAAATTGAATGTAATGCAGTTAACTGACAAAAATGGAATTTAAAAAATATAATAGAAAAATGTATAATAGAAATATAATAGAAATGTATAATAGAAAAAATGTATAAAAAAAGATAATTTGAAAATCCAGAAACTTTGGAAAGTAAATAGTGTTCTTCTAATTAATCCATGGGTCAAAAATAAATCAAAAGGCAAAGAGAAACTACTTTTAAATGAATAAAAATGAAACATAAACATACCAAAACATATGAGATGCAGGTAAACGAGAATCAGAAAGAAATTCATAACATTAAAGGCTTATGTTAGAAAATAAATCCTAAGATAAATGATCCATAAAATGGATGAAAAAGGTCCTCCCCCCGCAAAAAATAAAAAAGTTAATTGTAGTTCTATTTTTTGGTTCATTTGTTTTTTAAGTAGGCTCCACACCCAGGATGGAGCCCAACACGGGGTTTGAATTCACAACCCTGAGATCAAGAGTCAGACAATTAACTAACTGAGGCACCCAGGTGTCCCATAAATTGTATTTCTAAATACTAACAGTGAATGATTGAAATTGAAATGAAAATAAATATCACTTGCAATGGCATCCCAAAATAAGAAATACCTTGTAGATAGATATATTCAACAGAATATGTGAAGATTTATATCTTTAAAACCTCAAAATCCTGCTGAAAGAAATTTATAAGTATCTAAATAAATGGAGAAATATACTATCTTAATTTCCACCCAAAGATTTCTGTATTCCACATAATCTCACAACCCCTGCAGTTGAAATTTTTGTCATTGAAATTGACAAGCAGTTTGTAAAATTTATATTAAATTCAAAGAAGCTTTAATATGCAACAATTTTGAGGAAAAAAAAGTAAATCTGGAGGACTCATACCATCTGCTTTCAAGATTTATTATAAAGCTATAGTAATCAAAATAATGTATTGGTGTAAGGATAAACACAGAGATCAATAAAATGTAATTGAAAGTCCTGAAATAAATGAAATATATGGTCTGTTGACTTTCGATAAAAGTACCATATTTATTCAATGGGAAGAAAAAACATTTTCAAAAAGTTGTCTTAAAAATTCTAGATATGACATAGAAAAAAATGAACTTTGGTTTTTACCTCCTGCTACAAACAAGAAGTAACTTAAAATGGATCATATATCTAAATATAAAAGTTAAAGCGCTAAAATTTCTAGAAAACAGGAGAAAGGCATTAAAGACCTTAGCTTAGGCAAAGATTTCTTAGCTAGAAAACAAAAAACTTTAGCTATAAAGAAAAAAATTGATAAATTAGACTTCATCGAAATTAAAAAGGCCTGTTCTTCCACAGACACAATTAAGAAATTAAAAAGTCAGGCCACAGACTGAGGAAAATATTCTCTATGGTATCTGTCTCAGAAAGCCTTATAACCAGAATATAAAGAACTCTGAAAACTCAATAATAAGACAACTCAGTTTAAAACATTGTTGAAAGATCTGGACAAATACCTTTAAGAAGACACAAAAATAGCCAATATTCATATGAATATGTGTTCCACACAATCGGTCCTTAGGAAAATACAAGTTAAAACCACAGTGTAGTACATTGCACACCCATTACAATGACTAAAGTTAAAAATACAGTATCAAGTGCTGTTAAAAATATCTAACAGCTGGAACATTGATGCTTTGCCGGTTAGAATATAAAGTGGTACTACCACTTTGGAAACTGGCAGATTGGTTTTTTTTTTAGGATTTTATTTATTTATTTGAGAGAAAGAGAGACAGAGAGAGTGAGCATGGGGGGAGGAGCAGAGAGAGAGGGACAAGAAGACTCTGTGCTGAGCACAGAGCTGGATGTGGGGCTCAATCCCATGAACTGAGATCATGACCTGAGCTGAAATCAGGAGTTGGAAGCTTACCCAGCTGGGCCACCCAGGTGCCCCAGAAACTGCCAGATTCTTAAAAGGTGAAATATATCCTTACCATGTAACACAGAAAATCTATTTTCTTGGTGTTTACTCAAGAGAAATGAAAACCAAAGCCCACACAAAGTCTTATTTACAATGCTCATGCAGCTTTATTTATAGTAGTTCCAAAAGTGGAAGAAGGCCAAATGTCCTTCAACAGGTGAATTGATAATCACTGTGGTATATTCATTCAGTGGTATATTATTCAGCAATAAAAGTAACAAACTGTGTATACACACAACAACATGGATGACTTCCAACAATATCCTGTGCAGAAAAAGCCAGACCACTGTAGAGTGTATAGAGTATGATTCCATTTATATGAAACTCTAGCAGAGACAAATCTAATTTGTAATGTCAGAAAGCACGTCAGTGCTGCCTGAGGCTTCCTCTGAGCCAACCCTGAAGGTACAGGGCTCCAGAGATGTGCTTAACCCAAAGCTGTTAGATTTCCATTTATTTTCAGGCTGTTCATCCCCTCACCCACACCTCTGTCTAATCCAGTGGGTCCCAACTCTTGTTCCATGAACTAGTGTGGTGTGGGAAAAGAAAGAAAAAGGAGATAGGTGGAAAGTTTTTCAAGGTGCTAAATTTATTCAATTGTAAGTGACTATTCATTATTGTGAAATTATCTCCATGTAATTTGGTGTTAAAATATCCATTTATTTTATGCAAAGGTGACAGTCAGTGATGAAGTTGAATTTTTAATTGCCCTTATTTGGCAAAAAGATATTTGACAAGTCTGCATATTAAAAAGAAGGAGAAAAAGAAGAATAGGGAAAGAGAATGTTGGAGAATGTTGTGTTCTTCCATCTTGAGCTAGGGAAAGATATCTATTTAAAAAAGCCATAGAAGTGCAGGGCACCTGGGTGGCTCAGTTGGTTAAGCATCTAAGTCTTGATTTTGGCTCAAGTCATGATCTCAGGGTCATGAGATAGAACCCCTCTTGCATGGGGCTTTCCACTCAGGCAGAGTCTGCTTGAGATTCTCTTCCTCTGCCTCTCCCCCATTCACATGCATTCTCTCTCTTTCTCAAATAGATAAATAAAATCTTTTAAAAAAAAAATCCATAGAAGTGTAGGGAGAAATATGAGAACAGCAACAAAGAAACAAAATAACAAAAGCAGAAACTAAGGAATTTGACTATGATCAAAATAAAAGTTTAATGTTCAACAAGACACAGGAAATTTTAGCATATAGAAATTACAACAATGAGAACTGTTCAATATTTAAAATATTTTTAAAACACATGTTCTTTTGTAGAAAGAAGTTAACATCTATAAAAATGAGTATAGTATTTGAAAGGACAATTTACATAAGTGGGTATGTAAATTGATTCTCAAACCCACTGAATTACAGAGATAAACATTAAAGCAACAATAAAATACTACCATAAAAATCACCAAATTATCAGAGGTTACAAGGCAGGAAAGGATATGAGGGGTGGGGAAAACAAATCTACATGAGCAGCTAGTAGGAATGTAAAATGCTACAGTGCTGGAGAGAAGCTGAGAGTACTGAGTGAAATAAGTATGCCTGGACCATATGGCCTAGCTCATGACAATCACAGGAAATGGAGGATTTTCACAGCAGCACTGCTTGTACTAGAAGGAAATTGTGGGCAACTTGAGGGAATGGCCAAGTAAAATTAGGAATATGCATATGTGGGAATGTAGTCGGCAACAATGAGCTAGATTCACCCTGGACGGCATGGCATGATCTCAAAAATAGTAGTGAATGAAAATAGCAAGAAACATGATACGTAACAATATTGTTTATGCAAATAAAAACGTGTAAGACACTCTTCAATTTGCAAGGATACAGTATATCTAAATAACCACTTTCTTAGTTGTAATGTTGGAAAAGTGAGAAGAATGATAAAAGGGAAAATGTAATAAAATAAGGATGAAATTAAATAAAACAAGAAAATTATCTTTAACACATTGATGATGAAAGTATGATGAATTGAAAAGTATGATTAATCTTATAGATACTACATTTAAAAAATTAATCAAATAAACCACAATAACTTAGTACTCTAGGTTTTATGTGGGAAGGGAAGAGGGTGAGCTAATGACCAAGAGTAGCCCTAATAACCGATTCAGCACTCTTCTTGATCACCACACAGTGCTATGTGTGTTTATATTTTGCTTATCATTAATGTATGCTCTGATATTTTTTAAAATTCTGATTTTCCTAAATTCTTCCTTAGCTAGTAAATTCCTGCAAGGCTGATTCCCTGGTTCTTCTTTCTTCATGATGCTTGATATGATTATGTTACAAATGTTAGACAACTCAATATTTAGCTCTTTGGATTAATAGAACCAAAAAACTGGATTCTACAGGATGTGTCTTCCTTAGATACATCCTTAAGTGATTGCAAGAGATGTATTGAAATGCTGGACCTGCTTTCATCCTTATAAAATATTCTCACTCCTTATATGTTGTTGTCAATTTATTTTATTTTGCTGGCAAGAGGACATTTTCTGTGCTGGGTGTTTTTTGGCACTTCTGCTGCTTTTTATTTATTTATTTTTTTTTTTGGTGTTACCCTTTAGCCCTAATAGATTTTCTCACAAGAGTTTTAGATTCTTTTTGGAACAACAACAACAAAAAAATCATTCATGCACTTTTTCTCTCACAGAACCTCTCATCCCCTCTTCTTCCACCACATACTGACTTCCATTCTCCCGCTATGTTCTGGATGTTTTATTTCTATTCTTCCTCTATGTGTTTCAGCAGTGGTCATTTGGGTCGTAGAGGGCTGTGTAAGAAAGAGGAAGAATTAGACAGTCCTGCTTGCACAGAGTCAAGCCCTTTCTAAGCCAGTTTTTAGCTGTGTGAACTTGGGCAGGTTATTTAGCTTCTCTGGCTCAGCTTTCTCCTCCTCCTCCTCTTCTTCCTTCTTCTTTTTCTTCTCCTCCTCCTCCCCCTCCCCCTCCCCTCCCCTCCTCCTCCTCCTCCTCCCTCTCTTCTTCTTCTTCTTCTTCTTCTTCTTCTTCTTCTTCCTCTTCTTCCTCTTCTTCCTCTTCTTCCCCTTCTTCTCCTTCTCCTTCTCCTCCTCCTCCTCCTCCTTCTCCTTCTCCTTCTTCTTCTTCTTCCTCTTCTTCTTTTGAGAGAGAGTGAGAGGAGTACCCGTGTGCACAGGCAGGGGAAGGAGCAGAGGGAGACAGAGGATCTCAAGCAGGCCCCATGCCCAGCACAGAGCCCCACCAGAGGCATGATTTCTGGTGACTCAGGTCATGATTTCAGGTCTCCAAAGCCAAAATCAAGAGTTGGACGCTTAACCTACTGAGCCACCCAGGTATCCCTCAGCTTTCTCATTCGTGATGTCAAGAAAATAATACTTTGTTGATATGGTTTTTGTGGGAAATTAATACTGTTAAAATGGAAAGTTTATTCCATTGGGCTTAATTTTTTGATGGACCCATTTGTTTGCTATGAAAAAATTGATAGTCTTACATATTTAATTGTCTCTCTAAACAATTCATTAGGCTTTTTTGTTTCTTTTTTTGTTTTGTTTTGTTTTTTAGCCAATAATAAGCAGAGAGACTCACTCCACAGCTAAGCTTTACCCAATTATCAAGTCTCATCATGCCTTGAGACTTGCCCTATTCTTGATACCCCAGTCTGTAATTTTTCATCAGATTCCTGAGATAGGTTTAGAAATAATGTAAGGCTTTGGGAAGAAATGATGTATTTGGGCACTTTACTGGGTACTGAAACAAAACTGAAAACT
The DNA here is from genome assembly GCF_037043125.1 of Eumetopias jubatus. Classification (NCBI taxonomy): domain Eukaryota; kingdom Metazoa; phylum Chordata; class Mammalia; order Carnivora; family Otariidae; genus Eumetopias; species Eumetopias jubatus. Next base: position 90,703,360 of record NW_028274809.1, read on the forward strand.
ATTTTCATGATGTGCTACAATGTCTCCTGAGCTAAATAAAACAGTATTAGTGACATCCATTGGTGGAATTTCTATTCAAGACAGCAAAAAGAGAGAATGAGAACTCATAAAAAAAAATGCTGAAAATTAAGGAGGAAGTGACAACAGCATATCAAAGGTTTGGGTAAACTTTTGGAAGACAGAAGGTGTAGAGAACCATATTGATAGGTGAATTACAGAGGAGAGAGCTACCATTCAGAGCAAGCACATGAGAACATTTTCAGTTGAGGAAGGAGCTGTTCTTCATGGTGGAGGCCTCTGGATTTAGCTTGTGGGGAGAGTGGCTATGAGAGGTGGAAAATAAATTGAGACCATTGGTTAAGGAACTGTTTACAGATAGACTATACCTGAGGGCTTCCTATCCTCTCTACACTGAAATCATCCCTGTCCAGTGTTGTTGTATTGGCAGGGTTGCAACTGGCCAGCAGCTAGACACATGATCTCTGCAGGATATTGAGCCTGCCTTCTGTCTTGGAATGAGGCTCTCTGGCTTACTGAAACCCCAGGAGTTAGTTGGTAATATGAACTCAAGATGTAATTTGGTTTTTATTATCTAAAAATACAGCAAGTATGATTGAAACTAACACCACAAACCCCATCCCCACCAATTTGCCCTTGTCTTTTATTCACTTCTTAAAAGAGATGTGAAAAACAAAAATGGCATAAATGTCTTCCTTAGCAAGAAATATTGATCCCAGTTTCTCCCATTTTTATCCCAGCCTCCATGGACAGGGAAGCACGTGGTAGCCAGTAGCAACTCAGAAATGATAAAGATCCAACAGAAAAATGTACAGAAGTGTTAGTGTTGATGGAAAATGATCAGAAGAAAGAAAACAATGCCATCCCTTAGAGAAAAAGTGAGAACCCTCTCTCTATTTCTGTGTTTGGGGACCAGCATCTGGTATCTGTTCAGGAAGAGCCCTGCCATCTAGGCACCATTGTTCCATACTTTTTGGCCAATTCATATAAGTGGGCTTCAAGCATACCAATCCAGTTTACCACCAAATTCTGAATTTATTTGCTTAGGCTTGAAAATACGTTTGCACATGATAACCCTCTTTTCTCAGGGTTTGACCCTAGGCCTTTTTGTTTTATCCATTTTATGATCACTGTCAATTGTAACATATCTAACCCATCAGACTGTAACTCCCAGCACTTATCAGTTCATATCAGTGTTGACTAGTTTATGGAATGATCTCAGTGGGGTCCATTGTATCCCATGAATGTTGCCAATTCATCTGCCCTTCCCAAACTTACTGGTGAGCCAAACTTGATTCAGATTAGCCTCCTTGCTCAATCCTTCAGTTGTCTTCCTCCTTTCATGCTTGCTGAAATGTACCATAGGCTTCAGATTGATCAGTTTATCAGAAAAAAAAGACTTATAGTGGAAGCCTTCATCCGAGGTAGACATTGGGTATTTGACTAGAATTTACCTAACGCAATTTGGTGAATAGCTAAGAACATACAAATTGATCCTGTTTCTGTGCAGAAAGTGTTTTATTCTTCTTAATTAAGTTTGTTTAGGAATCATGAGTTTCATGGATTTCACTTAAGGACACTAGCAATAATTTATAATAATCTAATGCTTATGAAATTGATTTCATCAATTTCTCCAGTTGACATCAAGTGATCAGATAAAGAGTTTATTCCACAAGGAATCAGGTGTCAATCTTTTACTACAGGGATGGAGCACATATAAGGATTCCCCTGGATAGAGCTAGTGACAGTAGCTATAGAGACCCAAGGGCGTCTCAATGTCTTTTGAATAACTTGCTTTCAGTATTTTTCACATGGTCAGAGTTCTCAATTATTCAAGTAACTAATCTTCAGAAAGGAAATATCTTCTAAAAGTTATGTAGTTTTAGTTGAAGCCTCAGTAACTTTCAAGTTCTCTTTGGTTAAAAAAGTCTAATTTAGTTAGCCTGGTGATGGGTATTAAAGAGGGCACGTTCTGCATGGAGCACCTGGTGTTATACACAAACAATGAATCATGGAACACTACATCAAAAACTATAATGTATGGTGATTAACATAACATAATAATAAAAAAAAAGGAAAAAAAGTCCAATTTACTGTGATGGACTTTTTTTTTTTTTTTAACGATTGCTAGTGCAGTTTTAGGAGCTGAAGAACAGGCCAATGCATATTAACATTGTAGTCTCTGTTCTCAAAGGCCAACCACGTTAGCGGGTAAGACAGGAAGTGAATGAATACTGTCAGTGTAACGTGGTAAGTGTAATTAGTGGCTATGGCACAATCTACAAACATAATCCACAAGTGCTTCCAGATGTGCAAAGAAAATCTAAATTCAGTTCCTTTCTGTAACTTCATGTCACTGCAAGCTCCCATCTCACCAGGACAGCTGGATATTCTAACCTCAGTTTTGGGGGATTCTCCCACCTCTGTGGTTAGGTCATATTCCTGGGGGTTTTATGTAGGTCCAGGGCCTTGAAAATGGATCCAAAGGCATAGAGATTACTTCCATGGTCGGTGTTAGTATGTTCCCTCAGATCTGGCCACCATCTGCTGCTTTTGAGCTACGGGCCACAGGAGTCTTTACTAAGACTGCAAATGTTTGCCTGTTCTAGGGGTTCTTCAAGCTGACTGAAAAATATCGGTGCCTGAATTCTACCCCCACAGACACTATTCCCCAGGTGACTCTAATATAACATCATTCGATTTAGAAGTACTGGCTTGGGGGCACCCGTACCACTTCCTTCTATGTCTTTGGTGCTTCCAGGTCCCCCTGCATGTCCCCTTTCTCCTTTCTTTCTACTCCAGCCTGAGGCAATCTTCTGTAGGAAAAAATATATGGGGGCCGTTCTCTGGAACTTATATTTCAGTGGGTCCCATATCACAAGGATATACCACATGGTTGCATCAGTTATTTGGGACCTAGTGGATTGTGTTGGCCAAGGGTGGCCTCTAAGCATCCACTCCTTTGACTATTATCTTCAAGGCATCAGGAGATGCTTTTCCACATTTCTGGCCATATGTCCTGGAAAGAAAAGACATCTGCATCCAAATGACAGTAATGCTTATACACTGTGCCACTATTGAAGTCAGAGGCAGTGCTTGGGTGTGCAGGGAGGATTTGAGCAGTGTAAGCGTGTGGGTAAGAGAAAAAAAACAACTTTTGATTATTTCTCTTAGAAAGATGTGTTGAAGTGAATTTCTGTCTAATGAAGTAGTTAGTACTTCTTGCTAGTAGTTTTGAATGACTATTGTCTCACTTCTCTGTTTGTATAATGTGTGGTTCTGGAGAGGGACTCAGGAAATTGATATTTACAGAATCTGATAGTACACGGTGGCTGAGGGACATTCTGCAATATTAAACAGTGTGTATTGCTCTTGAATTTGTTGAATGTATAGATCTATAAAAGTGTGACACATATCGAATTTTTACATTAGCAACTCGGGTGGAAATTGAATGCTAGAATTGTACATGGTTGAATTTTATAAAAATATTTAATACATTTTGGGGCATTTGGGTGGCTCAGTCATTTAAGCAACTGACTCTTGGTTTCAGCTCAGGTCATGATCTCAGGATCATGAGATCGAGGCCTGCATAGGGCTCCATGCTCAGCAGGGTGTCTGCTTGAGATTGTCTCCCTCTCCCTCTGCCTCTCCCTTTCCCCTCCTTTTCCCATGTGCGCGTGCGCGCGCACACAGACACACACACTCTCTGTCTCTCTCTCTCAAATAAATCTTTAAAAAATTTTAAAAAATATTTACTACATTTTAATCAAGTTTTCCAAAATTAGACTAAATAAGACTAAAACGATAATTTTTCTTTAAACATTTACTGTTTGTTAGTGTCTCGTCTGTTTGGGATGATGTAACAAAATACCACAGCCTGGGTGGCTTATAAACAACAGAAATTTATTGCTCATAGTAGTTCTGGAGGCTGGAAGTCTGAGAGCAGAGGGCCAGTGTGGTCAGGTGAGGGCTCTCTTAGAAGTTGTAGACTTCTGGTTGCATTCTCACATGGCAGAAGGTGCTAGAGAGCTCTGTGAAATTGCTTTTAAAAGAGCACTTAAGCCTATTCATGAGGGTGGAGCCCTCATGATCTAATCACCTCCCAGAGGCCCTACCATATACCAACACCATCACCTTTGGGGGTTAGTATTTCAACATATGAATGAATAGGGTAGGGACACAAACATTTAGGCCATAACAGTTATAATTTATTTATTTTTGTTTTTATAGATAATTTTGAATATTTTAGAAAAAATAACCTTTTGAAAATTGTTCTATTATTTAATAGACTTTATTTTTTTAGAACAGATTTAGGTTCACAGAAAAGTTGAGCAGAAAATAGAGTTCCCGTTTATCCCCTGCTCCCATACAGGCGCGGTTTTGTCAACTACTGACATCCTGTACCACAGTGGTATATTCGTTACCATCGATGAACTCACAATGATATATCATCATCACCCAAAGTACTTAGTTTGCATTAGGTTTAGCTATTGGTTTTGTACATTTTATGAGTTTTGACAAATGTATAATGACATATATCCACCATTATAATATCCACACAGAGTAGTTTCACTACCCTAAAAACCCTCTGTGTCCCACCTATTCTTCCCTCCTTCCTCCTTAACCACTGGCAACCACTGATTTTTTACTCTCCTCCATAGTTTTCTCTTTTCTAGAATGTCATAAACTTGGCATCAATACAGTATGTAGACTTTTTAGAATGGCTTCTTTCCCTTTGTAGTATGCACTTAAAATTCCTCCATGTCTTTTCATGGATTGATAGTTCATTTCTTTTTAGATCTGAATAGCATTCCATTGGATGTACCACAGTTTATCCATTCTCCTATCTGAGGACATCTTGGCAATTATGAATAAATCTGCTGTAAATACCCATGTGCAGGTTTTTGTGTGGATGTAAGTTTTCAATTCACTTGGGTAAATACCAAGGAGTACAATTGCTAGACTGTATCATAAGACTATGTTTAGTTTGTAAAACTACCAAACTGCCTTCAAAGTGACCATATCATTTTGCATTTCCACTAACAATGAATGAGAGTTCCTATTGCTCTACCTCCTCCCCAGCATTTAGTGTTGCCTGTGTTTTAGATTTTGGCCCTTCCAATAGGTGTGTAATGGTATATTATTGTTGTTTTAATTTGTAATTTCCTAATGACATATGCTGTTGAACATCTTTTTCACATGCTTATTTGCCATCTGTATATCTTCTTTGGTGAGATGTCTGTTTAGTTCTTTAGCCCATTTTTAAATGAGAATAATTTATTTTTTCATTTTTTATAGTTACTTAAATTTACATTCTTATGAAAATATATTAAAATTTTATTGACTGAATACAATTACATTTCGCTTTTTAATTACTGTCAAGAGAACTCAAGTTTTGTGAAAATCCTTATTAAAATGACTTAATTAGTGATTGCTCTAAAGTCAAGAAAAATACATTTTATGAAAAAATTATATAATAGTTTATAACTTATGTGTATCCATATTTTGTTATTAATCCAAATATTATTGGCACATGAATAGAACAACCAGAAACACACAAAATGTAGTTATTCAGTTATCTTTGCTATTTTATAAAAATTCAATCACTTAAAAACTATACCTTTACACACACTTGTCATTGTAAGGGTAAATTGTCAAACTAGCAGAATAAAACGTTTTGTTTACCAGTTTGATAGCTTTAGTTATAATGTTTACTTATTTCCACATGTGGCATGGGGCTTCCATTTCTGTTCTGTCCTGGGGTCCAGGAGTGTCGGGGGGGGACTAAACCCTGTCGTTCCCACACTGGCCAAGACAATTTGTTGTGCAACAAATTCTTCCCCTCCAGGGGCTTCTAAAGGAAAGGTCCATAAGACCATTTTTGTTTTTCCTCCACAACATCCCTCTGCTGAAGCTGTGGGCACAATATCAAACATCTGCTTGGATAGGGAGTAAAGGGACAGGGAAAATACAGAAATACAAAATTGTTTTTAAAAAAGCTTACTATTTACAAACACTACCTTACCATACACTGATAGAAGTATGAACAGTATATTCTGGTAAACAGTATATTATGAGAAGCAGTACTGGCAAACACTGCACACACATAGTCAATTTAGGGACATTATTTTTGTTGTAATTTGCCGTTAAGTTCTTAACCGACTTTTTAGGTGATGGGTTATGGACCCTGAATGCTGTGATGGTAATGCACCAAAAAGAATGCAAGATGATCCGTTAGGACTCAATAATAAAATAATAAACTGCAATATATATAGGTGTGTAAATATATTTAAATATAAATTTTCATATTTTTAAGGATTATGCTTATGCCCACGTAAGCATATTTTACTATTCTGGTTATAAAATCCAAAGAGGTGGAAATCAGTGAATAAATTTCTCAGTATGTGGTCTGCAGACAACCTGCAGACTACCTCTGATGCATCAGAGTCTGTGGAGGTGTGTCTGCAGAATGGGTTTCTATAACAAGCTCTCTAGGTTCTTGTGCATGCTAACGTTGGAAGACCATTGTGAGTAAGGTTTAAGAAAGGTTGTTCCACTGCACTATGGAGCAAGGAGAAGAGAGCCAAGAAACTGAATTTAGAAACACCTACTATGGTTTACCCATTTGACCATGAGGTGGTGAATGCCAGTTCTAAGTGGAGTGGCAATTAGAACAGGGAAGAAAGGATGGATACAAAGAACAACTTGAAGGTAAACTATATAAATTTATTGCCCAGATATAAGTAGTTTAGTAAGAGAATAAAAATCAGAGTCAACATTTTAAAGAATTATTTCTTCTAATAAGCTATCTAGCTGCCTGCTTCCCTACTACCCTTTCAGATACTGATTTTTAGGCCCATTAGAGAGTAAGTGATTTGCCCAAGGTCACACATCTACATAGGGACAGACTGTGAAATAGAAACCAAGAATTTTGGCACTAAGGACAATAGTCTGGCCACTAAACTATGAGTCATATATTTCCAGGGTTTTTTTTTTTTAAGATTTTATTTATTTATTTGATAGAGACACAGTGAGAGAGGAAACACAAGCAGGGGGAGTGGGAGAGGGAGAAGCAGGCTTCCTGCAAAGCAGGGAGCCTGTTGCAGGGCTCGATCCCAGGACCTTGGGATCATGACCTGAGCCAAAGGCAGACGCTTAACGACTGAGCCACTCAGGCGCCCCTATTTTCAGGTTTTAAGACTGAGTGACTGAGAAAATTGGCCGGTCATTCAATATTTTATTAAAGATTGTGTACGTGTTAAACAATGGACACTGTGTTAAGTTCTGGGATTACAGTGGTGAATCCAATAAATATGTTACCTGCTCCCCCATGGAGCTCACCATCTGGTTGATATAATGGTAATGCTAATGCCAGAAAAAGGTTCTTAGGAGTGGGAGGTTGATGTGGTGATGGGAATGTGATAAGTTATTTTAATGTATGTTAGTTTTGGACATGATAGATTTGAACGTCTGTGTTTCATGTACATAAAATTGACTAGTTCTTCCTGCAAACTGTATGTACATGTTCATTTATCTATAATGTATAGGTTAAGAAAACCTTCCTTGAGTGTCTTTTCAGATAAGGGAAAGAGAAGAGAAGAGTAAATAGTGAGCAGATTTATCACATCCATTAAAAATACTAAGCTTGTAGTGAGTGACCTCTGGACTGTGGAGAAGAATATAAGGTTGTTTTACCAGATGGAACAAAGTTGCAGGTTTTTGACATGATTTTTATCATTACTGAAGTATGTCTGTCTCCTGTAAAATGTGTCTTATCTTCAGGATGGGTTATTTTTTAAAATTCTTCTCTCCTTTGGAAAGAGGCAGAGCACAAAGGCAGTGTTGGCTCTTTGCAGCATAGACTCTGTAAATTGGCCATTAGTCAGGTTTCCTCAGAGAGACAGGCAGCATACCTTTGGCCCACCTTGTGTGGGGAATGAGAAAATGAATTAGCTTGGACATGCTTTGGATGATTTTCAGCATGAAAACTGATATCCATAGGTTTGAAATGAATTTACTCTCTAAATATTAACACTCAAAACAGTTTAAATGAAAAGACACTGCGACGATTCAAAGAGAGAACGTTGAGAAATAATAAAGTTAGAATCATCTCAGAGAATTTAAAAAGATATATTGAACAAAATGACTTGTGGTTGGAAGTGGACATAGCTCTGACTGGGCCTGCTTGAATATACTTCTGAGAGACTTTTCTAGCTTAAAAGACGATTTCCATGTTTGGGGAGAGGTTTTTTGTTGTTGTTGTTGTTTTTAATATGCTCATATAATATAATCTACTTCTTTCCTTCTCTCAAATAAGGAAGAATAAATATCAAGGAAAAATTTGAAAACTAATATTTTCTAATTTACTAGTAGCAAATAATTTAATGCCTTTTACTATTGTGAGTATTGAATACTAAAACAAACATAATAAAATCATGAAATCAAGTTCTATATGATTGCAGAAGAGTAGAAACATTTTTTTTTCTTCTTGGTTTATAACTTGGATTAAAAAAAAGAAGGAGGAGGAAGAGGGGGAGAGGAAGGAGAGCAAAGGAGGACTACTTTAATAGAGTTTTCTAATTTTTTTGAAGATTTTCACTTTTTGTTAATTTAGAGAACACAGGCATAATTGATTTTGTGTTGTCCTACTGTGATTCTGATTTATACAGAAATAGGCCATATCAACTATTGTTAATTTGATCTAGAAGTCGTTCTCTCTCATATTCGGACATTATGTTGATACAGATAATAATTTCCATAAAAGAAATAAAATGTTCTCATATTAAATGAGATAAAAGTAACTTAATAAATGTTTATGCAGTCATAAGTGTTACAATTTGAAAAACACTTTTTATATTTTGTAATTATTGATATTTGTTTATGAGAATAATTTCTGCTTACCAATTGCCATTAATTCTGACAGCTTTACGGTTTACATGCTCTCTTAGGCATGAGATAATGACTTTGGTTAACAAATCGTAGAATTCCTACAGAGTTTTCTAGATTTACCTCAGGAACTTGGCATTCTGCAGTCCTGAACTAAAAGATTTTCCTGAGAAGATTTTTTTTCCTTTTTTTAAAAAAATTATTTTAATTCCAGTATAGTTAACACACACTAATAACACGTTAGTTTCAGGTGTGCAATACAGTGATTAGACAGTTCCATACATCACGTGGTGCTCATCATGACAAGTGCACTCCTTAATCCCCAAAACCTATTTAACTCATCCTTCTTTCCTCCTCCCCTCTGGTAACCATCAGTTTGTTCTCTATGGTTAAGAGTCCGTTTCTTGATTTGTCTCTTAAGAAGAGAACTTTTGAGGCGCCTGGGCAGCACAGTCAGTTAAGCGGTGGACTCTTGGTTTCTGCTCAGGTCATGATCTCAGGGTTGTGAGATCGAGCTATGTGTCAGGCTCTGTGCTCAGTGCGGAGTCTGCCTCAGATTGTCACTCCCTCTCCCTCTACCCCTCCTACTTGTTCTCTCTTTCTCTCTCTCTAAAATAAATCAATAAATCTTAAAAAAAGAAGAAGAAGAAAAGAACTTTCAACAGCCTAACAGAACTATGACCAAACCATGCATGATCATAAGCCCATGGAGAGTTGTCATCAATAAGTAGGTAAATGGGAAGCTCAGAGATACAACTTAAAGGTAAGGAGTTCTGAGCAGACCATTAGTGAGGACATTGTTGTCTAGGAGTTTGCAGTTTCAAAGGAAAATTAATAAATCTCTTCATTTCACCATACCCCAGAGCCCTAATCACTAGTGAAAATAATAGACTCCATGGATTTACCAATATTTAACAAAATTTCTTGGAAGGAATTTACATGTTTAGCAAGAAATACCCATGAGTGCTACTTAAAAGTACTTACAGTTCTCTTATGAAATCACTCGGCAAAGACTTGTTATGCTCTGATTAGCTTATTAGTTCATTTTGGATCTGATAGAGAGTTTTGGGGCATTGTCTGTCAACTTGCTAGGAATTAGGACAGCAAATGCCTTTGAATTGTCTTTGTTCATTTAACCATGTCTCTGCAGATGTTCACTATTTTAATATGTCTTTTATTTGGAAAGGGCACTATTTGTGTAATCAATTAGAGATGTACAATTCTGAATAAATGGAGAAGTTTATAAGTAGATTAAAATGCTAAAGAGACATACTTCCCCTCAAATGAGTGTCACCCTGTATATCAACATATAATTAATTCTGAGTGTCAAAAGATCATTTCAGGCTCACTCCTTAGTTCCTGAAGTGATAATAAAAAATTACACAGTGTAGTTTCAGAAGGAAGCCCATAATGATAATTTAGCTTATACTTAGGTTATTTACAAATGATCATAAATTACTTTTTATGTAAGAATGGAAATATGATAGAGCTGCTTTAAGAATTGAATTATTTAAAATAATTATGTAGAAACATTAGTGGTATTTTCAAGAAGTGCAACGTAAAACTTAACTCTCATTATTTGTTTTCCCAACCCTGTCTCTTCTAGTTACTTTAATATGAATGAGTTAGTGAGATGGCAATATAGTGCAGTAAAAAGACACTACACTTTTGAGATAGTTATAGGGCTGCAGCACTGGATAGCTACACAGAATGCTGTTCATATAATAGGCTCTGTGCCTGGCATTCCCTGAAATTGTGCAGTACGCAACTCAGGTGACCATACATAGTAGCTCTGAGGTAGATTACTGTTGGAGATGTGATTAAATAGTGTTGACCAAAGTTCTTGGGTCTCTTTGAGGTTTTATTTCCTTTTCTATAAAATAGAGATTACTTTACTTACCAGATATAGTTCTTTTGTCAATTACAAAAGATTTTACCTTACAGATTGGCTATTTTGTGAAGATGGAGTTTTACAGGGTTTACTACCATAACAGTACTTAACATAGTACCATCGCATAGTAGGTACTTAACAACTGTGAGCTCTGAAAATAGGTAAGTGAGATGAAGTAACTGTACTTGGGATGTAACATCTCCACAAGTTAATAAGAAGAGGGGAAAGTGATGTTCACATAGAGTCTAAAATTTAAAAGAAAGGAAAAATGAAATCAATCTGGAAAAGGTGGCAAAAACATTTGTGTGGTGCCTGAGGTTTGCTCCAATACTGAATGCAGGCCTTAACAAGGCAGGTGACAGAGAATAGAAATGTGCATATTATCCAAAGTTTGAAACTTCAAATATTTTAAACTAGTTCTGTTTATGTTTCATGACAAATAGCAAAAGTAAATCAGAGTTGTCGGTGCTTTCCATTTGTTTCAAAATTCTTTTAAAGTAATACACTTCAATATTTTTGTACCAACCATTTTTTTCTAAATGCTCTAGAAAAGACTTTTTAATAATTAGCAATGCTATACACATATGCACATGCATGCAAACACATAAATATGTGTACACACACAGCCTACAAAGTTTGGATACTTAATTGAAAAGTGTTAATTTCCATCATATAAATTTTAGACTTTTACAACAAAATAGAAAGCAGAAATTGGCAATAGTTTTCTAGGAAAAGAAAAGACACTATAACGAAGAAAAAAGGTAGAAGAAAGTTTGTATAATTCAATATAATAAAAATAAAAGTGTAATTACAATTACTACAGCTATCAATCTTCAATAATTTGTGAAGAATACAGCCTCAAATTCAATGAAGCTTTATAAGATTGGTGGTTACAGAGTGTAAAATATAACAGATGCTACAATATTTAGATGCCTGCTGGCATTTACCTTTCTCTCTGCATAGTTCATTTCAACTATATGAAAATTTTATGTGCTATATAACAGTAGAGAAAAAATATTTATTTATAAAATAACCACAGGAGAATTGATAATGTTTCAGCAATGTGGTATTTGATTCTCTTTGACCAGATGAACTAGTGAGAAACTGGAGAATTTGATGATACGGTATTATTTTCAGTTTTCATATAGTGGAAGATGCATGGGTCAAAAAATGACACCAATATTGAATTCAGCTACTTTCTCTGGGTGTCCAGAGCCGAATTTTTAGGATGGGAGCCCTGCTGTTCATTGGAGAAATGGTTTTGCTGTGAGGATTACAGTGGAAGGGTACTAGCATTGGTGACTTTGGAAAAATGGCCAATGTTATATTTCGGAGGCAAGATACTCAGAGTGCAACATCTTGTTTTTAAAAGTATATTTTGGGGGCGCCTGGGTGGCTCAGTTGGTTAAGCGACTGCCTTCGGCTCAGGTCATGATCCTGGAGTCCCGGGATCGAGTCCCACATCGGGCTCCCTGCTCAACAGGAGTCTGCTTCTCCCTCTGACCCTCTTCCCTCTCGTGCTCTCTATCTCTCATTCTCTCTCTCTCAAATAAATAAATAAAATCTTTTAAAAAAAGTACATTTTGAAGGTTATCACATTATTAGTCTTGTTCTTTAAAAAATCTTTTTATTATTTTATCTTTGATCACTTTGTAAACATGATTTCAAATTCCAGATACTCTAAAATAAGTAAAAAACCCACAAAAAACCCAAATAAATGGCCTACTTTTGAAGATTTATGTTCCTTCTTTTAAAAGATTTTTAGGGACACCTGGGTGACTCAGTTGGTTAAGTGTCTGCCTTCAGCTCAGGTCATGATCTCCGGGACCTAGGATTAAGCCCCACATCAGGCTTCTTGCTCAGCAGGGAGTCAGCTTCTCCCTCTCTCTCCCTCTGCCTCTCCCCACTGCTTGTTCTCTCTCTCTCTCTCTCAAATAAATAAATAAAATCTTTAAAAAAAGGTTTTTAATTTCCTATTATATCATATATATGTATATATTTCAGAAAAATGTTGAGAAAATAATGAAAATTTTTCTAGATCTGTAAACTAGAAACCGATTCACTCCTGGACACCTTCATCTCCATTTTCCTCATATCCAATACATCATCAGTTTCTATCAATTAGATCTTCTAAATATTTGTTAAATCTGTCCACTTCTCTCCACTACCACTTCTGTTGCTCTTGCCTGGTCCTGGAATGATAAAAATGTCTTTTAATTATTTTCCCTGAACCTACACTTCCCAAGCAAATCCATTTTGCCTGTTTCAAAATATAAATCAACCTTTATTTACTTCAAGGGATTCCCACTGATCTTAGAACAAAGACATACATTCTCAGTAGGGTGTGTGAGCACCGCGTTGGCCTTGAAATGCTCTACTCTGCAGCATCTTCTTCTGCTCTACTCTGGTTCCCTGGGGTCTAGAATCTACTTCCAGGTCCAGAAAGCCTTTTTTAAATTTTCATTAGGAACTTTCCTCACACTAGCAGGACCGTAAACCAAAATGCATGTTTCCTGGATGTGCATAAAGGCCCACTGTGCACACTGATAATTTTAAGAGTCAGTTTCCAGATCCACAATGTCCATATGGATTTTTCCTGCAAAGGATCTGCCCGAAGACCCTGCCTGCAGGTGAAGCATCCTGCTGCTTCCTCTGCGTTTTCACTTCTTTAACTTTACAAAGGAACAAAAGAAGGGGACCTTTCATTCATTCTCATTCTTACTGTGGAGCAGGGAGCATGCTTCTCCCTCTCCTCCCTGCTCATGCCCTCTCTCACTATCTCTCTCTTTCAAATAAATAAATAAATAAATAAATAAATAAATAAATAAATAAAATCTTAAAAAAAGAAAGAAAGAAATTAGAATCTCTGGGGCACCAAAGGAGGAGCAGTTCAAACTAGCGGTGCTAATGAATGCTTCTGTAGTCAGGGCCAAGTACCCATTGGATACATATTTCTGTTGAGGGAAAGTGGGATATTAGAAATGAGGTATTTTGGTGTGCATTGAAATGTTCTGAATTCAGATTTTTTTGTGGAGCAGGGCAGCAGGAGTACTGACTGGTTTTCTTTAACCACCTTACTTCTTTCACCCCCATGTTGTCAAGCTCTTGGGGGAAGGAGAGCAAAGTACAGTGAGTGTTGGTAGAGATACTGAAGACATCAGTATTTATTTCATACAGATGGCAAACCAGGGAGCCTTCTGCTTTATCTATCTATTCATCTTAATTCCTTTCTGATTTTATTATCTATATATCTTAGAATATTCAAGTTTTGTAAAAAGCGGCCTGGGAAATGATCAATTTGCTCTGGATTTCATTTTTACCAGTTTCATTAATAAGAAAGACCCTGGGATTACTCTCATTCATCTTTTCGTGGTCTGTATCTTAGTTACACACAGATCTCTACAAGATCCTGTTTTCAATTCTTTTGGATATAGGGTGACCCAAAGTGGGATTTCTGGATCATGTGGTTGTTCTATTTTTAATTTTTTAAAAGATTTATTCATTTATTTGAGAGAGAGAAACTGTGCGCGCGCGTGTGCACACGTGCAAAGGTGGGGGAGGGAGCAGAGAGAGATGAGAGTCAAGGAGACTCCATGCTGAGTGCTGAGGCTGCCTGGGGCTCAATCCCAGGACCCTGAGATCAATACCTGAACTGAAACCAAGACTCTGTTGTTTAACCGACTTTGCCACCCAGGTGCCCCTATTTTTAATTTTTTTTGAGGAAACTCCATACTGTTTTCCATAGTGGCTGCACCATTTTACATTCCCACCAATAGTGCACAAGGGTTCTAATTTCTCCACATCCTTGCCAACATATGCTATTTAATTTTATTTTTAATAATGGCCATCCTAACAGAGGTGAGCTGATACCTCATTGTAGTTTTTATTTGCATTTCTCTGATGATTACTGATATTGAGCATCTTTTCATATACCCATTGTATATGTAGATCTTCTTGAAGAAATGTCTGCCCATTTCTTAATTGGGTTATTTGTCTTTTGTGATAGAGTTGTAGGAGTTCCTTATGTATTTTAAATCATGACCCCTTATCAGATGGATGGTTTGCATTTTTTCCCATTCCACAGATTGCCTTTTGGCTCTACTAGATTTTTTCCTTTGCTACACAGAAGATTTTTAGTTTGATATAGTCCCACTTATCTGTTTTAGCTTTTGTATCCTTTGCTTTTGCCCATCTCTAGGAATACTGACAATAGTATGTTTTTTGTTTAAGGTTTCTTCTCTTTGCATGGTCTATTGCTTCTAAGTTGTTTTTGTTAGTTCTTACATTTTAGTCTTTATCTTTCTATCAAAGGTTTTCCTCCACTTGATTGCTCATGTTTTTTTAAGAACTGGGGGGAAATTGTGAAAGCTTTAAATGGATTGGTAGGACTGGTTGATTGTGGCATTCATAGCAGAAAAGTATGGTTTGGCTTTACTGGGAAGACCCCTATATCCATCTCTTGTTAGGGTTTTTCTCTTCTGCTGGTCAGATTCCCCAGAGAAGATTTGTCCAGTCTCCTGCCTGCAGGATAAAGACTTGGCTGCCAGAATTTCAAGAGCTGATTAATGAAGCAAGAGGAAGACTGAGAGGATATCAGCTTTAAGTAAAAATGTCTCTACTTAATCTTCATTTTCCTTACTCTACCTTAGGATGCATGGTGACTCAAGCCCAGAGACCTTCTGTTTAAAGCAAAAACAAACTTGTAGTCCTCTTCTGCAGTGAGGATGAGGCTATGTAGAAGAGGGGATCCGCTTCTGCTTTTTATATACTTTTCAACCAATTCTCCTTATTTTAGTTCGCTCTCATTGACTTCTCTATCCAGAAGTACCTGGTGTTCCTAATTCTTGGGACTTTGAAGATTATGTTATATAAAGTGGTTTTAGTTTTTAGCTTTCCAGTTTATCATCCAGTCTTTGTTTTGTTTTTGTTTTTTTGGGGGGGGCATTTTTGTTTCTTTCGTTTTCATTTTCCACACTCATTCTTCTGTTTAAAATAGGAGAAGTACATTGCCAATCTCCCTTTTCTCTCACCCTCCCCATCCTTGTGAAAATAAACAAATTTTCTGGTTTCTGGTGTGTTTCTGGTTCTCTGTTGAGGTTTCAGGAGATGGTGAAATTATGTATGTATGTGTTCAACTCTTGTCTTTATTTGGAACATCACTTGTTTTAAAAATTGTTTTTATTGTTTTTCAATGAATAAAGAAGTGTGTGTGTGTATCCAAATCTGTCATTTTAAAAATTTACTTCTGACATTTTTTTGAGAAGACCTTCCTTATACCAAGGTTAAAACAATTCTATTTTTTTCTGAAGTTCTTACTCCTTCTGGAACTATGAAATGAGGTAGAAATCTAATTTTATTATTTTCATAATATATCAACTGTTTATTAAATAGCTAATCATTTCCCAATTGATTTATGACATTTTTATCTTTAGAAAATTTAAATATAATACATAGATCCATATTTGGGTTTTGTAGTATAATTTCCTGTTCTTCTGCCCAGCATGAATATTTTTAGTTATTATGGCTTTATAGTATATTTTGATATCTGCCCATTTCCAGTAGTTGTATAGTTATGTATTTCTATTATAAAAAAAGTCTTGCCCTGACTTTGACCGATTATATATTTGGTCAAACATGAAAATTTATACATTTTACATTAATACAGAAGTATTATGAGTTTTCTATTATAATCTCCTTTCATGTTTTGTTTGGTTGTATAAGACCCTCTCCAAAAGTTTTTTGTTTTGTTTTTATATATTTTATACTTCCACTGTTATTGTAAAATGCTAGACAATGACATAGGAAGAGCTAGAACTTTGCTTTGCCTTTTCTTCAAAGCTTGGGCTCTTTCTCACATACTTCCCAGCCTCATCTATACCCGAAGTTCTTAAATTGGACTGTTCACAAAAAATCGTAGGAGGTGCTTTTAAAATATCCACATCCACATAATCCACATGCCTAGTCCCACCCCTCAGAAATTCTTATTTGATTTGTTTAGTCTGGGCTGGAGTATTAGTATATTTTCAAAACTCCCCTGCAAAGTCTAATGTTTGAACAAATTTGAGAATCACTGCCCTGTACCAGTAATTCTCAGACTTTGCATACAATGGAATCATTTGGAAAGCTCTTAAAAAAAAAAACAAAACAAAAACAAAAAAACAAATGCATGGGCCACATTCCACAGAAATTAATTTAGAATCTTTGGGGTGGGTCTCAGACAGTAGTATGTTAAAAAATCTTCAGTTGATCTTAATGGGCAGCCAAGTATAAGAACCATTGGCTCATACCTTTACCACTCAGATGGTAGTTCAAGGACCATCAAAATTATCATTACCTGTGAGCTTGCTAGACATGTAGAAGTTCAATCCCAAACCCAAGAGATTAGTATACACCTTCAAGTTTGAGGTACATTGACCTTCACAACACTATTGATAAATGTGTTCCCAAACTTTCCTGTGCATGCAACTCAATTCAGGAGTTTAAAAAATACTGTTGCTAAGCCTTAGACTAGATTAATTGAATTGATATACCCAAGAGGTGGGGCTAAGGCAGAGCTGAATTTTAAAAGTTTAAAAGTTTGTATTTAAAAACCACGTTTAAAAGGTGATTCTAATGTACAGCCAAATTATAACCATTGACCTATATATGAAGGTTATCACATTTTGTGTCTTCTCTCATTTAATAAAAATAACACATATGTGACTCTTGTCTGAACAATCAGTCATTTAAAAAGGGGTTGCTGTGTTCTTAATGTAGTTTCAAATTATTTTTGAATAATATATCATTAAAAAGTGAAACAGGATAGCTTTATCTAGCACACATGCCACAAATAGGCTTGCTTTACTTCTAAGAGACATAGGCAATTTGAATTTCCCTAGATTACATGTGACACAGATGGAAATAATTAATGAAAGTAACATTTGAAGCTCAACTAATGCATGCTGAGATGATTTGCATTTTGAAGGAGTCTGCGGGCCACCTTGTGGACCCACATGACCTACCAGAGATCTCATTTTGAGGTCCCCTATGCTAGATTATAAATGCTTCACAAGCAGGAATACTTATTTGATTGCTGTATTTTAATTCATAGAATGGCATTGTTGATTGAGTGCCCTAGGCCAAGTAAATGAGCCACTTATGTTAGGCACTTGTTCACACTCATAAAAACAACAAATAATATTATCTTGATCAACCCCTTCCTAAGAAATAGTGATTAAATCATATCTGGTGTTTGTGTGCATTTCTTTCCAAGAGGTGGAAGAAACTGATTTGCTTTTGATGAACCTGTATTGCCTACAAATTAATGGCCACAGATTTCCTACTTTATTAATTGTCCCAGCAATGATTTATATGAAATATTCCCTCTTGTTGCAGGCTCTACAGTCAGCTAATTGATTGCTGTATGAATTATGCATCCTAAGCCAAATGCAAGGGTGCATGAAAGATGCAGCCAAGGTCATTTTCCACCATAGAGAACTACAGTGACTAAATCCTTTTTTAAGACAGACTTTATTGCTTTAATTTTGCTGCTTTCTTCATGTATACATCAAGTCCAGAGTAATGTACAAACTCTAAAGTTGCACTTTTAATTTACAAAAAGATTGCAGGCACCTACAGTTCAATGTTCTGCAGCCTGACAGGGACTGTAATTTAATTACTTTGGTAGAGCTAAGGAAAGAACCAGAAATGGCATACAGGTGCTTTTTATCTGATTCCAAAATATGCCAAATCCCATCAGATTTTCCTATAGTTTATTAACACTCAAAAGTGACTGCTCCAAAAATAAGAACTTTGATTAGATGGGGGACACGTTGAGACTAAGTACAAAATATTTGGCACTCTAGCAGATGACAGACAGTTTTGAAAAGTTACAATCAATTACCATTTATTAATATTAAGAGATGTAAATGATGTATACCTTTAGAGGATGTATAAAGGAGAAGAGTGATGCTTTACTAAAGCTTTCAGAATTAAAGCAATCAAGTTGGAATAATGAAAAGATCTAGATTTTTGATGTCTCAGTGGCTTAGTTTGAATTGTTGCTTAGCTATTTATTAGTTGTGTGACTTTAGGCTAAAATTTAATTAACCCTTCTAGACCTCAGTTTACTCATGCAAAAATGGGCATAAGACTTTATTTGCATAGCTACTGTTAAGACTGTAAAAATAAGTGAGATCAAAAACTTAGCCTTAGACAGTAACTTGTATGCTTATACAATAGAGCATACTACTGGCTTTAACATTCCTTGAATTACAAGTTGCATGTGAAGTTTGTAAAGAGACCCTCCAATTTGCTATCAAAATCACCCCAAAATGGCCATGGAATCACAATACTATATGCCCCCTAAACCAAACTTTCTGATATGAATGCTTCATATGCCCAGAGAACGTGGCATTAGCAAGCCACGTTAAAGTACATGTTTCAGGACAAGCTATAGGAACCAAACCACACTCAGACTGTGCTGGATAAAATGTATGCTGTAATTACACATCAGGGGTACAAGTACCTTAGGAGGAAGGAATCAATCACAATCCCTTCAGACGAGTACTTCATGCCTTAATGCATATAGCAATCAGCTGGGGATCTTGTTAAAATGCTAATTCTGGTTCAGCAGGTTTTGGTTGCGACCTGAGATTCTGTAGTTCTAAGAAGTTTCTGGTGACAGAGTACATGTGGTTCACACACCATAATTTGAGTTGCAATTTTGAATGCTTTTTAAACCTACCTGCACATGAGATTCACCTGAAGATAAAAATAATGATGCCTGGGGTCTTCTTCAGACCAGTTGAATCTCTGCAGTTGAAGCCCTGGCTTAGATCATTTTCAAAGCTCCCTGAGTGGTCTTTATTTGTAGAGCCATAGCTGAGAACTAGTATTTAAGACATAAGGGAAGTGCCTCCATCAATTGTATCAGATGATCTTTTTTAAAATCATGTATTGGTAAAGCACAGGCTGTAAAACATAAAGAGTCCAAGACCCATGCCTCAAAATGCAACAATATGTGTAGCAAGGCTCCTCCTGGTCACAAGGGCACAGCGGAGTCCCCTGCACATTTTCCACATTCTCAGTCAGGAAGAGCATAGTCATGATAGCTTCTCACCAGGCCATGGGACAGAGTCAACACCCCGTCCTTTCCTTGTAAAAATAGCATCGCACTACTGGTAATTCTGGAGCTGTGCTTTGAAACTGGGGTGGAGAGAAATGCCACATAACATTGAAAAATCATAGTATTCACAGATTTTACCTACAGAGTAAAATGTACACCATGATAAGGAAGTTTTGTTGATATGGAAGGTATCAGTTCTACTCACAACTACCAATGATATCATGCCTTTAAAATTGGTACCTACCTATATGTTGTCTATAAGTGAACTCTACTTTTTCTAAGTTCCCACGGTAGGTTTCTCTTCTTGCTTATTATATTCCCAGCATTATAATTTCTAATTCAGTATCTGGTTTCTCTGTTATAGTGACATCTGTATCAGATCAACTGGAGGTATTTAAGACCATATTGTTGTGGCTAGCCCCCATAGTTCCTGGTTAAGTAGGTCTGGAGTGAGGGCCAAGAAATGGCATTTCTAACACATTCCTGGGAGATGCTCTTACATACTGGTCCAGGACCCCCTATCTTTTGAGAATTACCACTTTTTTATTTCACAATATCCATGGGAGGAAATATTGTGCCTGTAGATTCTCCATTATACCCATGCCTAGTGTAATGAGCAAATATCTTTTGAATGAAAAGTGATGGCTAAGCCCTATCTCACTCAGAGTGAAAACATGTATGGAACACTGGAAAAAATCTCATCCTGCCTATTAAGGTTAATGCTTGCCAAAGAAACTCAAAATGTAACATTGAATTAGGGATCTCTGCTACTGTGGACTCTAGAATGTTGGGAGCACTTCCTGTGAAAGTTTTGGGTTCTTTATTCTTAAGCCACTGCTTTATGGTAATGAAATTAGCATGCTATCAACAGGTTGGTTGGCTGTTCAGGTTTCCATTCAAGGTGTCTTGAAACAGCAGAACCAACAGAAGTTTCTCCTCCAGGGCCATCTGCCTTCAGTTTTGCAGCTAAACATCTTGAAGACTTACCGGGTGTCACAAGAGAAGGAGACTAAATGTAAAATGTACCATCACAGCAAATAATGTTCCTGTTATTGACAAAGTACCATAGGGATTACTAAATTTTGGCATTCCCTTACAGCCTAAAAATATTAGTGCTTTGGTTCAATATTAGTGTTTTATAATTTAAAAAATTTTCTTAATATATATTCACACTAATGTTTTGAGGCAGATTTTCTCAGACCAGCTTTTGAAGCAGTTAAGAGCTGTTATGCTGATAATTTACTGCTTTTTGAGTCTTTTGACCACACATTTATTTATTTAAGGTTTTATTTATTTAAGATTTTTATTTACTTATTTGAGAGAGAGAGAGAGCAGGAGTGGGGGACAGAGGCAGAGGGAAAGGGAGAAGCAGACTCCCGTCTGGGCAGGGAATGTGATGCGGGGCTTGATCCCAGGACCCTGAGATCATGACCTGAGCCGAAGGCAGATGCTTAACTGATTGAGTCACCCAGGCACCCCCGGACCACACATTTATTTAATTATCATTATTAAATATCCACTTTTGTGGAGGTTTTCTGATTAGAAGGCTTGGTTCTTGCCCTTTGAGAACTAAATCCAAACTTGGGAAAACAACATATGAATGTAAGGGATAGAGAACCGTAAAAAAAAAAATGAAAATCTTGCCATTTGCAACAACATGGGTGGAACTTGAGGGCATTATGCTAAGTGAAATTAGAGATCAAATACTATATAATCTCACTTATATGTGGAATCTAAAACAAACAAACAAACAAACAAACAACACTTGAGCTCATACATTTAGACAATAGATTGGTGGTTACCAGAAGAGAGGGGACAGCGGGTGGGCAAAATGGGTGAAGGGGGTTAAAATGTACAAACTTCCGTTTATTAAGTCATGGGAATGTAATGTACAGCATGATGGCTATAGTTAATAATCCTGTATTGTGTATTTGAAAGTTGCTAAGAGAATAGGCCTTAAAATACTCATCCCAAGGAAAAAAGTTATAATTGCATATGGTGATGGATGTTAACTAGACTTACTGTGGTGATCATTTTGCAGTATAAACAAATATTGAATCATTATGTTATACACTTAAAACTAATACAATGTTATGTGTCAATTATATCTCAGTTTTAAAAATTAAAAAAATCATTGTGAAATAGTGTATTAGCAAAAAAGTCAACAAATGTGTAATTTAGCCTAGGCTCCACTGACCTGAAGACAGTATTTATGTATATTAGAGACTGGGTAACTTTCTGCCTGAAAAAAAGAAAGCCTGGAAGACCAAGACTGGAAATGTAGAAAAGGGGTATGTTTTGCATAGTAAATTTTAGAGTCAGGGCTAGAACTGAAGAGTAGAAGGTACTGGGAGACAGATCTCATTTAATATATGAAATAATTATCTAAAAATATTATTGCTTTTATACCAATAGCTATTCTAAATGTATTGATACTTTGTGTTTTAATACATATTAACTAATATATAGAAATCCACTTTACACATCACGGGTACATGGTAGAGGAGATTTCTGCTTTAATTTGATGTTGTACTAGATGATCATTAATATCTACCTATAATCAAATAATCTGGATTTGATAGGTTTCCTTCATCTATTGAACTGTTGATATTATTATATTGCAACTTATTTGAGTTTGCCTATATTGCAAACCATGATGCAGCTGATTAAGTTTTAACCTGTTGCTGGAATCCACATTTATAAAGAATATAGACTGATTCAATAATATGGAAAATGATTATGGCAGCTTCAGTCTTTACAATGGCTATAGTCTGTCCAGATTGTCATGCATAATCATAGAAATAGCTTTAGGGAAACCTGAAATCATATTTATAACTAAATTACTTTGTATAATGGAGTCTGGTACTGTCAAACATGATTTGACCAACAATGGGGCAATTTAAAAAGTGTAAGTGAAATAGATTTGCCAATTAGATATAGCACTTTATAAATGTGGATAACTGATCCCGAGGAACTAATAAGTATCTGGAGAACTCAATAATCACTTTAAAAACTAATCAAGCCATATAATTCCATCTGAGTTTTCATATCATGAGGAAAATTGTCTGAATCAAGAGAACAAACATAGAAATTTCAATTCATCTTTGATATTACTTAATTAAGTTTGTTACCATGTTGCTATAAATATTATACCTTTTTCTGTAGCCTGTTGATTATCATCATTTTGAAATGTATTCCAGGATTAGGTAAGAGAAATAAGAAAAACTTATAGTTTTTTCTTTTAATATAATGCAACAAGAATAATTACAAATGAGGTAGGGGATATTCTAAATATTCCAAATTAGGGGTATAGGAAGAGATGATGTGAGTCTGGATGGTCTTTTGTTGGTAACCCTCATTATCACTCGAGGAATCAATCCATAATCCCAACCATACTGACATTCATTCTGTAAGGAACACTACACCAGTGCAAATTAATTAAAACTACAAACTCTGTCTGTGGAAGCAGGGATTTATAGTGAATATTTAACAAAGTGTCAAGTAGAGCTAGTGAGATGTCTTGGGGCTAATTCTGGTAGCTACGGAGTTAAGTGGGGCCACATTTTCAATCCAAATGAGTCACAAAGTTTACTTAGAATTCAACTTACAAAAACTTAAATTGATTTTTTTTATTCTTTCACATGTATCTTTTCTAAACACAGAATCACCTTATAATTTTCCTGTCTCAGTCTAATATTTGTATGTTACTACCACTTCTGAGAGAAGTGAGTATGAAAATAGGGATCCTGATAGAATCCATAGGGACTTATTAGAAAATCATTAAGAGATCTTGTATGCCAATATTTATCTTGAAATCATATCTACTCAAGATTTCTTAGAGTGCTTAAGTATTAACCTGAAAATAGAGAAAAATCAGTTTAGAGCCAATAATAGAGTTATTGTTGGCCTTTTGATCTTTTAACAACTAGTATGTTACAATTTATAGAAAGATGCCAAATGGTTTTATAACAGGAGAAAATACTCTTTAACAGCTGAAAATTGAGAAAATTAGATGCATAAAAAATAGGAAGAATACATTTTCATAAACATAAATGGCCACATTTTCCAAAATCTGTAGCTCTTAATTTTTAGGAACTTTTTCTAAAGTGCATGTTGTGTAATACCAGTCCTTGGAGATGCTACACTACTATATAAATTTTGTAGTAAAATAACTTCTAGAGACACAGCAACATATATCTCTCTTTTATATGAGTATGCATATTAAAGTTCAGAGAAATCCCCCCCGCCAAAAAATGTTTATTACAGCACTTGCAAAATTTATTTGGTCACAAACCATTCCTTTTCTTTTTTCTTTCACCATACATTCTGTAGAACAAGGTTAAGGAGACTTTAAGTTACAATATTTAATTATTCTCATCAGTTGTTAATACTTATGATAAGTAGGTAGAATGATTCTATGTTGTATTGGAGAATTGGAAAATTTCAAACTTAGCTTCAGGAGACAATGTTAGGCTAAGTTATTTGAATAGTTCTGACCTTGAAAACTAACTTAAAACCCTGAATAAAATATTTTTATATGTACAGAGAGACATAAATGAACACCAAAATTGATTTTGGCTTGCATTTATGTTTCTCCTAAGTTTAGTGTGATAGTTTGGGGGGACAAGTGGGAGAAAAATCAAAGCCTAGGTCTGGTAGTAGTTGGGGGTCTTAGAGGAAGCATTGTCCACAATAAACTGTGATCCCAAAAAGCTACAGTCTCATAGAAAACCTCAACCTGAAGTAGACCAGGCTTCTTCTGGAACTGTAACAGTCTTCTTCATAGCCCAGGACAACTTAAGCCTTGAAATTGTTTTAAATAGGTCTGTGAGGGGTGCCTGGGTGGCTCAGTTGTTAAGTGTCTGCCTTCCTGCTTCTGGCTCCCTCCCTGCTTAGCGTGAGGCCTGCTTCTCCCTCTCCCACTCTCTCTGCTTGTGTTCCCTCTCTGTCTCTCTCTCTCAAATAAAAAATAATAATAAAAATATACAAATAAATAAATAAATAAATAGGTCTGTGATTAGTGTAATGTCCCCAAGAGCCTGGCAGAAGCAAAGGTAACATCTTTCTAGAACAAGATGTCTTTATCCAAGGTCACAGCTTATTTCTACAGTTTCTTTTTTCAGATAACATATCCAACACCTAGTGAAAGATAATTGGGCACAAAAACAAATATATAAATCAGAATAAGATTTTCAGAAAAAATTCAAAATCATGATTTTGATTTTGAAAATCCAGAAAATTTTTAGGTATTGTAATTATTAGACTGACTAAAATACAACTATGCTTATACTAGTAAAAGGAACAAAATATGAGCTTGAAAATACTTTAGAAAAACTCACATAGAAAATGTAAGGTGTACTTATGAATAATTAGAAAACACAAGTAGATCTATTACCTTTGAAGAAATTGAATCAGTAGTAAAAATTCTCACACAAAAAAATCTGGTGCAGATGATTTCAAAATCCATCTACAAACACTCATAAGTAAGCTACTTCTTTTTTTTTTAAGTTTTTATTTTAATTCCAGTTAATCAACATACAATGTTATATTGGCTTTGGGTGTACAATATAGTGATTCAACAATTCCATACGTCACAACAAGTGCACCCCTGGTGCACATCACAAGAAATGCACTCGTTAATCTCCATCATCTATTTAACCCATTCCCCACCCACCTTCCCTCTGGTAACCATCAGTTTGTTCTCTATAGTTAAGAGTCTCTTAATTTGTCTCTCTCTTTTTAAATTTTCTCTTTGCTCATTTGTTTTGTTTCTTGAATTCCACACATGAGTGAAATCATATGGCATTTGTCTTTCTCTGATTTATTTCACTTAGCATTATACTCTAGCTCCATGCATGTTATTGCAAATGACAAGATTTCATTGTCTTGTCATTTGCAATAACATGCATGGAGCTAGAGTATATACCACATCTTTATCCATTCATCAATCAATGGATACTTGGGCTGCTTCCATAATCTGGGTTTTGTAAATAATGCTGCTCCAAACATAGGGGTTCATGTATCCCTGTGAATTAGTATTTTTGTATTCTTTGGGTAAATACCCAGTAGTGTGATTGCTGGATCATACAGTAGTTCTATTTTTAGCTTTTTGCGGAACATCTGTACTTTTTTCCATGATGGCTGCATAAGTTTGCATTCCCATCAACAGTGTAAGAGGGTTTCTTTTTCTCCACATCCTCACCAATACCTGTTGTTTCTAGTGCTGTAGATTTTAGCCATTCTGACAGGTGTGAGTTGATATCTCATTGTAGTTTTGATTTGCATTTACCTGATGATGAGCATCTTTTCATGTGTCTCTTGGCCATCTGTATGTCTTCTTTGGAGAAATGTCTGGTCAAGTCTTCTGCCAATATTTTAAATGGGTTATTTGAGTCTTATAAGTTTTTTATATACTTTGGGAACTAACCCTTTATCAGACATGTCATTTGCAAATTGACATTCCATAGGTTGCTTTTTAGTTTTGTTGATTGTTTCATTCACTGTGCAGAAGCTTTTTATTATCATGTAGTCCCAATAGTGTATTTTTGCTTTTGTTTCTCTTGCCTCAGGAGACATATCTAGAAAAAAAGTTGCTATAGTCAACGTCAAAGTAGTTACTGCCTATGTTCTCTTCTAGGATTCTTATGGTTTCAGGTCTCACATTTAGGTCTTTAATTTATTTTGAATTTATTCTTGTGTATGTTGTAAAAAAGTGGTCCAGATTCTTTCTTTTGCATGTTGCTGTCCAGTTTTCCCAACACCATTTGTGGAAGAAACTGTCTTTTTCCCACTGGATATTCTTTCCTGCTTTGTCAAAGATTAGTTGACCACAGTTGTGGGTTTATTTCTGGGTTTTCTCTTCTGTTCTATTGCACAATGTGTCTATTTTTGTGCAAGTACCATACTGTTTTGGGGTTACTACAGCTTGGTAATATAACTTGAAGTCTTAAATTGTGATGCTTCCAGCTTTGTTTTTCATTTTCAAGATTGCTTTGGCTCTTCAGAGTCTTCTGTAGTTCCATACAAATTTTAGGATTGTTTGTTCTAGTTCTGTGAAAAATGCTGTTTGCATTTTGATAGGCATTGCGTTAAATGTATAGATTGCTTTGACTAGTACAGACATTTTAACAATATTTGTTCTTCTAATCCATGAGCTTGGAGTGTCTTTCCATTTCTATGTGTCACCTTCAATTTTTTCATCAGCGTTTTATGGTTTTCAGAGTACAGGTCTTGCATCTCTTTGGTTAGGTTTATTCCTAGGTATCTTATTTTTAGTGCAACTGTAAATGGGATTGTTTTCTTAATTTCTCTTTCTGCTGCTTCATTATTGGTGTATAGAAATGCAACACATTTCTGTACATTGATTTTGTATCCTGTGAATTTACTGAATTCATTTATCAGTTCTAGCAGTTTTGGGGGGAAGTCTTCTGGGTTTTCTATACATAGTACCATGTCATCTGCAAATATTGAAAGTTTTGCTTTTTCCTTGCTGATTTGGATGACTTTTATTTCTTTTTGTTGTCTTATTGCTATGGCTAGGACTTCAGTACTATGCTGAATACAAGTGGTGAGAGTGGACATCCTTGTCTTGTTCCTGACTTTAGGCGAAAAGCTCTGTTTTTCCCCATTAAAGATGATGTTAGTTGTGGGTTTTTCGTATATGGTCTTTATTATGTTGAGATATCTTCCCTCTAAACCTATTTTGTTGAGGGTTCTTATCATGAATTGATGTTGTACTTTCTCAAATGCTTTTTCTGCATCTACTGAAATGGTAATATGGTTCTTATTCTTTCTCTTTATTGATGAGATGTAAACTGTTAATTGATTTGTGAATATTGAGCCACCATTACAACCCAGGAATAAATCCCAGTTGATTGTAGTAAATGATTTTTTTTTATTATGTTCAGTTAGCCAACATATAGTACATCATTCGTTTTTGATGTAGTGTTGAACGATTCATTAGTTGCGTATAACATACATTGCTCATCACAACATGTTCCCTCCTTAATATCCATCACCCAGCTACCCCATCCTCCCATCCCCCTCCCTTCTGTAACCCTCAGTTTGTTTCCCAGAGTCCAGAGTCTCTCATGGTTTGTCTCCCTCTCTGATTTCTTCCCCTTCAGTTTTCCCTCCCTTCGCCTATGGTCCTCCATGCTATTCCTTATGTTTCATATATGAATGAAACCATATGATAATTATCTTTCTTTGCTTGACTTATTTCACTTATCGTAATCCCTTCCAGTTCCATCCATGTCAATGCAAATGGTGGTTATTCATCCTTTCTGATGGCTGAGTAATATTTCATTGTATATATGAACCACATCTTCTTTATCCATTCATCTGTTGAAGGGCATCTTGGCTCCTTCCACAGTTTGGCTATTGTGGACATTGCTGCTATGAACACTGGGGTTCATGTGGCCCTTCTTTTCACTACATCTATATCTCTGGGGTAAATGCCCAGTACTGCAATTGCTGGGTTGTAGGGTAGCTCTATTTTTAACCTTGAGTCTTGAGGAAACTCCATACTCTTTTCCAGAGTGGCTGTACCAGCTCGCATTCCCACCAATAGTGTAAGAGGGTTCCCCTTTCCCCACATCGTAACCAACATTTGTTATTTCCTGTCTTGTTAATTTTTGCCATTCTAACTGGTATAAGGGGTATCTCACTGTAGTTTTGATTTGTATTTCCCTGATGGCTAGTGATGTTGAACAGTTTTTCGTGTATCTGTTAGCCATTTGTATTCTTTGGAGGAGTGTCTGTTCATGTTTTCTGCCCATTTTTTGACTGGAAATTTTTGGGGGGGTGTTGAGTTTGAGAAGTTCCTTATAGATCTTGGATACCAGCCCTATATCTGTAATGTCATTTGTAAATATCTTCTCCCATTCCATGGGTTGCCTCTTAATTTGGTTGACTGTTTCTTTTGCTGTGCAGAAGCTTCTTATCTTGGTTCAAAAATGAACCCAGAAGTTCATTTTTGCTTTTGTTTCCCTTGCCTTTGGAGACATGTCTTAAAAGAAGTTGCTGTAGCTAATGTTGAAGAGGTTACTGCCTATGTTATCCTCTAAGATTTTGATGGATGCCTGTCTCACATTGAGGTCTTTCATCCATTTTGAGTTTATCTTTGTGTATGGTGTAAGAGAATGTTCTAGTTTCATTCTTCTGCATGTGGCTGTCCAATTTTCCCAGCACCATTTACTGAAGAGACTGTCTTTTTTCCATTGGATATTTATTCCTGATTTGTCGAAGATTAGTTGACCATAGAGTTGAGGATCCATTTCTGGGTTCTCTATTCTGTTCCATTGATCTATGTGTCTATTTTTGTGCCAGTACCATGCTGTCTCAATGATCACAGCTTTGTAATATAGCTTGAAGTCAGGTATCATGATGCCCCCACCTTTGGTTTTCTTTTTCAACATTCCCCTGGTGATTCAGGGTCTTTTCTGGTCCCATACAAATTTTAGGATTGTTTGTTCCAGTTCTGTGAAAAATATCAGTGGTATTTTGATAGGGATGGCACTAAAAGTGTAGATTTGCTCTTGGCAGCATAGACATTTTAACAATGTTTATTCTTCCAATCCATGAGCATGGAATGTTTTTCAATCTCTTTGTGTCTTCTCCAATTTCTCTCATAAGTGTTCTTAGTTTCTAGAGTATAGATCATTTACTTCTTTGGTTAGGTTTATTCCTAGGTATCTTATGGTTTTTGGTGCTATTGTAAATGGGATCGATTCCTTAATTTCTCTTTCTTCAGTTATACTGTTAGTGTATATAAATGCAACTGATTTCTGTGCATTGATTTTGTATCCTGCCACGCTGCTGAATTGCTGTATGAGTTCTAGTAATTTGCAGGTGGAGTCTTTTGGGTTTTCCACATAAAGTATCATGTCATGTGTGAAGAGAGAGAGTTTGACTTCTTCTTTGCCAATTTGAATGCCTTTTATTTCTTTTTGTTGTCTGATTGTTGAGGCTAGGACTTCTATTACTATGGTGAACAATAGTGGTGAGAGTGGGCATCCCTGTTGTGTTCCTGACTTTAAGGGAAAAGCTCTCAGTTTTTCCCCATTGAGAATGATATTCACTGTTGTCTTTTCATGGACAGTTTTTATGATATTGAGGTATGTTCCCTTTATCCTTACACTTTGAAGAGTTTTAATCAGGAAAGGATGCTGTATTTTGTCAAATGCTTTTTCTGCATCAATTGAGAGGATCATAAGGTTCTATAGAAACAGGGACTTTACAAGCAATACAATGATGCTAAATTCATATCTTTCAATAGTTACTCTAAATGTAAATGGGCTGAATGCTCCCATCAAAAGAAACAGGGTTGCAGATTGGATAAAACAGCAGGACCCATCCATATGATGTCTACAAGAGACTTATTTGGAATCTAAAGACACCTCCAGATTGAAAGTGAGGGAATGGAGAATAATCTACCATGCTAATGGAACTCAAAAGAAATGAGGGTAGCAATATACTTATCAGACAAATTAGATTTTAAACCAAAGACTGTAATAAGAGATGTAGAGTGATGCTATATTATACTTAAAAGGTCTATCCAACAAGATATAACAATTGTAAATATCTATGCCCCCAACATGGGAGCAGCCAATTATATAAACCAACTAATAGTCAAAATAAAGAAACATTGATAATAATACATTAATAGTAGGAGACCTCAACACTCCAGTCACAGCAATGGACAGATCATCTAAGCAGAAGATCAACAAAAGAAACAAGAGCTTTGAATGACACATTGCACCAGATGGACTTCATAGATATATACAGAACATTCCATCCTAAAACAACAGAATACTCATTCTTCTGGAGAGCACACAGAGTTTTCTCCAGAGTAGACTACATACTGGGTCACAAATCAGGTTCCAACCAATACCAAAAGACTGAGATTATTCCCTGCATATTATCAGACCTCAATGCTTTGAAACTGGAACTCAATCACAAGAAAAAATCTGGAAGGAATTCAAACACTTGGAGGTTAAAGAGCATCCTGCTAAAGAATGATTGGGTCAACCAGGAAATTAAAGAAGAACTTAAACAATTCATGGAAACTAATGAGAATAAAACACATCAGTCCAAAACCTATGGAATACTGCAAAGGCAGTCCTAAGAGGAAATACATAGCCATCCAAGCCTCTCTCAAAAAATTAGAAAGATCCCAAAGGTACAAGCTAAACTTACACCTAAAGGATCTGGAGAGAGAACAGCAAATAAAGCCTAAACTAAGCAGGAGAAGAGAAATAATAAAGATTAGAGCAGAAATCAATGAAATAGAAACCAGGAAAAACAGTAGAACAGATCAACAAAACTAGAAGCTGGTTCTTGGAAAGAATTAATAAGATCAATAAACCTCTGGCCAGACTTATCCAAAAAAAAAGGGAAAGGACCCAAATCAATAAAATCATGAATGAAAGGGAGGAGATCATGACTAACACCAAAGAAATAGAAACAATTATTAGAAATTATTACCAGCAACTATATGCCAACAAATTAAGCAATCTGGAAGAAATAGATGCCTTCCTGGAAACTTATGAACTACCAAGACTGAAATAGGAAGAAATAGACAATCTGAATAGACCAATAACCAGTAATGAAATTGAAGCAGTAATAAAAAACCTCCCAAAAAACAAGAGTCCAGGGCCAGATGGCTTCCCAGTGGAATTTTACCAAATATTTAAAGAAAAAATAATACCCATTCTACTGAGGCTGTTTCAAAAAATAGAGATAGAAGGAAAACTTCCAAATTCGTTCTATGAGGCCAGCATTACCCTGATACCAAAACCAGGCAAAGACCCCATTCAAAAGGAGAATTACAGACCAATATCCCTGATGAACATGGATTTCAAAATACTCAACAAAATCCTTGCCAACAGGATCCAACAGTACATTAAAAGGATTATCCATCATGACCATGTGGGATTTATTCTTGGGATACAAGTGTGGTTCAACATTTGCAGATCAATCAATGTGATAGAGCACATTAATAAAAGAAAAGAACCATATGATCCTCTCAATTGATGTTGATTGTAGTAAATGATTTTTTTTTAATGTATTGTTGGATTCAATTTGCTAGTATTTTGTGGAGGATTTTTGCCTTTCTGTCCATAAGGAATATTGGCTTGTAGTTCCAGACAACAATCAACAAAACTAAAAGCCTACATAATGGGAGAAGATATTTGCAAATGACATATCTGATAAAGGGTTAGTATCCAAAATCTATAAAGAACTTCTCAAACTCAACACCCCAAAACAAATCATCCAGTTAAGAAATTGTCAGAAGACAAGAATATACATTTTTCCAAGGAAGACATATAGATGGCTAGCAGACATATGAAAGGATGTTCAACATCACTCATCATCATGGAAATATAAATCAAAACCATGATGAGATGAGACTTCACACCTGTCAGAATGGCTAAAATTAACAACACAGGCAACAGGTGTTGGTAAGGATGTGGAAAAAGGCGAACTCTCTTGTACTGTTGGTGGGAATACAAACTGGAAAAGAGTATGGAGGTTCCTCAAACAGTTAAAAACAGAACTACCCTATGATCCAGCAATTGCAGTATTAGGTATTTACCCAAAGGATACAAAAATACAGATTTGAAGGGGTACATGCACCCCAGTGTTTATTGGCAGCATTATCCATAATAGCCAAATCATGGAAGCAGTCCAAGTGTCCATCGATGACTGAAGAATGGATAAGGAAGATGTGGTATATATATATATATATATATATATATATATATAAATAATGGAATATTACTCAGCCATAAAAAGAATGAAATCTTGCCATTTGCAGCAATGTGGATGGAGCTAGAATGTATTATGCTAAGAGAAATAAGTCAGTTAGAGAAAGACAAATATACATGAGTTCACTCAGATGTGGAATTTAGGAAACAGAAAAGATGAACTTGTGAGAAGAGCAAAAAAATAAGAGGAAAGAGGGGGAGGGAAACCATAAGAGACTTTTAAGGATAGACAACAAACAGGGTGGAGGGAGGTGGTTGGGGGATTGGCTAAATGGGTGGAGGGTATTAAGGAGAGCACTTATTATGATGAGCACTGGGTGTTATATGTAAGTGATGAATCACTAAATTCTACTCCTGAAATCAATATTACACTATATGTTAACTAACTAGAATTTAAATAAAAATTTGGAAGAAAAAAAAATGAAAACATATTGGAATAACTTGAAACAG
The DNA here is from genome assembly GCF_037043125.1 of Eumetopias jubatus. Taxonomy (NCBI): domain Eukaryota; kingdom Metazoa; phylum Chordata; class Mammalia; order Carnivora; family Otariidae; genus Eumetopias; species Eumetopias jubatus. The sequence continues at coordinate 90,736,481 of NW_028274809.1, forward strand.
ATGAAACCTGAGAAGCATTACCTCAGCCAGGTGATAAGTATCAATATCCACTGTGAGAAATTACAGTGATAGCATGTATCCTTATTATGATGTGATGAAATAGCACTCTAATTTTATGATCTTCCTCTCAAAAGCTATAAACCAAATTTTACTGTGATAAAAATGTAAGGGAAATTCCAGTGGAGGGGCATCCTACAAAATACTTGACAAGTATCCTCAAAACTGTCAAGGTCATCAACAACAAGAAAAGTGTCAGCAACTTTTACAGCCAAAAATAGCCTAAGGAGATATGACAAATAAATGTAATGTAGCATCCTGGATTATCATGGAGCAAACACATTAGGTAAAACTTAAATCTGAATAAACTGAGACTTATATAACCAATGAATAAATAGATAAATAGCTAGATGATAGATAGCTAGATGATAGTTGATAGATAGATGATAGATAGATAGATAGATAGATAGATAGATAGATAGATAGATAAATAAATAGATAGATAGATAGATAATAGATAGACATAGATAAGGTAAAATTTGCCTGTGAAGCCATCTGATTCTGAGTTTTTGATTACCGATTCAGTTTCTTTGCTGGTTATCCATCTGTTCAAGTTTTCTATTTCTCCCTGTTTCAGTTTTTCTAGTGTATATGTTTCTAGGAATTTATCCGTTTCTTCTAGGTTGTCCAATTTGTTGGCATGTAGTTTTTCATAATATTCTCTTATAATTGTTTGTATTTCTGAGGTGTTGGTTGCTATTTCTCCTCTCTCATTTGTGATTTTATTTGAGTCCTTTCTCTTCTTGGTAAGTCTGGCTGGAAGTTTATCAATTTTATTAATTGTTTCAAAAAACTAGCTCCTGGTTTCATTGATCTGTTCTATTGTTTTTTGTTTGTTTGTTTTTAGTTTCTGTATCATTTATTTCTGCTCTAATCTTTATTATTTCCTTCCTTCTGCTGTATTTAGGTTATGTTTTGTGTTCTTTTTCTAGGTCTTTTAGGTATATGGTTAGATTGCTTATTTGAGATTTTTCTTGTTTCTTGAAGTAAGCCTGTATTTGCTGTAAACTTTCCTCTTAGAACCACTTTTGCTGCATCCCAAAGGTTTTGGACCATGGTGTTTTCATTTTCATTTGTTTCCATGTACTCTTTTATTTCTTCTTTGATTTTCTGATTGATGCATTCATTGCTTAGTATCATGTTATTTAACCTCCATATATTTATGGTATTTTCAGATTTTTTTCTTGTGGTTGAGTTCTAGTTTCATAGTGTTGTAGTCAGAAAAGATGCATGATATGACTTTGATCTTCTTGAATTCACTGTGACTTGTTTTGTGGCCTAATATGTGATCTATTCTGGAGAGTGTCCCATGCGCACTTGAAAAGAATGTTTATTCTGCAGTTTTAGGATGGAATATTCTGAATATATCTGTTAAATCCATCTTTCCAATGTGTCATTCAAAGCCATTATTTCCATGCTGATGTTTTGTTTAGATGATCTGTCCATTGATGTAAGTGGGTGTTAAAAGTCCTATTACTACTACTATTATTGTATTCTTATCAATTAGTTCCTTTATGTTTGTTGTTAACTGTTTTATGTATTTGGATGCTCCCATGTTGGGTGCATCAATATATACAATTGTTATATCTTGTTGGATTGTCCCCTTTATTATTATATAGTGTCCTTCTTTGTCTTTTGTTACAGTCTTTGTTTTAAAGTCTATTTTGTTCAATATAAATATTGCTAGTCCAGCTTTCTTTTGACATCCATTTGCATGAATTTCTCTGTCCCCTTACTTTAAATCTGCTGGTATTTTTAAGTCTAAAATGAGTCTCTTGTAAGCAGCAGTTAGATGGGTCTTGTTTTGTTTTGTTTTATCCATTCTGTCTCCCTATGTCTTTTGATTAGTGCATTTAGTCCATTTACATTAGAAGTAATTATTGACAGATACGTATTGTCATTTAGTTATTTGTATTGTGGTTGTTTCTGAAGATTTTCTCTGATCCTTTCTGGTCTTTCTCTCTTTCATGGTGTGCTGATTTTCTTTAGTGATATATTAGGATTTCTTTCTCTTTATTCATTACATATTTATTAGTGGTTTCTGATATATGGGTTACCTTTAGTTTTGCATATATCTTCTTCTGCATATAGCAGTCTCTATTAAGTTGATGGTCGTTTAAGTTTGAACCCATTAGTTACTCCTCTTCTCCCCACATTTCAGGTGTATGGTGTCATATTTTACATCCTTTTATTTTGTGAGTTCTTTGACTGATTGTTTACAGAAATATTCATTTTTGCTGCTTTCGTGTTTCCTACCCTCATACTGTCACTTTCAGTTTCTCCTTTCCACTCAAAGAATCCCTTTTTATATTTCTTGCCGGTCTGGTTTAGTGTCATGAACTCCTTTAGTTTTTGTTTGTCTGGGAAACACTTTCTCTCTCCTTCTGTTCTGAATGTTAGCCTTGCTGGATAAAGCATTCTGGCTGCAGTTTTTTTCCCATTCAGCACTTTGAATATATCATGCCTTTTCTTTCTGGCTTGGAAAGTTCTTGTGGAAAATCCTCTGCTAGCATTTTGGGGTTTCCTTTATATGTGACAGTCTTCTTTTATTTTACTGCTTTTAAAACTTTTTTCTTTATCACTATATTTTGCAAATTTAATTACAATATGTTTTGGTGTAGGTCTCCTTTTGTTGATTTTTTTTGGGGGGGTTGTCTGTGCCTCCTGGATCTGGATATCTGTTTCCTTCCCTAGACTAGGGAAGTTTTTAACAATTGTTTCTTTAAATAAATTTTCAGCACCCTTTTCTCTCTCTTCTTCTGAAATTCTTATAATATGAATGTTACTATATTTGATGGAGTCACTGAGTACCCTAAGTCTATTCTCATTTTCATAATTCTTTTTTCTCTCTTTTGTTCAGCTTAATTACTTTCTATTACTCTGTATTCTAGGTCATTCATTCATTCCTCTGATTCTTCCAGTCTGCTTTTCATTCCATAAAGGGTGTTTCTCATTGTGTTTATTGAGCCCTTTATCTATGCTACGTTATTTTTGTGTTAAGGGTATCACTCATGTCTTCCATTCTTTTCTCAAGTCTAGTGAATATCTTTATAGTAATTGCTTTAAATTCTCTATCAGGTTGTTACTTATATCTGTTTTACTTTGATCTCTGGCTGTGGTCTTGTCTTCTTCTTTCATTTGGGATAAATTTCTCTGTTTTCTCATTTTGTCTATGTCTTGGTGCCTGTTTCTCTCTGTTAGGAAAGAGGTCCTGTAGTGTCCTGCCATTAGTGTCTCCTGTGCCCAAGGGCCTGGCAATTCTGGAAGTGTCTCCAGTGTTTGATGCATGTGCTCTACTGTTTTGTGCTGGCTGCTTTATCCTTCAGGCCAGTCATCTGCAGAGGCTCTCTTTGCCTGTTGTAGTAAGTGTTTGGTCCCTGGACTAAATGTGGAACATTTTGACTAGGTGTGCTCTGGTCTGCTTTTGAAATGAGACATGTTGCCACTGCCACCAGAACCAAGGCTCTACAAAACTTCCAAGTCAGGAGGCATGCTGTGAGCAGGGGTTTGCCAGGCTTCTGGGGGAAGGGACCTGTTACACTGGGACTGAGGCAAATGAGACTAGGAAGGGCAGTTCCACCAGAGTGTGGGAGGTTAGCGGGGGGAGGGGATTGGGGCAGGGCTTTGTGTAAGCAAGTTAGTTAATGTAGGTGCTGCACTAGGTGTCCCTGTGCTTATGCTGAAGGGCTGGGGAGAAAAATGGCCCCCTCTGGTTCCTTTGTTCCTGGAGGGGTCTCTCCTGAATGCTGCCTCTCTGGCAAGCACTTTGACATAAGCAAAAAAACCTTCCTACTGTGTATCCCAGGCACTCTTCAGATTGCTATTTCCACACTGTATGTCCAAAAGTTGTTTACCTGACTTCTCTCCAAGAGCAGCACAATGCCCTCCAGGCACTATCCTGGCCAAGCCAACTGACCTTTAAAACTCCAGACTTTAAGCCCCAGTCAGTGCCAGAAGGCACAAAATTCAGCCCCTCTCACCTTCCAAGCCAACTGCTATGGGAATTTGTTTTTCCTGTCTGTTGCCCTTCTTTGTAACTGAGGCTCCCTCCCCACTGCAGCAGCCAGGATCTGTTTCTCTCCCAAACCACATCTCTGCACTTTCTACCTTCTTTGATGTGACCTCTTCTCTATCTTTAGTTGCGGAGTTTGTTCTGCCAGTCTTCAGGTCAATTTCTGGGATATTTAGCCTCGGGTCCTCTTACTCTGCCTCCATCTTCCCCACTTATCCAGGTGAATTAATTCTAATTGTAACTAATTCTTCCAGAGAATAGAAAAACATGGGATATTCCACATCTCACTTTATAAAGCTAGCATATCTTCAAAACACACAAAGACGGTGTGAGAAAGGATAATTACAAGACATTCATATAGATAGATGATAGATATTTACTTAAAACAATTTTAGCAGATTAAATCTAAAAACACTAAAAAAAAAAAGTGGCTTTCATTCCAGGAATGCAAAAATGGTTTTGCATTTGACAATAAATCAATATAATTTATTACATTAATTAACTAAAAGGAATAATATTATCCTAATAAATGCAGAATAGTGTTTGATAGAATTCAACATGTATTCATGATGAAAGCTCTTTGCAAACTAGGAATAAAATAAATCTACTTTAACTTGATAGGAATATCTAAAAGGGGGCAGAGGGTATTTCAAAATAAATAAAGCAATATTATTCTTTATCCTTTATAATAAATATTGCTAGCTTTCTATTTTGTGTTGTGCATAAGAAAAAGATCTCCACTATAACCATTTCTATTCTGCTTCTTATTAATGTTCTTACCTAGAACATTAAGTCAGGAAAAGGAACAAAAATTATTGTATAGGAAGAAAAAAACAATTCATGGAATGCAGTATATATAGAAAATTCAAAGTATTTAGAATTAAATTATTATTATTCTTAAATATTTTATTTATTTATGTGTCAGAGAGAGAGAGAGAGACAGAGAGAGACAGGCAGAGGGAGAAGCAGGCTCCCCACTGAGCAAGGAGCCTTATGTGGGACTCAATCCCAGGACCCTGAGATCATGGCCTGAGCCAAAGTCAGATGCTTAACCGACTGTGCCACCCAGGCGTGGAATTAAATTATTAAGACTAATATGTTATTTAGCAAACCTTCTCCATTAAAATATAGAAAAATTATATTTTTATATAATAGCCACAACCAAAATATGTAATTTTAAAAGATCTCCTTTATAATATCTTCAGAAATATCATATACATAGGAAAAACTCAAACATAAGTTATGCAATATCTTTATATAGAAATATATTGAGAGACTTTAAAGAAGATGTAAATAAATAGAGCTATGTACCATGATAATGGATGGAATGATGTCAATTCTTCCCAAAGAATGAGGTATTTATAGAAACAATTGCAGGGGGTGTAAATGAATAAAGTAGGCCTCCCATGTGCAAGAGCTCCTGAGTAAAGAATAGAATTGTCTCAAGCCACTGGTTTGGTAGTAAACAGAAGACTATATTATGTGTTTTCAAATCCACATTGCCTCATGATCCTTGATTCCATTGCTGCATGGAAAGAGTATTGAACTAAAAACAAAAGCACAAATCTTTTGCAAGGAAGTACAATGCATAAGTACAGAAATTGTTTGGAGAGGGAATATACCTAACTAAAAGTTTGAATCTATTTATGTCTCAGTGTTTCCAATAGTATTCTGATTACTTTGACATCAATAATGTTTTTATGCTAGTAGGAAGAAAAAAATCATATTAGCTTGACTATTTGGAAAGCTCTGATTTACCAAAATATCATTCCATTTTGTTAATGTAACTAGATAGAGGAAAGACCTTTATTTACTTGTGTCAAGGGCAGACAGGTGAAATAACCCAAAATGGGAGATAGGAGGTATCTATAAAGAATATACAAAAGCATCTCTTGAGAAAAAGATAATCTTCAAAGCCCAGGGAGTACTAATATCAGCTCATGACAGTATCGCTGACTCTTCCTCATTTTGATATTAACTGTGGAAGAACTAGAGGCTGCCTAGTGCCTGAGGGAGGAAAAATCAGTGTGCTAGGCTAGGACCTGGAGGCAAAGCAGGCACTCTCCCCCTCTAATACAGACGCCAAACCCAAGGCCAGCCTGAGCTGATTGAGGGATGAAGCCTTAACTTTATATGGACTTGGATGTTTTGACAATTTGAAATCTTGAAACAAGACTATTTTGTGGCTTGAAATGACTTGAGAGCTGTTTATTTTCTAGGATATAGCAGAAGAATCATAACTGCTACTCTTTTTATCATCCAAGGAACTGGGGGAGAATTATCCACTTGCTAACTTTACCTGTGAACCTGGTTAGGCTATGGTGCCCAGTCGTTTGGCCAAACACCAGCCTAGATGTTGTTGTGAAGGTATTTTTTAGATGTGATTACCATTTAAGTCAGCAAATTCCCCTCCACATGTGTGGGTGGGCCTCATCCAGTCAGTAAAAGGCCTTAGGAGCAAAGACAGGCTTCCTAAAGAAGGAATTTGGCCTCAAAGCTGCAACATAGAAACCCTGCTTGAATTTTGAGCTTGCCTCGCCTGTTCTGAAGATTTCAAAGTCAATAATCTTACCTGAATTCGAGACTGCTGGCTTTTCCTATGGCTTTTGGACTTGCCAGCCCCCACAGTCACATTAGTCAGTTCCTTAAATAAATCTCCCTCCCTTCCTTCTTTTCCTCCCTTCTCTTCTAGGCCTTCCTTCTTCTCTCTCACTGTATATAGACATAGATATATAAATATATACATGTATATTCTCATTTACATACAGAAAGGGTTTAAATGGACAATGGGAGAGAAAAAAATTAAGTTGCTTTATGATTATACCCTTCATCTTGTTTAACATTTCTATTTTAATATCATTTTATCCTAGTAAGTGCTTTTGACTGTATGGATACATTTAGAAATCTAGGGGTCCTTAGTTTTGGTCTGAAATTTAATGTTTGTTTTGTGCCCACCCCACTCCCTTTCTGTTCTCACTCTGAAATAAGCCCTACTAAAACTTCTACACGTGAGCTCTAGCACTCACTTGTTTATTGATTCATTAAGAGGTCATGTGACAGCTGATTCTTTAGAGCTGTCTAGCTTTGATTTCAATATATGTTGACCCAATAGAAATAAAATCATAGTTGTTACTTTTTAGATGCTTGGTTTTAGTTCAGTGGTGTGTGTGTGCATGTGTGTGTGTGTTTTCCCCCAATAAAGTTTAATTTTGGACTGCCTCCCAAGGGTGATATGAAGCTTAACTAATTTTGGTGAAATACACATTCCAACAGTGATCGTTTTGTAGGCTTACATGCTCAAACTTTTTTACAGCCTGGTTGTCAAAAGAATAATTAAGCATGCATATCTCAGATACATTCTAAGACAATTGCATATTAAACTAGGTTAAGTATTCTGTGATTTGAAGTTATTATAGCTGAAGGTCTTTCCTCCCCATGATTTCAAGAAATAGAAGTTAGAGTGTAATTTTACAAATAGTTGAGTTTCTACCTCCTGTGCCATTGGAAATAGAGCATAATTACAATCCATTCTGATTTCTGCCTCTGACTCATTGTCTATTGGAAGGAAAAGTTTGATATTCTTCCCTCACAGTGCCTAGCACTGTGCCAGGTTCAAGTTAGCATAAATAACAGCTTTCTGGGTGGCTCAGTTGGTTAAGCAACTGCCTTGGCTCAGGTCATGATCCTGGAGTCCCGGGATCGAGTCCCGCATCGGGCTCCCTGCTCGGCGGGGAGTCTGCTTCTCCCTCTGACCTTCTTCCCTCTCATGCTCTCTCTCTACCATTCTCTCTCTCTCTCTCAATAAATAAATAAAAATCTTTAAAAAAAATAACAGCTTTCTAATTGGATTCATTATCATGATGGCTATTCTCAGATGGGAAGAACCATATTCCTGGAGCCAAAAGAAACCTTAAGAGACCACAGAAGTTAATCTCTGACTTTAGAATGAGGCTGTCCAGATGGCAGCTATTACTTCATAAAAAATCTGCACAGGTGGAATCTCACTACTGTTCCTTGGCGGCCTATTCCAGCGTGTCATTCTCTTATTATTAAACAAACAATGCAATGAAACCTATAGTTCTGGACACTGTGAAATGAAATGATGAGCAAAACAGAATTTCTGATATCATGAATTTACAGACTAGTGAAATATTGACAAATAGAACAAGAAGGAGTGTCAGAGATCATTCCATCTTCTCTGACTCTTTAGTTAGGAAACTTGCACCCGGAAAAGTTAAGTATTTGCTCGAGACCATACAATTGTAGTTTGTGTTTCAATTGTTCTTTATAGTATATAGTATATATTCATTTAATTTTTCTATATATACCTTATATCTGTGACCTTAGGTAATTCATTTATCATTTCTAGTAGTTTTTTGGTAGATTTATTAGAATTTATATGATAATGTCATATGCAAATAAAAAGTTTTACCTCTTCCTTCCCAATCTAGATGTCTTTTATTTTTTTTTCCCTTGCCATACTGCCTTATCTAAAGCTTCCAGTACAATGTTGAATAGAAGTGGCAAAGGTAAACATCTTGTCTTATTCCTGATTTTAGGGGCAAAGTCTTCAGTCTTTCACCCCAGTTTTTGGTGTTAGTGGCAAGTTTTTTGGTAGATATTCTTTATCAGATTGAGGAAATTCTCTTATATTCCTAATTTTCTTAGAGTTTTTATGATGTTTTTGTGTTTAATTTTATCAAATTCATTTTCTGCATCTATATTCTCCTTTTTTTCTGTTAATGTGGTGATATAACATTAATTTTTTTAATATTAAACTAACCTTGGGAGCACCTGGGTGGCTCAGTCCATTAACCATCCACTCTTTTTCTGGGCTCAGGTTGTGATCTTGGGGTTGTGAGGTCGGGCCCTGCATCAGGCTCTGCACTCAGCAGGGAGTCTGCTTGAGATTCTCTCTCTTCCTCTCCATCTGCCCTTCCTTGTGCTTGCTCTCTCTTTCTCTCTCGCAAATAAATAAGTAAATCTTTAAAAAAAAACAAAAAACCAAAAACTTAAGCTTGCATTCCTGAGATAAATCCACTTGGTCCTGGTGTGTGATGATTTCTGTACATTAGATCTGGCTGAGGGTTTAATATCTAGCATCTCCTGGGGTATAACTGATTGGCCCAGCACCATGTCAGGGTATTCTAGTGGACTTCTCTGCTGATGTCTTTACTACTTCTGATGACTGGACACTCTGGTTCTGGTTGGATGCAGGCCCTTCTGAGTCTCTGCCATGTTGGTCATATTGTTCATGGTTCAAGTAGTCTGTTTCTTGAATTTAGTGTGAGTATCAGCCCTATTGCCAGTATGCCACACTCTCAACTCACATTTCCCACCAAAGGAAACCAAGTGTCTAAAATTGTTGCTCTGCATGCTAATGCTCAGAGAGAGGAGGCAAGAAAACACTTCTGAGTAGAGATAATAAAATCGCTCTATTATCTATCTTGTCTACATACACTCAGCTTTTTTTCCCCCCACAATGCTCCAGAGCCAGAAAACTTTCTTCTTCCTTATAAATTAAACAGTGAGTATTCTCTCTTTATATCCTCCTTCATCAGTCCTACATAATCCCATAACCAAGTAGACACTTCTGTTAAGGGTTTGATATTTATCTTTCCAGACTTTTTTCTATTCTTAAACATATCTATCTATCCTACATCTCCATCTAATCTATCCATCTTCTTATTTATATTTCCATATATTTGCAGTTGATCTTTGAAATCAGAAATGAGATGGCACATACATTGTTTGGCAAATTGCTTATTTGTATTTTTTTAATGTAAGAATGCTATTTGATTACGTTTCCTAGTGAACCCATAATTTGCTTTTAAGCCTCTCCAATACATATACTATCCAGCAATAATTGCCTGAAAACTTCAATATTTATTTAGCTCTTGTGTTTGCTTGTATCAATAATTTGTTCCTTTTCATTGTTGAGTGATATTCTATTATATGTATATACAACAAATTGTTGAACCATTTACCTGTTGACAGACATTTGGGTTCTTTGCGTTTTTTGGCTAATGAAGTTGCTATGAACATTTATATACATATCTGCTTTTGGTGGACATATATTTGTGTTTCACTTAGGTACTTGCCTTGAAGCATAAGTACTCAGCTGTATGGTAAGTATACTTTATGATGAATTGTTAAGCATTTCACCAAAGCAATTATACTAGTGTAATACCAGCAACGTATGAGAATTCCAATTACTCCATATTTCCAGGTGTACTTGGTATTGTCAATCTCTTAAATTTTAGCCATTTAATGGGTATACAATGTTACGTTATTGTGATTTTAATTTCATTTCCCTGATGATTCACTGTTTTGTGATCATAGACTATGAATGTGTATTATTTAGAATTTTATCTAGGAGAATTATTGGAAACCTTTTTTTTTAAGATTTTCATTTGTTTCTGCCAAATAGCTTGGGGCTCTATTGATTTCAATCACTTTTAATTTTCTACTTGATGCTTCTCAAGTGGAACAGGTAGTATAAATTCAAGTCACAAAATGATGAGCAAATAAAACATCTCAGGGAACATGTTTTCCCTCTTTCATTATCACCAATGTCAAGTCAGGCAAGTGTCTTCCTGTGAAGTAAGTTGATTTCTTCTTCACAAGTGATCCATCTAGATTTTCAGTTTTATACAGAGGCCTATTATATTCCCTATCTTTCGTAAGTCCTAGCTATCAGATGCATTCTCCAATAGCTTATTTGACCATCAAAACAGAAACACAGGCAAACCAGTATTTAGCATTTTCTCTCAGAGCAAAAGCTGTGCCCAATTCTTTGTATCTCAAGAGTTCTATTTTCAGTCTTTTTCAAAGTCTTTCTGATTTTTTTAAAACCAGCTTAGTTGTTCATTTAAAAGAAATTTTTTTGAAAAGGTGTTTTAAATAAGATAATCATTCAGGCGATCTACTCCATCATATTGTCATAAATGGAAATATTTTTTCTATTTATTAAAACATATTGATATCACTCATCATAATTTTTAAGCATTTCTTTAATATATAATTTTAGTATATTAAATGCCAATATTTTTTCAATACATTTTTAACTATTTTGTTGTTTATTAATAATGAGTTCTTTTCTTTATTGTATATTTTATATATAGGAAAACTGTTGGCATTTTTGTAAACTAGTGATTATCTTGATGCTATATCTAATGAACTATATAATCTTAAAATATTTTATTTTTCACTCTTCTTTTCAAGTATTTATGCTTCTTATCTCTTTGTATTATTTAATCAACATTGAATAGAACTCCCAGAACATGATAAAGTGGTGACTTTAGTGTGAATGACTCCAATATCTTATCATAAGACATGATGCTGCTATTACCATTTATTTGTACTTGGAAAGTTTAAAAGATATAGTAGGATGTTAAAATTTGATAAACATAGTTTTGGCTTCAGTTGAGGTACTCACTATTTTATTTTCTCCTTTGATTTAGTAATGGCGATTTCCTATATTTGCTTGTACTGAACATCCTATTATTAAAACATAATTTGGGCAAGGTCTATTCTAAAATTTTTCACTAGCATTTATAAAAGTATATATTAGTATATCATCATTGTTTCTATGATTATTAATTTATTGTTAGATTATTTTTACTATTTTAGTATTTTTAGTATGACTAATAATTTACTATAATAGTGTATTTATAATATACTATACAACATAATATATAATACATAATTTACTATATAATAAACTATACTGTATGCTATATAATATTATAATTATAGTAATATAATTACTATATAGTAACTAAAAGTGTTTTTTCTATCTCTACCAAATTTTACTATCACACAATTCATTATGGACTTATTACTTCAAGGTCTAAAACTTTGAAATGTGAAGTTTTCTGAACCCAACATCATGACAAGAGGCAAGGGAATGGGTAACGGGCAGGAGAGTGGGCAAGTTTCTTCCAGGGTTGCTGTTCTGTTTATATTTTTTAATTTATTTTACTTGTTAAAGATAACTTTGGGTATAAAAATAATCTACTAGAATGACTAATTTATTTTTTCCAAACAGACCAACACTAAGAAATTTGAGACAGAATATTTTAATGCTTTCTCTTAAGAAAGTAAATTTATACCACACCTATAGTGGAGAGTTACAAATAAAATGAATTGACAGATAAGAAGTTAACCATCACAGTATTAGTGTGAACATTACAACAGGGGTGATACATTAGCTTTCTAGGGCTGCCATAACAAATCACTACAAGCTGAGTGGCTTAAAATAACACTAATTTATTCTTTCACAATTCTGGAGTTTTGAAGTCCAAAATTAAGGTGTCAGCGGGGCTTGTGATTCCTCCCAAGCCCCCAGGGAAGAATCTTTCCCTCCCTTTTCTAGCTTCTTATGAAGATAATTGCCAGTGAATTTAGGGTCCATGCAGATAAATCTAAGATGATCTCATCTCAGAATCCTTAATTTAATTACATCTGTAAATGCTCTTCTGCCAACTAAGGATACATATATGGGTTCTGGGTGTTAGGACATGGACATATCTTTCAGGGAGCCACCATTTAACCCACTATAAGTGATATAATTAAGTTTCTTATAATCTTCATATTCAAACTAATACAATTTATGATAACTAGAACAAAAATCAAGCCTTACAATAATTATAGTCCCCAGGTTAAGGATTGCATATACAAGTTATGGCAGTAAATTATTTACAGTTAAAAACCAGAACATCAAGACCCTGTTTTTCTAAAAGCTAATGTAGACATAGACTCATCTTGTGATGCCAAGATACAGAATATATAGAAATATAACTTAAATAGATAGAATGTTCTTGCTTCTTTTTTATATATATTCTTGTCAATTTATGATTGCCTTTGATTGTACTTGTCTTTATCATAGCTGGTTTATTATCTTTATAATAAAAAATGAAGAGTATTCTAGACTTTATATTCTAAGAGGCAACTGGGTTGACAATTTCCTTTTCCTCCCAAGGCTTTTTACTGAATAAAATTGTGACATCCTATGGTTTTAATTAATATTTTAAACAAGCTTGAACAAAATTTTTAAGACTTTAGATTTTTATTTTGACATAGGTCATTTTTGATCATTTAAATTCTATTAGAGAACTCTATTTCAACTATGTATTCAAATTTTTTTGCAAAAAGAGAGAGAGAGAACAAAGTAATCATTTATAATTCCTTTATTTTCCTCTGTATTTGTGGATATTTCCCCATTATCATTGCTATTGTGAGGTATTTGTATTGTTTTTCTCTTTTGTGTTTTGAATCTGTTAGCCAATGATTTATGTATATTCATTAATTTTCACAAAAAACATTTCTTTAACAATGTTATTGTTTTTCTCTTTACAATTTATTTCTGCTTTTGCTTTAGTTTTGTTCTTCTGAGTTTATTTGGTTTTTTATTTTCATTTATATTTAATAGCTACAGGTGGCTAGTGGCTACTATTTTTGATATTGCAGCTTAAATGAAAGCAACATTGTTACAGCATTAATGGGTTGAGTTGTGAAGGTCTCCAAGGAATGAGGGCATAATAAACAAATCCATGATGTTTGAAAGAAGGATAGTGGTTATTCTGTTGAAAATTGATAGTGATTAGAAGGTGGCATAATAGGGTTTCTGGTATTTTGTAATATTTGTTTATTGATCTATATACTGTTAGATGAGTTATGTTTACATTGTAAAAACTCCTTGAATTTGCCTTTTAATTTGTGCATTTTTCAATAAAATTACATTAAAAAAGAAAATATATTATGACTAAGTGGGTTTTTTTTAGGCATGCAAGCATAGTTCAATATTAGTAATGTATCATAAAATTTTGACAGTTGTTGGGATGCCTGGGTGGCTCCGCTGGTTAAGTGTCTGCCTTCAGCTCAGGTCATGATCTCAGGGTGCCAGGATCAAGTCCCACATTGGGCTCCCTGCTCAAAGGGGAGCCTGTTTCTCCCTCTGCCTGCCACTCCCCCTGCTTGTGAGTGCTTGCTCACTTTCCCCCACTCTCCCTCTCTCTCTCTCTGACAAATAAATGATCTTAAAATTTTTTTTAAATTTTGACAATTGTCATTTAACAAAACACAACACCCATCTTTGACAAAAATATATAATAAAATAGTAATTGATGAATTCTTTCTTAATATGTACGAACCTTCAAAAGCCAACTTCTTTCTAATAGGGAAATATTAAAGACATTCTCACCAAATAAACATGCCAAAATTATTCATCATCCGCACTATTATATAATAATGAACTAAAGATATTAGCTAATTAGGCAAAAAATTAGAAATTGGGATTGTAATCAAAAAGTAAAAAAATCTCTATTAGAATATCTGGAAAAGTCCTAAGGTCAAATTAAAACCGCTGCAAACAATAAATGAATTAAATAAAATGGCAATATATAAAATTAACATTCAAAAATCAGAAACTTCATATATGTAAACAAAAGCTAGAAGATATAAATTCCACCTAAAATAAGAAAAGATAAAATAAATAATTTAAGCATAAGTATACGAAAGTATATTTGCAAAAACAAAAATTTCATCATATGCTATGTTGGGAAACTGGGAAACAGGCACACATAACATTTCTACAGTCATGGAGTGGAATTTTGCAATATCTAGTAAAAGGTTACGTACCTTTACCCTTTGACCCAGCAATCACACTTCTAGAGAACTATCCCCAAAGAACTGGCAATGATATTAAATGGCCTATGTATACAAATCACTGTCTTTTCATAATCCCCCAAAGCAACTTGTTTTCCAACAAAGCTAGAATTGTTTCTTAGAGTCAGATCCTTTCTGAGAGTCTGTACTAAGCTATTACTTTAATTTGGTTATCAGGGGTTTTTAAACAACTTCAAAAACTCATCGATAGAAATGAGTCCATATAATACTACAGTTTGTAAAGTATAGACTGCTCTGTCCAGGTGCAGATATAGATCTGTAATACCTGCAGGAGTTGTTTAACTTGGGTCTTTATGAAAACAACTAAAGAATTCATTAGAAATGACTGACAATTAAAAATGGAAATAAAATAAATTGACCTTACTGTGAAAAAATTGTAAATGCTCAATGTTCTTATACTAATTTTAATTTCCTTATCCTTAAGGAAATGGTAGAAACTTTAGCTAACAGAACTCTCTGCTCCTATGTTCTCTATAATCCTCATCCTTTTTTTTTAAATTTTAATGTCCATTGATTTACTCTTTGTGTGCCATTCCATCCTTACCCTATGCTGTTGTTATTGTGACACTAATTCTTTTTGTAAGAGACCTTATGACTATTTCAAACAGTCTTTCTGTGTGAATGCTCAAAGTTCATTTAAAAATACCCAGAGTTTTCCTATAAAGATTTGCTGTCTCCAATGCTCTGCAAAATGTCAGTGGCTAAAAATAATGTGAACAGTTGTTACATTATGTTTTAACTGTTGCACCAAGATACAATTGATTAGAAATTCTAATGTAAGGTGCTCAACCAAAATGAGTTGAGAAATCTAAAGAATCAGTTTGTGAAACTTTTAGAGAATAAAAAAAAAAAATTGGAGAGTGGATATCGGAGAAGTTTCTTGGGTGTAGGTTGGTCGGAACTAGCAAATGAAAATACAGGATGCCCAATTACATTCGAGTAGCAGATAAGCAACAAATACTTTCTTGGTCTCAATATGTCCCAAGTACTTGCATGGGACATACCTATACTAAAAATGTATTTGTTGGGGCTCCTGGGTGGCTCAGTCGTTAAGCGTCTGCCTTCAGCTCAGGTCATGATCCCAGGGTCCTGGAATCGAGCCCCACAGGCTCCCTGCCCAGTGGGAAGCCTGCTTCTCCCTCTCCCACTCCCCCTGCTTGTCTTCCCTCTCTCGCTGTGTCTCTCTCTGTCAAATAAATAAATAAAATCTTTTTAAAAAATGTATTTGTATTTTACCTGAAATTCAAATGGGCATCCTGCATTTTATCTCGTAATACTACTTGGGAGAGCACACACCCTGGCTTTAAGTTCTTCCACCAACCCACCCAAAGGGAAAGGGTGCTGTCTACTTTAATTCAGGTCTAAAATGAGGGGCATCTGCAGGATCAAATGGAAAACTGTTGAGAAAATGGCAGACGTAACAGACTGTTTGACATCAGGCCAGGAAATCTAGAGGAGAAGGGAAACCAGCAAGCTGTTTTGACAGCAAAGAAGTAATTGTTTTGAAGTCTGTCTCCACTCCCAGAACTTACCAAAGTAAAGGATGGATGAGTATTTCTCATCAGTGGACCTGATGTGGGCCAAATGGGAGAGAATCTAAGAGCACCAAGGTTTTGATTTTTATCTAGGAGCATCACTTGGGAAGTCATTGGGACTCCAACAGAGTGAGCCTTAGAAGGGCAAATCACCTAAAAATCTGCACTAAAGAGGGGCAAGGCCAGAGGGAGAGAATGTATTGCCAAGTACCTGAAAACCCCAGTCAGAGAAGAGTGCACAGATGCCTCCAAGAAATTGAGAAAAGCACCCACAAGAAAAAGAGGCATGTTGGGGCACCTGGGTGGCTCAGTCGTTGGGCATCTGCCTTCGGCTGAGGTCATGATCCCAAGTCCTGGGATGAAGCCCCACATCGGGCTCCCTGCTCAGCAGGAAGCCTGCTTCTCCCTCTCCCACTCCCCCTGCTTGTGTTCCCTCTCTCGCTGTGTCTCTGTCAAATAAATAAATAATTAAATAATCTTAAAAAAAAAAAAAAGAAAAAGAGACATGTTTAAGCATTACATGATCAGCAAGTGCAAAGGTAACATATGCTGTTTATCAAGTATGTTTCTCTTCCTCTTCCTTCCTCCCTTCTTGTGTTTCAACCTGGAAGGGTCTGCAACAATAGGTGAGAAATAAGGTAACTAAGAAAGAAAGAAACTTCTACATAATCTTTCCCATTGACAAGGGGGCATGGATGGGCAGGTGGCAGGCTTATGGAGAAGTTTGGCTTTTGAATGAAGACTGAAGTATTTATGATAATTTTGTATTTTATATGTTGTAATATATAATATCGCATATTATACAATATATAGTAATATAAATGTAAATTATATAGCTATAACCATTAATATATTGGTCTGGGATTTTTAGGTTACTGAATTAAGATGTGTCCAATACTCTTACTATTAAAGAATGATCAGAAAAGGCATAAACTTTCCAGAGTTCAATTGCAGGGGATAAATCTTAGCCAACTGCATAAATTATTAAGAGAATGTGAGAGACAAGAAGAAAGGCATTTTGATTGCACACTAGGAGTTGTGTTTGCTCCAAGTACTAGTTATTACTATTACTGTTCTTAATCTATACATAGTTTCTGTTACCATTTTCTTGACTCTGAAGCTTTGTTCCTCAAAGTGCCCTCTGTTTCCTATTCTGTAGTGCTCCAAGATGATGGGGTGAGGAGAATTTATTCTACTACCTTTTTGATGGGGAGATTAAAGAAACTTCCTGGCTTGAGTTGGAGACCAAAACCACTCTTTTCCCCTCACTTACTTCTGACAAAGATTCCTTCCTTGATCAAAGGAACTCTATCCAGAACTCGCCCTCTGAGCTCTCTTTTCCACTAGGCCTCAACCTTGGCCTATAAAGACTTGAACAAACACTAACATACTTTCTAATAGCTTAAGACTGCATTCTCAGGATGACCCTTGCTCCTATTCAAATGACCACCTGAGAAAACACAAGGCTGCTGAAAGAATTACTGTCTGTTTCAGCCAACTCCTGAAGGTAGAGCCCCTGTTTCCCAGGCTCTGTGGGAAGAGAGGAGCCTAATGTTAATGAGTACCAGCTAGCAAACCCAGATGGGTTTCACATGGACCAACCCCTTCCTGCTTTTTGTCATTTTTCACTTCCTGACTCTACTGAGCCCCTGTTCACTCCCTCCATTTTTTTGTTACCATCCCCTTTAAAACACCCAGTCACCTCTGTACAAATTGAGTTCAGTTCACAATGGACCCTTTTCCCTATTGCAAAAGTATATTACTGATTAAAATCTGTCCTTACCACTCTAGCTAATGTCTGGCTTTGTGTATCTTTGACACTTTTGACACATTAAAATATTTTTGTCTATTTGCACCAGAGCAGAATAGAATTTTACAGTTTGGCCCAGTCTGTTCCAAACAAGTGTTATTGAAAAACTTTTCTGGGAAAATGTTACTACATTTATAAGAGGAAAAAAAATTCCTTTCCAAAGAAGTTTATTAAATAAAAATCTAAACCTTGTTTTTATTTTTTTCACTTTTTAATTAAGTTATTAATATTAATTCCAGTATACATAACATACAGAGTTATACTAGTCCTAGGTGTACAATATAGTGATTGAACAATTCTATACATTGCTCAGTGCTCCTCATATTAAGTGCACTCCTGAATCCCCATCACCTATTTCACTCACACCCCAATCCCCCTCAATTTTGTTTTCTCTATAGTTAAGAGTCTGTTCCTTGTAAGCTCTGTTTTTAAATTGAGGAAATTTTCAGGGGCCTCTAATGTACTGATGGGCTTTTGTGAATCAAAATTCCAAATGGAAGGTTTGGAGTGCAGCATTTTCTTGACATATATGACCACAGAACCCTGTGTTTTTAGAGCACCAATCCCCAAACATACCAGAACTAATGTTCTAAGGAAAATACTTTTTTAGAAATACTGGCTGAAGCATTTAAAAAATCCACCATCTGCTAATTACACTTACAGCTTCTTAGTCCTGCAAGCAATGGAAATAGCAGATCATAGCCAATTTTCTCCAAGTGTGGACTTTTTACCATCTTATCAGAATCATCTCAGTGTATTTGTTAAAAATGCAGATTACTGGGCCATGCCCCAGGTCTGTTGAATTGGTATCACTGGGAACTCCAATGGGAGGTGGAATGTGGAATCAGAATTTTGATAGTATCCCATGTTGGATTCTTATCTACACTAAAGCCTAAGAACTCAGTGAGGAATATTATCTCTGGCTGCTCTTTCAGAATCCACTACTGAAATCGTTCCCCAAAGTTTGCAATTTCTTTGGAGTCTGTATTTTCCTTCCCAAGCAATTAGCTGAAGGAAGAAGTAAAAAGCTACTTAGACTCTTTCTACATGGAGAGAAAAAGAGATAAAGTTCAGTGATTAATTATTCCCACTCAGCAGGCGCTAACTTTCCACTGTGCTCTTAAAGAAGAAACATTTCTTCCTCCCAAGTGATATTTCCAGGGGTGTTTGCTGGCTGTGTTACTTGAAAATTAAATATAGTGACACCCTCCAGCCACTCCTTAAAATTTTGTAACAATTACAAACTGACTCTGTAAGCAGTAGTAGTAAAAACTTATTTTTAAGAGAATATAAAAAATTTTCTTTAATCATGCTTTTGAAATTTAGATTGAAGTTCACTTTATCCACTATCCCTGGATTTAGAGAGAGATCAATCCAACCACTTTAATTTTTTAAATCTGGAGTAGTTTATTTTCTACAACCTTTCCAAGTCAGATGGGGTGTTTTTTAGTACCTTCTTCTTTTATTTTTGTGAAGCCTCTCAAGTTTAATTTTCTTCCCAGTATAGAAAATCAGATATGTATTAACTATGTAGGTTAAAATGCAACCTCTTTAAACATCTTTTGAAATCTTCTATTTCTATACTTTGCAAAATATTCTGTTCCCCATTAGGGATATGGGCTATTTAAGAAAATGCTTCTTGAAGTTCTAGAACAGAGGCACTTAAGAGCTGAAGCTGAAAGAACAGTCAATTTGAGGAGAATAGTTTTATGTGTAGCTCTGGGTTGTTTTTTTTTTTTTAAGATTTTATTTATTTGATGAGAGAGAGAGAGAGAGAACACAAGCAGGGGGAGTGGGAGAGGGAGAAGCAGGCTAGCAGGGAGCCCTATGCGGGGCTGGATCCCAGGACCTTGGGACCATGACCTGAGCCAAAGGCAGACGCTTAACAACTGAGCCACCCAGGCGCCCCTGGGTTTTTAAATAATTGATAAAAGAGGAAGAAAAACAAAAAAGCTGAGTAGAGAAGTGCCTTCTTCTCTATGTAAAGAACCTAACATGGTATATAAATCAGTAGTTCTCAAACTTGAGTGTGCATCAGAATTCCCTGAATAGCTTGTTAACACGGATTGCTGGGCCCACCCCCAGGTTTCTGATTCAGCAGATCTGGGTTAGGGTCTGGGATTGACATCTCTAGGGAGTTCAAGTGTGATCTGATGCTGCTGGTCTAGGGACCACACGTTATGCTTCCAAATGCACAGACGCTTTCTGTCTCTTCCAAGTGACCTTCTGAAGGAAGGAAAGAACATGGGGAAAGAAGATAAAACCCACAAGGAAGCATGTGATCAGCATCTTGAAAGGTTAGCAGTTATGAACTTAATTCCTTAGAGGCATTATCTGTTGTGACTCATTTCAAGGAAAGTGCTGGTCCCAATGTAAGACTCAGTATACCTGGATGCAATTATTTTTATTATAAATAGGATGTCATAACAGAGAAATAGTAAAGGATTGGTGAGGAAAGTAGCAGAGGTTATTTAAAAGTTGCTCTGAAACATGATTTTAAATAGACTGGTAACATGTTCTCTAAAATTAAATAATTGTTTATATTAATAACAGGTGGAAAACACATGTTGGAAGATCTGTGGAATGTTGAACAAAAATAACTTATCTAAATTTTATTCTATATTTTGTAGGGCAATCTCTGGATTAATTTTTTTGGAAGATGTATCACATACATTTTATGGGTTACAACTCTTAAGCCCCAAATGACTAAGTAACAACAGACATCAACGAACTATTTTTAAAATTTTTATTACAAGTTACTGTATATTTCTTCTAACATCCCTCACAAATACAAAATAAAATGATAAACCTCTCTTATGCACCCCTCAGCCCAAATCCTATGCTCTCCCCCAGTGATGAGAGCAAGGCCCTACCTTGCTGACTTCCTCACTTGGTGGCCGATATGTTATGCTTCTTTTCACCTTGCTTCTGGGTCTAAGTAGTATTCTATATCCTGTATTTGAATTATTCATCTCTGAATTTGAAAAATTCATCTAGGACTTTCACACTCAAAAAGAGTTAAAGTCTGAACATTAAGGTATAATGAAAGAGCCTACAGGATAATTTAAATACACCATTAACTGGCTAATACGACAAGAAATTCCAATCAACCTTTATCAGTTGCATCTCTCTTCAATGACCCTTCAACCCACTTTCCTTTAAACTACTTTGAGCTGTAGAACTACTTTGCAAATTCTCCTGAGGAATGTAAATGGCTTGCATTTTCAGTCACCCCCTGACAATTTTCATTCACTATTTAACAGGCAATTATCTGACCATCCAGAGTTACAAATAACTCTCCAGGAGACTGGAGTGTCCTTTGAGTTCAGTGAAGAGGTGCGAATCCATATGCCCGTAATATCCATGATTTTAGTCCTGTACTTCTCTTTTCTCCTTCAAGCCTCTTCACCCAGCTTTCCTCCTGATCTTCTGAGTGTGACAAGTATATTAATAGTACAACATCTCCCAAGAATTAGTAAATCATAAATTATTTGAGAAATGTATTAAATACTTTGTATCTCTAAATCATCACTTAATAAAATTATGCATGCTGCACCTTATAACCACGGAATGAATTTCTTATGCTCTGAAGGATAACATAGTAAAAGGTACCTTCTTAATATTTAATTCAATTAACCAAATATTTACTGAGCACCCTTACTTTCCTAGGTCTCTTGTAGAAGCAAGCAGCCTCCAAAGTAAATAAGATGGCAACTTTAAATACATACAATTAAAAGGGAAAAATGGAAATACTCATATTCACAATGGAGATAATATTATAATTGTTATGATTAAAGGCTAAGAAAGGTTTGGATAATGTACATGGGAGGATAGACTGGGGGGGTACCAGAAAGAAATAATTTTTTTTTTAAGATTTATTTATGTATTTGAGAGAGAGAATGCATGCATACGAGTGGGGAGAGGGGCAGAGGCAGAAGAGGCAAATAGACTCCCGGTTAAATGGGGCGCCCAACACAGGGCTCTATCCCAGGACCATGAGAGCATGACCTGAGCCGAAATCAAGAGTCAGTTACTTAACTGACTGAGCCGCCCAGACACCCCAGAGAGAAATAATTTCTAAATAGCTTCTTCATGTTCCATTTAGCTATGGTCAGCCACCACTAAATCAGTACATTTGGCTTATTCTTTTAATTGAAAGTTTTTCTGATATTTAAATAAGAATGAAAGAAGAAAAATATATCAAGTAACCACTAACTTAATTCATCTTCGATTACATATAATTATATACATGTAGTTATATAATTTTTTGAATCCCCAAAACAGTTACATAGAATATATATTACTTATCTCAACTCTTGCATTTTTTTCTATGCCCTGACTTATCCCCTATCTACTTTTTCTCTCTGATTTATTTAAATGATAATGATTACAACCTTGCTGTAGACCTATATACCTGTAAACGTATGATAGAGTAAAATGTGGGAATCCAGGGAGAGATTCGTGGATGACAGATTAATAAAGAAATACAAGAGCAGTTAAGAAAACAACAACAAAACTCCGTATCAGAAATTGTATGGAAGGAAGCCTGCTTATTTCTGTTTCTTATGATTTTACCAGTACTCACCCACTGGCTGCTTCTCTCCTCTCCCCTGAATCAATCAGTCATTTTCAATCTCTCCTCTCACTTTCACACGCACACATATTCCATTTCTACATGACCTCTAGCCCCACCCACAGATCGACTCAGTACATTTATCAAAAACTGCTAAGGAAAGTTTTCTTCAAAATTTGAAATCTGAAATTTGAATGCAGCTACTAGGTGATAGTCTAAGGAACATAGGGACTCTTTTATGTGAGAATGAAAATAAAAATGGTTGAATCTGAATGGAATTTTTAAATTTCCCCCATATCTATATAAAAATAACAGAAATGTCTAACTTTTAAAAACTCCCATTAATTCTTGAACTCGGTGATATTTTGTGTGTTAACCTGGTTCTTTATCTTTCATCAAATTACTTTTGCCATCCAAGTGTTGTAATTTCTCATTTGAGATATACTTTGACTTGGTCCTTGGGGGTATCCTGAATAAGTTAAATTTAACTCCTTATTACTATTCCATGATTTGCCCAATGAAAATACATTACCACCAATTCACTCTTATTTTTATCATTAGGCTGGGTTTTTATTTTTGTAAGTCTGCCTGTACTAACTCTACATAGTACACTGAGTGCTTTTTGTCAGTGTGAGTGGCATCAGAGACACTGGGAGAATTTATAAGAAGTAATAAATGGGCAGACTATCTTAAAAAAAAGAGCTGTTTCTACTTTTGACTTCTATAGCTCAATCTGTTGTATTCTAATTAGGTGTCTGAGGATTTAAAATGCAATATCAGGATTTAAATGACAAAGCATTTTTAGTTTTGTAAGTCTCTAAAAGCCCTGCAAATTCTTCCCCAAACTGTTTCTTAGTTGATATAGCCCATTATATTTCATTAATGTATTCCCTTCTGATGCTAATAAGTCAATTGATTAGAAGCCCCATTCCCAAACAGGGTTGCATTATGACCTTCTTGAGCCTTAAGCACTTTGTTCTGTGGGCTCTTTTCTCCATCAAAACCCAAATACGCATATATATCATATATACATTATTATACACATGTGTAAAATTAAAATATGCTTTGTATGTATTAAAAGTATATTTTATGATTGTTTTGCTATAAAGATAGCTACAGTCCAGTCTGTGTTAAGAAAATTTAGACATTTTCTTCAACTCTTAAGAGTTCATTTTTTTCCTTCTGATTAAAAAGAAAAAAAGTAAAATACTTTCGTAAGGCCCCAAAAGTATGGTGTGCCCTAGGCATTGTGCCTACTGTCCGATGCCTACTGAGTAAGTCAGCTCTGCTCCCAGGAATCCCCAGGCCTCTTCCCTTACATCTTCCAAGTCTTTGCTTCATTGATGCCTACCTTGATCACACTATTTAAAATTACACTTTCCTCTTGCCTCAACACTTCCCATCTTCCTTACTTTTTCTTTTCCTTATCACATGGCACTCTGTATTTTACTGTATCCTAATATTGACTTGTTACTTATGTTTGTCTCTGCCAACTAGAATGTAAACTCCATGAGGTCACTGATGTCTCCCCACTTCCCTGAGCAGTGCATGGCTTGGAGTAAGGACTCAATAATTTTCTTTTGTGAAATAAGGAGGTAATGAATCTTTATCTTTTTTCCTTTGTGATTTTAAAAATTCTGTTCTATTTTTTTGATGGCCCCAGAAGCTAAGAGAGGAATGTTTTCCCATACCAATGGACAAATGTTTAATATGGGGGTGGTTTTAAAGGATGCACTAAAAATTAGCTACTGCTTTAAAAACTTAAAAAATAATAAAAATGTCTTATCAGTTGTCAGTCTTGATGCCTCTCTCTAAGGTTCTCATATTTCAAATTTTCTCTGAAAGGCTACAATTATACTTGAAGGTACTAGGCCCTTTTCAGAATGTAAGTATAGTTTTAGCCAAATCCAAGCCATAGTAACATCACAGTATTTAGAAAACAAGTAAATATGAATATTCTCATTTACTGTTACCTTGATGAGGGGAAGAAAGAAGAAAAAAGAAGAGGAAAACTATATCTTTTTCGGACCTATTATGTATGGGCACTGTCAGCCTCTTTATATATAATCTCTTGAATCTTCGAAACAGTTCTGTGAAATAGGCATCAGTATGCCTATCTTTAAAACAGGGGAGTATGTTCAGATTCTATTCTACACTACAGAATTTGCCTGAGAGCACACAATTGGGAAATATGAACTGGAATTTAAACCAATATCTACTGGGCTTCACAGCTTGAGTACTTTCAATTACATCTTGTCACAAAGAGCATTTTAAGTCCTGTTTAAAAAAAAATGGAGGCCGAGTGGTAGTTTCGGCAACTCTCTTGAGCCCGTATTTTTGCAGGAGGCCACAGGCAGACCTGCGCCGGAACCATGTTTCGCAACCAGTATGACAATGATGTCACTGTTTGGAGCCCTCAGGGCAGGATTCATCAAATTGAGTATGCAATGGAAGCTGTCAAGCAAGGTTCAGCCACAGTTGGTCTGAAACCAAAAACCCATGCAGTGTTGGTTGCATTGAAGAGAGCACAGTCAGAGCTTGCAGCTCATCAGAAAAAAAATTCTCCATGTTGACAACCATATTGGTATCTCAATTGCGGGACTTACTGCTGATGCTAGACTCTTATGTAATTTTATGCGCCAAGAGTGTTTGGATTCCAGATTTGTATTTGACAGAACTCTTCCGGTGTCTCGTCTTGTATCTCTAATTGGAAGCAAGACCCAGATACCAACACAACGATATGGCCGGAGACCATATGGTGTTGGGCTGCTTATTGCTGGTTATGATGATATGGGCCCTCACATTTTCCAAACCTGTCCATCTGCCAACTATTTTGACTGTAGAGCCATGTCCATTGGAGCCTGTTCTCAATCGGCTCATACTTACTTGGAGAGACATATGTCTGGGTTTAGGGAGTGCAATTTGAATAAACTGGTTAAACATGGTCTGCGTGCCTTACGGGAGACACTTCCTGCAGAACAGGACCTAACTACAAAGAATGTTTCCCTTGGAATTGTTAGTAAAGACTTGGAGTTTACGATTTATGATGATGATGATGTATCTCCATTCCTGGAAGGTCTTGAAGAAAGACCACAGAGAAAGGCACAGCCTGCTCAACCTGCTGATGAACCTGCAGAAAAGGCTGATGAACCAATGGAACATTAAGTTACAAGCCAGTCTGTATGTTTATTATCAAATCTGTAAGAATGCAGGAACATGTACTGATGACAATAATCTATGTGTAGGGATCAGTCCAGATGTGTTTTTCCCTAACAACTTGTCTGAAACCATATAATGGTGTGCATTTTTCTTTAAGAAAGGGTCTATATAATCATTTTCTGGAAAGTATAGGTATCTGTACTGATGTTTTTATATGAAGAACATAGTGTCTTTGTGGGTTTAAAGACAACTGTGAAATAAAATTGTTTCACCTGCCTAAAAAAAAAAAAAAAAAGGAAAAGATCTTGGGGAAAATGAGAGGCTACAGAAGGATTGCTAAGTGTAGAATATCATTGTGTATGATAAGGACTTTTTGTATCACTCGTTCCTAGAGCAAAGAATAACAAATGATTTTAAGCTAATGTGACAAACTGATTGGGTATTGTCAGTGGACTTTTTAGTTTATTTTATGGAGAAAAATCTCTGTTCACTGATTTTATCATGAAACTTCCTTTATTATTCCTATTGATGAGATATGACTCAAATCAGGTCTGACTGATATTGGCTTCAATGTATTGAAACAAATCTCCTGCTATTAACTTACTTCTCTTAAACATATTTGTATCATTTGTCCCTGTGTAGATAACCAGTCTTCATGTAAAGAAAGACTGGGTTATCTGAAGTCATCATATCTCAGTTGTTTACAACTATTTCCATTAGGGCCCAGAAATTGGATATTTCCCTAAACTTTATTTTTTTAGATAGCATCTAATTTACTAATTTGTTGTGGCTTGAGCTTTACCAGATTAGGGTTACTTGTTGGGTACCTTGGAAGCCATGACAGGTTAGCATAACTATACTGAAAGATTTTTAAAAATGAGTTTAAAAACCATGTTAATTTTGGGATGCCTGGGTGGGCTGGGTTAGTTAAGCATCTGCTTTTGGCTCAGGTCATGATCCCAGGGTCCCACATCGGGCTCCTTGCTCAGCAGGGGGCCTGCTTCTCCCTCTGCCTGCTGCTCCCCCTGCTTGTGCTTTTTCTATCTCTTTCTCTCATTTTGATAAATAAATAAATAAATAAATATTTTTAAAAATAAATAAAAACCATGTTAGTTCATGTAGAAACAGGATAAATATTTAGGTATCATTTCAATGTGGTATTAGCATCGAGGATATCTGTGGGAGTTAGACTTGACATTAGGAGGAAGCTTAGTGTACATGCAGTGAACACCATTTATTCATGGATTGATATATGCATTGATAAGTTCATTTGACAAACATTTATGGAATACCATACCTGCCATACACCTATTTTAAAAGTAATGTCCATAGAGGCTAAGTAACTTGTTCAAATAGAAACACTGAAAGACCGGTCAGGACCAGAGGGAGTCAAGTATCCATTCCATCTCCCTAAGCATCTGCAAACAGTTCACTCTATTTTTCCAAGGGAAATAATTCGCAGAATTCTGTCTCCTTCCTTTACTAATAGACGCCTATTTTTATATTTGTCGAACCTGGTATGTTAGAGGGATTGCAGGTCGTAGGATAAAGAATTTCTGAATTTGATCACCTTTCCAGCACTTGTTATCTGTACAACCTCATGTTTGATAAGCCTAGTTTTCTTATTCGTCAAATTAGGATAAAAATTACCTGTAGTGTTGCTATAAGAAATTAAAATTAATTTGTATAAAGAAATAATATAGAGTATGAATCATAGTAAGCGCTCAAAAATTGACAACTGTTATTTTTATTATCCATTTGTTTCATTTCCAGGTTGTTTTTGGAGTTCTAGGTCAGATCACTCATTCTTTCATTATATTCTTTATGGAAGACCTTCAAAAAATAAAAAGACAAGTAAAAATAACAAAACCTCAATCTGTTTAATTGAATATACAGAAAGAAGAGGAGACAGTTTCTATTGAGGATAATTTATAAATATTGTCTATTCTTAATTATCCCCAATATCAGCAGTGGGTACTTACTTAGGTTACCGAGAGAGAGTGATATGGAAAAAAAAAAGAAACCTCGGTTCTTTTTACTGTCACAGTAAAGAATCAGGGCAGTGAAATGAAAGTAAAGCGGAGCAAAATTTATTAAAGTACACTCCAGGTGCACCTGGGTGGCTCAGTCGTTAAGCGTCTGCCTTCGACTCAGGTCATAATCCCAAGGTTGTGGGATCAAGCCCTGCGTTGGGCTCCCTGCTCAGCAGGAAGCCTGCTTCTCCCTCTCCCACTTCCCCTGCTTGTGTTCCCTCTCTCACTGTCTCTGTTGAAATAAATAAAATATAAAAAAAAATAAAAATTAAAAAATAGAGTACACTCCAAGGGAGAGGTGGGCCACTCAAGAGAGACAAAAGTGCAGGAAACTCTGGGGTGTAGGTTTATGCCAATGTTTTTTCTTTTGGGTGGTTCAAAAGGGTCACAACTTTTGAGCGACAGGCCTGGATTATAAGATAATTAGCCAGCTATGCATGTCCTTTCCCAAGATGTATTCAAAATGCCTGCACCGGCTAGGAAACCACATTATTTCTATTCTAGAGACATAGGTCAAATAGAAAGGCGGCTCCTGCTTTCTGCACAAATGCAATAAGCACAACAAATTTAAATCTTCCTTTGTCAGGATGTTGCAACCTCAAACGGACTGGTACTTGGGTGGAAGGAATGTGGTGGTGCCTGGGCTGTCCTCAGTTAAGGCTCTCCCTCAGGACATCTAAGGTCCATCTTCCTGTTGCTCATGCCTAGCTTCCTGCCTAACACTTACTTCATTTATCAATTTATTAAAAATTTATTGAGAGTCTATATGAGCCATGTTTAGGATTGTGAATACAAGAGAATGCTATTGGCAACATTCTTGTGCTGTAATGGGGGCATTCTATCAGCATGAGAAAAACAATACAAATAAAATATAGCACGATGTCAGTGTTGATCATATATGTGCTGTTAAGAGGAAAATAAAATAGGTTGATGGTATAGAAAGTGATGGCTGCATGGAGAGAGAGGGTACATTGGAAGTCTTCTCAGAGGCGGGGAAATTTGAGTAGTCATAAATAAAATGATATCTACAAGTGGGAAAGAGTGTTTCTGGCAGAGGAACTATCAAAGGCAAAGGTCCTAAGGTAGAAACATGCCTGTTGCCAGTGTGAGCTAGAGGGAATGGAATGGCAGGAGAGGGGTCAGAAAAGGGGGTTCATGGGTTAAACCCAAGGTTTCTCATGTGCATGCTGGCCCAGGATGTTCACAGTTAGAGCTTATGTCATCTCAGTTGCGCTTGACACCCATACCACTCTCCCCAAACACTGTGCTCTCAAAGTTAAGTACTCTGGAAAAACAGCCCAACTGCAAAGGCACACCATGAGAAGGCACATCAAATATGCAAAATACTTGAGGGGAAAAATGACAGAAAAGAAGGAAAACAGCATGAAAAGAACAAAAAAAACTTAGCCTAGAAGAAAATATCCAAAGAAATAGAAGGAAATTCTTCACATGTTACTATGGATATGGATCCAGTTAAAACAAAATGAGATTATTTAGGGGGATTGGAATTGGAAAAAGCAAACACTGATATGGAAATAATAAATAAAAGAGAAAGAGCAAGGAAAAAAAATGGAGATAAAACTGAAAATAATGACACAGAGGAGAAATTAGAAATAGAGTGAATACAGAGAGAAGAAGGGAAAGAGAGGAGGGAAATATTTTAAAGCCAATAGAGAAAGTCCATGAAGAGAGAAAGATGAGCTAACAATAGTGTCTCTGAAGAAGAGACTCTCACAAATGGAACAGGAAAAAGAAATAGCCTCCAAAATTTTAAACAGAGTAATTTTTCATTAAATGAAGAAAGAACTGATTCAGCAAATTGAGAGAAGACACTAAGTTTCAGGAAAATATGAAAAGATAATGTTGAGCTATGTTCTCATAACATTATTTAGTGTCATCAAAAAAGAAAAAAAAAATGTACTCATCCAGCTACGAGAAACCTTGGAAAGATGGGAGAAGTTCGGGCTAACTAAAATGAGCCTTGTGTTCAGCAACATTTAATGCCCAGAAAATAATAGAACAATACCTCAAAAGTTCAAGGCAATATCTCAAAGTTCTAAAGAAAAATGAAATATCCATATGCATTTAAAAAATAGACAACCATTCTTAATGGAAGAGTAAAAGAAATGTAGCACCCTTGAACTCTTCTTGAAAACAGCACTTGAAATCTAGCAAAGATTAAAACAAAGAACTTAGAAATAAAGAGCCATGATTAAAGAATTGATTGTGGGTACAGATTTAAAAAATAGAACCAATCCAGACAATCACAGGATATAGAATAGAATTTAAGTAATTTGAATTTTGGCAGTGTAAATAAAAATAATTAAGTTTGAGAGAGGGAGGATATGTAAAAAATATGAGATTGTTATTTTCTTCATTTTTTATAGTGGTGAGTAAAAATATTCTTTATAATGGAAATGTAGTTTAAAAAAAAACTGACAACATCCTTTTACTAGTTTTGAAAAAAATATTCCCAAACTTATGACCTTGAAGGAAATATTTTGTTTAGTGAAGGAGTGGTTTCTAAAGTCCAACAATGGTTTCAATTTTATTTCAGTGTCTTTTTCTTCAGTTAAATTCAAGCGAAGAAGAATTCAATATTTCGACTTAAGTACTTACATATCGTGAACGATTTTTATATAAAAGTATTTTATCCATCTATCAAACCATTCTATCTGTGGAGATGCAGAGAATAGTATCTGGAATTTGTTGAACGAGGATTAATATATATTATTTCTGATGGTGGAATTTGGGATTCTCTTGTCCCAAAAGTGCTTTTCTTAATTGCCTATATTCTTTGTAATTAGTCATCACTTTTACAAGGGGAATAGTGACTTTCCTTAAATAAAAGAACCACACACACATGCACACACACACGTATACCTTTTGAATTTGTTTCGGTGAATTGCCCATTTAAGCCTTTTGCACATTTTTCAATTCAATGTTTTTCCCCATTATCTTTTTATAGAACATCTTTTTATGTTTGCTGCAATAACTAATTTTCAATCATATGTGTTGTCAATATTCTTCCTAGTCTTATTTTTAATGGTATCTGGTATCTGTTATATATAAATATATTTGCAATTAGAATGAAATTTGTATTATGTATCCTTTGGCATTAAATATTTATTAAATTTAAATATATTATAGATGGTATATTCATTTCCTTTACGGTTTATGAATTTCCCATCTTGCCTGAGGCTGTCTCTTATAGAAAGTCATATAAAATCTTCCTACACATTCTCATGCTATTTTTAGTATTTATACTACCAATTGCATCAAATGTATTTTTGTGTAAAATGAAAGGTGAATTAGCCGTTTTCTTCCAGATAAATAACCATCTATGACAACACGATATTCATTTTTTGAAAATCCCAATGAACTAAAATTGCCAACTTTGATCATTTCACATAATTCTGGCTTATATTTTTTGTTCTTCTAACCTATCTGCCTATCCCAGTGCTTGATTGCAACTTCATAGTAATTTTTAATAGCTGGAAAGCAAGCGCCTCTTCAATATTCCTCATTTTTATTGTTTTTATTATTCTCAGAGCTTCATTCCATCATCTACACTTTAAAATACTTTCATCTAGTTCCCCAAACAAAACAGAAAATATTAAGATTCATGATGGGATTGTATTCCACTTAATAATATTATTTTATATTTGTTTATATTTAATAAGTTTCTTCATATTGGCTCTATGTCTTTTCAGTAAATGCATTTCTAAACAATTAAAAGACTAATAATTCCATTTTCTATATCTCGGTACTTGTAATAAAGAGAAAGCTATTACATTTTCTATATTTATGTTATATTAGTAAAATCATGTTTTTTAAATCTTTATTTTATCCCATATTCATGCAAGTTTAAAGCATGATAGGTACCATTCCTTATCCATCAGACTGATAAAAGTTTTAAGTAATGGTAACATCATCTAGAACATCTAGTGCTAGTGAGTATTTAAGGGAACAGGCACTACTGCATATTGTTGGTAGCCTTATGAATTACTCAAAAAGTTTGAGCTTTAGTTATCAAAATTGTTCTGGCTTTAGTTATAAAAATTAAAAACTACATTTATGGGATGCTACTGTTATTATTTTGCTGAAAGTCCAAACTAGTTGAATAAGGCAAATTAAATAAATAAATACATAAGTAAAAATTTAAAAATTAAAAATCAATTAAAATTTTTTAAAAATTAAAATTGTCTTCATTTATAGAGGGAATAATTGTTTACATAGAAAATCATAAGGAATTTACAAAAATATACCAAAACTAGTAAGTATATTTAACAATATCACATGATATACAGAATACACAGAATTTAAGCTAGCAATTAAGTATTGGCAATGATATTTGAAATTTTTATTGGCATAAAAATATATCAAATGCCAAGAAATAAATGTAATCAGTGATGTGCAAAAACTCTACATAGTATACTACAAAATGTTGCCAAGGAAAATGTAAAAGATTTAAATAAATGAAGAGTATGCCCATTGTGGATTGGAAAACTCAGTGTTTTTTTTTTAAATGCTCATTCTCCCCAAATTGGTCCATATGTTGAGTGTAATCCTAGTCAAAAATCCACAGGCTATTTATAGAAATGCACAAACTGATTCCGAAATTTATATAGAAATACAAAAGACCTAGGATAGACAAAACGTACTTGAAAAAGAACAACAAAGTTGGAAACATCATACTAGATGATTTCAATACTTAGGATAAACTGAAGATAATCAAGATAGTGTAGTATTGTGGTAAGGGCCAACAAAAAATAGAACTAAGTGAAGAGTCCAGAGTATACCCACACATACATTATCAAGTGATTTTTTTTTTTTTTTTTTTTTTTTTACAGCAGCACCAAGAGAATTCAACGAGCAAAGGAGAATCTTTTCAAGAAATAGTTCTTGAACAACTCGGTTGTTATAATGGAAAAAAATGAACCTTAACTCTTACCTCACATGATACACAAAATTAACTTGGAGTGAATCATAAAGGTAAATATAGACGCTATAAAACTTCTAGAGGAGAACACAGGAACAGTCTTCATGACCTGTGGTAGGTAAAGATTTCTTAAATAAGACATAAGAAGCATGAAACAGAAAAGAAAAGCTGAAGTCCAAAAATTTGGACATTATCAAAATTAAACATTAATTTTGAAAGGCATCATTTAAAAAATAAATAAGTAAGCCACAAACAGGGAGAAAATAATTGCAATAACTATTTGACAAAGGACTTATATCCAGAATATATATTAAAATATATATATATACACACACACATTATATATTCACACATGTATAATCACACATGATTGCTCAGGGGGAGGATTAAATCAAAAAAGAATGATAAAACTTGAAATGTTCTCTATCTTGGTTTGCATGTTATATAGCCATAAAAATTGTCAAAATGTAAAAACTGAAACTTATGATCTATACACTTTGAATCCATGTATTCATTGCATAGAAGTTACATCTAAATTTAAAAATAAAAACAATAGGAAAAAAGGAAATTTGTGTTCCACCTACACATAAATTTGGAATGTAAGTTCCTTTTGCTGTCACTGTCTCAATAGAGGGCTTGGAACTGTGTGATAAAGAAATATGCTTTGCATGCCATCTTAGTGCCATTCGTAAGGCTCAAACTCTTGGTGAATCATTTTATTTTATTTACATCAACTATGCTTTGCTCTTTGTTTCACATTCTGAGTTGAGCCATTTTAGAAACTGCTACGGCAGGAATTATGAAATCTTGATAATTATGTTACTATAATTATTTTATCAAACAAACTTTAATGAAGAGTTGAGCTTCACCTGCAGACACTATTGGCTTTAAATGCTCTGCTCATGGGACTCAGGAAATTTCTTGTTTCTGACCTCTTGGACAGGTGTTAAGAGAAGATAATTGGGAAGATGCCAATCAAATCTATTCCTGGACAGGGACAGGGGTTGGGAGAATGGACTTCAAAACAACTTACCTATTTTTGGTGAAAGGGCCCCTGGGAAGCTAAATGGCTGACCCTGTTTAATTCATTCCTTTGCTCCTTGATTTCCTCCAAACAACAATTACATTACTGTGGGGGGAAAGTATGTGGTAATAAACTACAAGGTTAGATTTACTTCTCTTAAAAGAGATGGGCCATTCTGTAAATCATAATTCAACATATAGAATTCCAAAGCGGAGTGGTTTGTCATTTCATTTCTGGAATCCCATAGATTGTCATCTGGAGGAACATTCAGAACAGTAAAAGTGGCTCCTTCTGATTTAGAAATGTAGAGCCTTTAGAATTTATTTCCTGCAACCAGTGTTTCATCATATTGGCATTCCACGCACTTGCAGTGTCCTTCTGAGCAGTGACTTAACACAGCCCTGGAGCTGGATTAGATCATACATTTAGATTCATCACAGCACAACAATTCATATGTAGTTTTCCCAAATGAAACATCAGCGAAAAATCAGTTCAGATATAAACTGAGTAAATCTCTGGAATTGAGATTGATGCCCTAGATTTCAAATTACCCTGATAGCAAACATCCTGTATACAGCAGTTTGAATTCAAGGATTTCTAAAACAGTTGACTGATTTAAGATATTGCTATAAGGCTGAATTGTCAGTTTGTGGTGGATTACAAATACTCATGATAAAAAAATATTACTTAGGAACACCTTGATGTAAAGAGCAAAAAGTCCCAATAGGTTGCAGTTCCTAACTTTTGAGATGCTCATAGCAACTGAGATGTATTCTGCAAGTGTATATCCAACAAAATCTATCTGGACCTTGTGTCTGGCTCTTTCTGGGCAGAAGTGTTATAATTCCTCTTTAATAGACTCAACTATTAACACTAACAAAATAGAAAAGCTTTACACCATCACACTGAGTTCACTGTCTCTCTAAGTAAGTACCTCACACAAGAAAATACATACAAGGTCCTCTGATATTATTGAATGAATAAATGAATGAAGCAGTTAATCCATACTATATAGTTTAATAGTTAATTGGATACTGCTTTTTATGATTTTCTAGTGGTTTGTTATACGCTGATTTCATTTCCCATGGATTTAATTTTAATCTTCTAGAGGACATTTTTTTTTTCTGAACACATCTATAATTTTCTGTGGATAGAATAATGCTATGGCCATACCAGGTGTGTAGGAAATAATTGATTAATTACACATTGTTGTCAGCATCAAAAGGTCTTTGACCAGTTTTATGGCTTCCTTAATCCCTTCGTTGAGCTGCATCACTAAACATTATTTTGTTCTGCGCTCATGTTCTGTCCTTAACAGTTTCTAACTATTCCTTAATTCTGGTAATGAACTTCCTCCATCCCTACTCCTCTTGAACTCCCAGTCCTGCATTTGAAAATAGTTGGTCTATTCTTGGGCTTTATTCCTGGGTTCTTCTCTCCCTCAACACATCCTCTCCCTCACCCACCCTGCAGAACAGAGGTAAATTTTTATTTCAGCTCAAACAGCCTTTCCTCTCTCGCCAACAATGTTCTGCACATTGTGCAAAGTAGGGGTGATCTGAAGAAGACATGGCTCCTCTACTCAAGAGATTTTGCAGTCTGGTGAAAGACAAACACCATTTTCAGAGAGAAATTATAGAAGCATGCACATGCTATTATCACAACACACTCTACCTACTTTGGCCTAGTGCAAGGATACATTCTGTAGCAAGGAACCTGGAGTGGATGTGATTTCATTAATTTTCCAAGAGTAAGGCTAATGAAGTCTCTTCCTCAAACAAAGAGATTGTTCAGATCTACAAACATGCAGAGTTGATGATAGGTGATGGTGGGTGTATAGGCCAGAGGAAAAGGACTGCAAAGGTTAGCAAAGTAAGGAGGAGAATCAGAAGTAAATATAAGATGTGCAAATATGGAGATGGAATGAGAAAGGCAGCAAGACAGAATCATAAAGCAAAAAGTTTTGGAATGAATTGCTGGATAAGTAAATGCAACATACAGAGACTACG
Source organism: Eumetopias jubatus (assembly GCF_037043125.1). Taxonomy (NCBI): domain Eukaryota; kingdom Metazoa; phylum Chordata; class Mammalia; order Carnivora; family Otariidae; genus Eumetopias; species Eumetopias jubatus. The sequence continues at coordinate 90,772,324 of NW_028274809.1, forward strand.
GCCATCGCCGGTTTCCATAATGTGAGTGGAAGGGCCAGGTGAGCAGAAAGGACAATGAATAAGGTGGACACAGGCTGTACCTAGGGCTAGAAACTATCTTTAAGAAAAGGACTTTGGAACTTTAAAGACAGGATCCTTTCTACTATATAGCATTTGTACTTTCATGTATCTAGTCATGCTTAGAATACCTGTGGAATAAATTTTATATAATTTTACTTGAGGGTGAATTATACATTTAAATAAATCATTTTGAATTATTTATAAAGAACTAAGTTACTTGCCTCCAATATCTGATATTGTTGGATAGAGATGTAATAGATTAGCACAATAGAATTTGGAAGCTAAGGGCCTGGATCTACCTGCCTTGGAGTCAATTAACATTTTTTTCCCACCATTTCTTTACATTTATTTGTTTTTAAATTTTTAATTGAAGTATAGTTGACATGTAATATATTAGTTTCAGGTGTACAACATAGTGATTTGACCATTCTACACATTGTAAAATGCTTCTCACAATAAGTATAGTGACCATCTGTCACCATACAAAATTATTAAAATATTATTGACTATATTCCCTATGCTATACTTTTTATCTCTGTGGCTTATTTATTTTGTAACTGGAAATTTTTATCTCTTAATCCCCTTCATTATTTTGCCTATTTTCCCACTCACCTCCCCTCTGGCAATCACCAGTTTGTCCTATATATTTATGAGTCTGTTTCTGTTTCCTGTTTTTTTTTTATGTTGGTTGCTTGCTCTGTTTTATAGATTCCACATATAAGTGAAATCATACAGTACTTGTCTTTCTTTGTCTGACTTATTTCACTTAGCATAATACCCTCTAAGTCCATCCATGTTGTTGCAAATGGCAAGATTTTATTATTTTTTATAGCTGAGTAATAGTCCATTGTGTGTGTGTGTGTGTGTGTGTGTGTGTGTACCACATCTTCTTTATCTACTCATCTATTGATGGACACTTGGGTTGCTTTCATAACTTGGCTTCCATAAACATATGGGTGCATACATCTTTTTGAATTAGTGTTTTTGTTTTCTTTGGGTATATACCCAGAAGTAGAAATCCTGGATCATATGGTATTTCTATTCTTACTTTTGTGAAGAAACTCCATACTGTTTTCCTGAGTGGCTGGACCAATTTAAATTCCCACCAACAGTGCACAAGATTTTCCTTTTCTCACAACTTTGCCAACACTTGTTATTTTTATCTTTTTGATACTACTTTTCTGACTTGTGTGAGGTGATATTATGGTTTTGATTTGCATTTCTCTGATGATTAGTGATGTTGAACATCTCTTATGTGTCTGTTAGCCATCTGTATGTCTTCTTTGGAGAAATGTCTATTCAGGTTCTCTGACATATTTTCATAAAATTATTTGTTTCTTTGTTTTTTTGGTGTTGCAAAATGGAGCTGATAATAGTCTGTCATAGAGCTGTCATCAAAATTTAAAAAGTGTATGTTTATGTAAAGCCGTGAGAACTGTGGTACATTGGAAGTGTTCAATGAATGTTCACCATTGTTATGATCATTATTTTCTGGAATGGTTGGAAACAGCTGGTAAGTACAGCTGAGATTTTGTGAACCAGAGAGGCAGACGAAGTAGGCCATTTCTCCAAGATAGTGATGGTAATGAAGCTTATTTCTTATAGGTGTTTATCTGTAATGTAAGAGAATGAGACCTAACCAAATAGTTGGTTAGATGAAGAACTACCTCCAATAAATAAAAAACTAAATCTCAATACAGTAGATGTAGCTAGAAGATACCCTGAGGAAGGTTATTTTATTTCCTGCCATATCAAAATTCATGGGTAACCATTTAAATCTATGTAATATATAGATTCACCCACCTTATTTTGTCCCATGGAAAATTAGAAAATTTAATAACACTTGTTTTGCTTAATTTGAGGCATTTTTTGAGCTAAATTCTTTGGGAAGATCAACAAAGGGAGGCTTAACCAAATCCCTTAGATTCTGTGATAGAAGCAATGTGAAACCATATAGGAAGTGTCATAGTAAATGACTTGTTTCCTTGAGTTGAATTCAAAAGAAGAGAATCCTGAGTGAGAAGAATATTAACAAAAAGCATAAGAAACATCACAGTTCTATAAATTTAAAATGGTCCTTTTAATAGAGATGAATACAGCATTATTTATGCAACTCTGAGAGCACTGGAATTAGATGGGCAGGAGTGAGGTAGGTTTGGCACAAAATGACTTTTGACACATGCCATGTATTATTTACCAGAAAATTCTACTGCATGCATTAATATGAAAGGCATAGTCACTTGATTAACTGAAGCCAATTGGTCAGTACATATAGTAAAATTTGGTTCAGATGTTTTGGGATATGTGTAAAGAGAGGATGACAGTAAGAAACTCAAACAGTTGCCTCCCGAACAGAGATATTGTCTGAAATGAGATGAGAGTGAGGGAAGATGAGAAGTGAGCGATGAGAGACAAGTTCTCAAGAACATGAATCCAAAATCCATAGGCCATGAACCACTCTCACTAGCTCAGATAACAATTTCTTAGCAACCTTATATCACTACTGCTGGATTTTCTTGTTCTACCAATAAAATAAAGGAATGTCCCATCTGTCTTTACCTCAGAAAAATTCAGTGATGATTAAATGAAAGGAGAGAAGGAAAATGCTTTGAGGCACTAAGAAGAAAGAATTCTATTAAAAAGAATCTAATATGTAATTATTTTTTACTCTTTGAGATGGATTTATTTTCCTTATATTCCTGCTCTGCTCTTATTTGTACAAGCCTCGTTTGGACCTGTCAACCTTAAGGTTTTTCATGAGGACAATTCAGTGCATTGTTCTCACCTTGTGAAGCCTCTGAAAGTGGTCTCCACATCCCAGTCTAAAAAATTGATTTGATTATTCTCTATCTTTTCCTACAACCTCATGTCTCCCCTGGGACAGCTTACCATACAAATGAAATATGAAATAAGCCTACAGTTTTTATAGTGACAGAGCCAAAGCCTTTTCTGTTATCATTTGTGTAGTCCATGGGGAAATATCAGAAGGGGGATTGATTTTGGCAAAGAGATAATCCACAGAGGTGGTTGAGTTTAATAAATCTCTGCTATAAAAGACTCATATTTAAGTTCCAGCAAGTCTCAGAGCTCATTCCACCAGGGCTATCTAATCTCTTGCCTCCTCAGTTACAAATTAAATTTCCCTTTGTCATTATTTCTTTGGAGTCTACTTCAAATGAGATAGAAGATGAAGGTCCTCCCTCAGCCCATTCTCTGCATTATAGAAAGCCAAGTCCCTTAAGCTAATTACTCTGATATGTGTTCCAGAGGAAGTGATGGCTTGATAATAAATATAACTTAGCTTGGGTGATGCTACCTTTCGAGGATCATGGAAGTTCTTTCATTCATTGTGTTTTCTTCCCAGACTTCTTAAGAAAATTAATTTTACTCATGGGGTTCAAGGAAGAAGAGATACAAAAATAGATTAAGCAGTTCTTTTGGCAAGATGCCTTAGATCCAAATGAAGTTGGTTCCAATATAATACAATTGACTGATGGTTCTGAAAATAATCTGCTAGCCATTATATATCTATTATCTATCCACTCATATTTATATATGCAGAAAAACATATAAGCATGCATTGTTATATATAATATATAGTATTTATATTTTTATATAAATATATAAATATGCATGAATATACATGTTTGCATATATATTTAGGATTAATAAGATGACAAATTATCCTTTGTATGAAATTAAACTTTCTTGGCCTTGATTCTCACAACTTTGAAAAGACCAATTTGGACTAGGTGAGCTTTTAGTTCTTAAATTTTATGATAAGCAACTTCGGGCCAATACTTTGTTATATTGTTATATTTGTTATATCTGATGGTTATGTTAGCTCTCAAACGAATGAATTTAGAGTGCACCAAACATCATAGCAACTCCATCATAAACCTTTTCTCTGGAATGTGGAAAGAAAATAAACAGGCTTATTTGAATTGAGCTTATGACCTCTCCCACTGCTCCTTGTTTGTTTTGTGTTGTTGTAATTAGGCGTGTAAATCACCCGACAGATTATGATTTATTATGGGGATAGAATCCAGTCTTCTTCATTTGCGAGTCCAAAAGCAAGAATTTGCACACAGTTGGCTTTCATCAAAACTATATGGCCAAATTGTTAAGCAGCTTAGATGAGTTCTTAATCGTGACTATGTTGGCTTTTCTTAATAACATCATCACTGGACCATTCTAACACCTACACATTCCCATATCTCTCCATGTGAGCAGTGCTCTTCTTAACTCCTGTGTTAATATTGTGTGGCATAGGGCAACAGCCCCACTCACCTCAAATGAACTATTGGAATGAATTTATATTTATGGCATTTGATTTAGTAACAATGCACCTGAGGCCTTAGGCTTTGTACATATACATAATTCATACATATTCAACATTTTAAACTCTACCTGGGGTTTACTTTTAAAAGTCACATTGATTTTGATTTAAAACCCTAAAGATAAGCAGGACTAAGCTGCTAGGTTGTTTTTATTAATAATATTTCAATCTTTGCCACCAGTTAGGATGGTAATGATGACAAAGCCCTTGCTGAGCTTTAAGCTCACGGTTCCAATAAAGGTCTTCATGAGAGTTGTGTCCTAAGAATAATCAAGCCGTTGAGGTGGCAGTTGAACCAGATACCTTTTGGTTTTCTTCATAATATGGAAATAAATAGCTGTTCTTTAAAAGGATTAGCAACTTACTCCCACTCACTAATTTGGAAAATCCATTCCAATTACTAGTCTGACACTTTCAGTAAGTACTGAACACAGTATCATGAATAAAATTTTATTACTTACTGCCAGGAATAACTGTTAGAAAGCAGAGAGTCCAGGAACACAATGTCTTCTGCTTTGGTCCCCAAATTGTTCTTTTCAGCAGCTGGAATGCAAATAACGTGCTATCGGTGTGTTCTGTTCACACTTTAGAGATATTCAAAAAAGAAAAAAAAAACCCTGGAATAGGAGGAGGAACTGCTCTTACCATTGTCTAACTATGTCTTTGTTTGAACCTCAGTTTATTACCTGTGGATGGAGGATCTCTAAGACCCATTTCTTCTCTGTTTTGGTTTTTTTTTAAGATTTTATTTATTTATTTATTTATTTATTTATTTATTTATTTATGTATGTATTTATATTTGAGAGAGAGAGCACGAGTGGGGGAAGGGGCAGAAGGAGAGGGAGAGAATCTCAAGCAGACTCCTCTCTCAAGCAGACTCCTCACTGAGTCTGTGGAGCACCGTGTTGGAGTGGGGCAATCTCAGGACCCTGAGATCATGACCTGACCAAAATCAAGAGTTGGATGTTTAACCACTTGAGCAACCCAGGCTCCCCTTTTTCCCTCTTAGTTCCTAATTGAATCTGCAAAGGAATGGACTGGACACCATTCTTAAAAGGGAATTCCTGGGAAGTGGTTTTTCAAGTGTAGATTTACATTTTAGCCCACAGGCAAAAGCTTGCAGGGTAGTTTGCCTTAGGCTAATTGCTCTGAGAAATGTTCTTTACCACTCCTTGGTTAGCTGAAGGGAACTCTACATTCAACAGATGACTTTGGGGAGTAGATCTGACAGTGGGGAGTAGATCCCCTTGGGATAGAGAGATCTGTATATATTCTCCATATTATGTGAGCTTAGCTACTTCCTAGTCTTACTGGTAATGATGTACGTGTTTGTGAGGTGGTGGGTGGTTGTATACCCCAAGCACACACCCTGTACTATCCTTAGGTGGTGCCAGCTACAAGGGATAGTAAAGGGAGAGAGCTTTTGTTTTGATGACCTCATCCCCATGCCCAATATTCTTGTACACAGGCCTATCTCCTAGCACTTTCTGATGATATTTTAACTCAGCATGTACAGCATGAAGCTCCTTTTCTTCTTCCCACACCTTTTTCTCCTTATAAGTTCCAGTCACACTCATGTGCACCACCATCCAATCAGTTGCACAAGGGAAAATGTGTCACTCTGATATGTTACTTTTCTTTGGTCCCTGAATCCCATGCATCCAGTCCCTTCAATTGTACTTCTAAGTGTCTCTCAAATCTGTGGACTCCTTACATCTCTGCATACAACACTCTCACACACCCACCCTTGGGCCTCACTGGGATTACTCTCATTTTCTTGGCATCCCACTCCAGTTTATTCTCCATACTGCCTCTAGAGGGATCTTTTTAACACTAGGACATCTCTGATAAAAGTCTCTAAAGATTTCTCATTATTAGGATAAGAAGACAATGTCTAACATGGCCCACAGACCCTACACAATTTGGCCCAGGCCAGGCTCTTCAGATTCATCTTGCACCACTCTTCCTGACTCCCCATCTCAGTGCATCAGCCAAAACAGGCTCAAGTGAGCTTCTGAGTCATGCCTTGCTTCCTTCTTGTTTCCTTCTGCTTCAGAGACTCAATGGTTGCCTCCTTGCCACAGTTTTCTCTCCCATATCTTTGCCTGGTTAATTTTCACTTGTTTTTCAAGTTACAACTCCATAGTCACTTCCTTAGGGAAGCCTGATGTTATGGGTTGAATGTCTGTGTGCCCCCAGAATTCAGCCCTACCTCTCAATGTCACAGTGGTAGCAATTGGGGTCTTTGGGAGGTAATTTAGGTTTATATGAGGCCATGAGGCATTAGGGTCTTTATGAGAAAAGGAAGAGGCCAGAGCTTCCACTCTTGGCCATGTGAAAACATAGCCAGAAGGCAGCCATCTGTAAGTCAGGAGGAAGGCCCTCATGAAGAACCAAATTTGTAGGCTCCTTGATTGTGGAGAGCCTCCAGAATTATGAGAAATAAATGTCTGTTGCTTAGCAGACCCAGTTTACATAGAATTTTGTCATAATGGCCTGAATTGACTAAACTACCTTCCTTAAGCCCCCTGGTTGGACTATATGTACCTATTTTGTTTTCTTGTGGCTTTTTGTGGATTTTATTCATAACACCTATCACAGTTAATACCTTGCATGACTACTCAATCAATGGCTCCTTCCTCTAAGGTTAAGGACTGAAGGCTGTCCTTGTTCATTGTCATAGCATCTAGCACAATGCCCAGTTCATAGACAATAAAAACCTACTGAATGAATTTAAAGAAGTTCTAGGTAAATTAGTTGATTCACTAGATGTTTAGAGTGAAAATGTCTGTTTCCATAGATGATTCTGAATTGTGGGAAATAGGCTTGCTAACAAACTCTAAACACATATAAGAGCCTATTACTATTAGTCCATTTTTAAAATCTTTCAAGGAAACAGGTATTCCCCTTTCACTTCAAAAGAGGAGACTTTTCCCAAAATAGCTAAGACAACAGCTCAATTTGGGTATAACCAAAATGATTCTAAAACTTGGGTTTTTCCTTTAATGACATAAAAAATATAAAATTCTTAGTTTAATCCATAAGGATCCTCTACAGTTATTCATTTCAAGGATGAAGAAATCTAGAAACCATGTCCTGCTGGAAAGTGGCTTAAGCAACTAGAGGCAAGAGGATTAATAAAAGGTATGAGGCAGCCTTCAAATGTTTATAATGCTCTGGGATAGAGGCAGCAGTTTTGTTTGAAGAAAAGGCAAAACTAAAACTAATGAGTAAAAATTGTATAAATCTAGGTTTCATTTTAATTAAAAAAGAGCTTTTTAACATCATACAATGAATGCTTAGATGAAATGGGCCATTTCCTGGCCAAATCAGAGATGCTATAAAAAAATTCTTACATCGGGTGCACCTGGGTGGATCAGTTGGTTAAACATCTGCCTTTGGCTCAGATCATGATCCCAGGGATCTGGGATGGAGCCTCACATCTGGCTCTCTGCTCAGCAGGGAGCCTGCTTCTCTTCTCCCTCAGCCTGCCACTCTGCCTACTTGTGCTCCCTCTCTCTATCAAATAAATAATAAAATCTTAAAAAAAAAAAAGATTCTTACATCGGTCTGCACTACCAACATAAAGACTTCTTCCTTGCTTGGGATTGGAGAAGGGACAATAGCTACCTAGGGCTCTGCTTGATACCTAAAATGTTGTCCTCCTATAAATCCAAATTTGCTTGAAGGTCTCGGCTTAATTGACAAAATTCGGTTTTTATGTAGATTGAATCCATGTCTGTGGGAATAGCCAACTCATGAATGTCTTTGAAAAAAAGAAAATACAAGTTAAAAAAAGAAACTTTTTTTCAGTGCAATTTAAGGAACATGAGTAATAGTAAAATGCATGACATTTTAGGAAAACTGATTATTTCACAATTAATTATTAATATTTCAAATAGGTATTATATTTCCTATCTAACTATTTTGCCAATATTTGATTATGGTGAAACAATTTATAGACAGATTAGCTTGCTGTTTTTAATGAGCTGGATGTTCTCTCTAACGGAATTGCTAAATTTGTGCTAAATTGTAGCTTGGGGACTTACTATTGTGAGATTCTATCTTCTTTTTGTTAGTTTTCTTCAACATGGAGAAAAGACTTGAATTGGCTTCAGGTAGAATAGTGAATAATAACTGTTAGTTTTTGAATTACCCTATATCATTGACTTAGTTTAACTTTTATCAGATGTTTAGTCTGTGTAGGATGTAAAGACTCCTTTACTTTGTATTTTTATTATTGAGTCTAAATTATCCTAGCATTGTGAGTCATACTGATGGCCTTAATCACAGATGCTTTATCTTTTGGTTTGTGGTAGAACTTAATTACAAACTCAGTATTAGTAGTCAGATCTATCACATTTTCTCTACATCATATGGGACTCCTCTGAGCCCCAACTATCTGCTTAGTGCGAGGTTGAAATTCAGTTGAGTTTCCTCCTCACTTCAGTGGAATGGAAGGAAATTTCATATGGTCTACCTAGAGACCAAAGGAGAAGTCTCTTCAGTAGCATACCTGGATTGGCTAGGTGTTCTTTAATTTGGAAAACTGACCATGTCATTGAGAATTTGGGGCATTTTACAGTGCCAGAAAATCAGGAAGTAGTCAATCTTTACTTCATGGTAGAGGCATCCTCACCACTGCTCTCTGCTACCTGATGCTGGCATTAATGTGGACCCTTCAGCATCCACTGTCTATGCTGCTTGGGGCACACCTGAGGATGCCCTTGAGGATGTTCTAGTCCTCTGACCACAAACTCATTAACAGAGACTTTAGCCACTGGTCTTAAGGCCCCTGGGCATGATGGTAGCCTCTACAGGCATGTTGAAGAAGTCACCCACTTAGGGGATTCTCCAATTGCAGAAACTTTCCAAATACAGACCTATTTTTTTCAGACTTAACCTTTAATACATATATTGCTCTCCAGCCTTTTTGACCCCTCTTTGTTAGAGTGATTTGCTCTATCTCATCCTAACTCGTCCTTAAACAGACTTGAGTTTAAAAGTTGTTTATTTCTTTCCCAGTGATGAGGATTAAGGACAGCAGAAATAGCGCTCACTTTTCCCCATGTATGGTTAGAGGAAGCTATTTTTTATATATTTTTTAAAGACTTTATTTATTTATTCATGAGAGACAGAGGGAGAGAGAGAGAGAGAGAGAAGCAGAGGGAGAAGCAGACTCCCAAGGAGCAGGGAGCCCGATGCGGGACTCGATCCCAGGACCCTGGGATCATGACCTGAGCCGAAGGCAGATGCTTAACCATCTGAGCCACCCAGGCGCCCAGGAAGCTATTTTTTAAATAATTATTTTTGTTGCAGTTTTTGTGTACATTTTAAAAATTCATCCATCCTATTTCATTTAGGATATGTTTATAAGTCTCATTTACTCATTCATGTATGCAAATTAGCCACTTGGTCAAGTGTAGTCCTGTGCTTTACTTATGCTCTTGTTGGATTCTAAGTTTCTTAAAAAGCAAGGGTTGCATCTAATACATCACTGTGTCAGCCCCCAAAGCCAGTACAGGGCCTTGCATGTTGCAGATTCAATAAACACTAATTGAATAAATTAATTATTTGTCCACAAGAATCCATGTCTTCTTTCTTCTAGGCATTAGTTTGACCCTACAGACTGAATAGAGGGTAAGAATGTCAGTGTAACTAGGACCTACATAGAACGCAAGGAATTACTCCCTGCAACAATGGAGTGCATGTGTGTGTGCATGTGTGTTTGTGTGTCCCAAATGGTTAAGTGCATGAGTATGCAAAAATAATTAAATATATTTAAAGGATATTAAATTAATTACTAGATTGTCTATGTCCCTTCTACCTTCCACTTACCTGAACTCAATTGAATTACCCAAGTGTTAAATACATCTTCTGGATTAGAAGAATTTAGTCCAAAATTATAATGTCCTGGGTAAGTGTTTAACCATTGTTCTGGATTAAAGTAAGGGAGATGGTTCTATTCACCAATCTATCCCCAAATTCAAATGTAGGGAGTTTCCTCTTCAACAATCAAAAGTCCTTAGTTCTACCTCTGCTTTTCTTATGCTCATTGCTCTTGAGGGACGTTGGGTGTATGTTTAAGAGTTTATATAGATGTGTATATGGGTGTTGGGGGAAGGTAATCTACAAAAGTCAGATGAAATCCTAGGTGCCTTGGGTACTTAACTTGCAATGAAGTATATCAAATCAACAAGTTGTACAGCTTAAATTTGCACAAGGTTATATGTCAATCCTGTCTCAATATGTTAATTAGATCTCTCAGAGAGAGAGCTCTGCTCCAGATTGCAGTGCAAAGGGTAGATGGTGCACCTACATGAAAACCAAGACTGCTCCATACAGAAACTCAGCTTTCATTGGCAGAAACAATACCTCTCTTATTGTCCCTTTATTGAGCTGTGCTTTGCTCTTGTCCTGATGGCCCTCAGGCACAGACCTTCTCTCAAGGATGTAGCCAAACCACGGACTCATGTCTGTTCTTCCACATTCCCTTTGATATGTTCATCAGATTACATCTCTTCATCTTTCTCTCTCTCTATCTCTGCATATTCCTCATTTCCCAAGCTCTCCTTCAACTTTAAAGCCCAACTCAGAGACCTTGGGCATAACCCCTTTAACTGACATGTTCTTTTGGAAACAAAAGCAGGGAAGATTTAGCTGTATTCTTTTTGCTTTCTCCTTTTAATCAATTGTGGGAAAGGGGAAATCCTACTTGAGATAATATCTCAAAAATATGATCTGTCCATACAACATTGGAAATACACAATTTTTCCCTATGGCCCACATTACTCTTTAGTAATTAAATACCTTTTATTGGATAAACTACATTATGTGGAAGTATATAGTGCCTTCCAGAAAGTCCAAGATTCCCCTACCCCATCCCCACCCCCAATATTTGTGTGATCAGAAAGTCCTCATAGTCCCACTGGAAGACATAATATGCTGGTGGAGCATAAATGAAATTCATTACAGGTGTCCATACTATAATCCCATTGCATACCAACTATGCTCCTCTTCATATGCCCTCATCAAGAGTAAGAAAATGGGGCTTCCATCTGATGTAGCAGCATTCAAAAACCATGTAGATGGCCACCCCAAGGAGCATAATCATAATCCATTTGTGTGTTTGTGGCGATAGAAACTGCTTTTTGATGTAGACAAAAGTAATTCACTGCCCTACAGCTGCTAAAGCACAAGGGAAAAAATTGTTTCATAAAAGAAAGCAACTTTGAAACCTACACTCATATAATGAGAGTTTTCTCATTTTGAGGAAAAGATGGGCACCTTTTGTGAGGAAGGTAGATTTGGAAGACACCAAACAGCAACATGGAAAAAGATTTTCCCGGATAATATCAGGAAAAAAGCATTTACTCAGATGGTAGCTTCTTTTGCTATTTTCCTGTTTTTCTTTCTTCTTTTTCAGTGATTTATCACTCCTTCCTTCTCTTTTCTATTTTTACTTCTTTTGTTCTATTATATCCTTACCCTTTCTTCCTTTAGCTTCAGTGTTTTCCTCCTCTCCCCATACTGCCCCTGCCTCTCTACCTTCTGCTGCTAATCCTTAGCCTAAATACACGTCCCTGGGATTCAGTTCCAGAGACCACTGGTCAACTTGATAAGTCACCTCTATCCTTACCCACACCTTTGATAACTCACCTCTACTCATCCATATGCTCTAACTTTTTAAATCATTGTCTTGGAATTAATGATTAATTTTATGAAATCGTTGGCAACATTTTAGATGCTAAAGAATGCATCTATTTCTGGAATATCAAGAAGTGTTTTCCAGAGAATGTGACTCATTTTAATCTGCTGTGTTACTGCATTACAGAATTCTAAAATACATCTTAGTACACATTTTTATGAGAACAGTGAGGGATACACAGGACACATTCAATAGCACTCACCTGAAACACCACATTTTATTAATAGCAGGCCTTTGTGAATCTCTACAGAAGTTAATTGGATCCATTTGTCTGTCCCACAGCCAATCAGGTGGCCAATGGCCGAGGCAGCACTCATTATTTGATCTGCATATCAAATATGCATATGGACAGGCTGAGAACAGAGTATAATTCCACCCATGCGGACACATTTCACAAGTGAGTTTCTCGGCCATTCACAATCCCAAGCACAAAAGAATGTGCTCCTAGTATGTGTTCACTCTGACAGCTGTTGGAAGGCAAACAGGTTATAGTCATTCCTCCCAGAAGTTTACAGTTGAACTACAAAGACTAAAACAGTCCCTATACAAGAGAGAAACATGTACAAACATTACAGTGTACTTAGCTAAAGGGTATGGTGGAGATGGCTGCGGCTAGCACAGTCTGTATCCAGACAAAAGAGAGATTTCTTGGGACTCTGATATTTATCTCTTTTGTACACAGAGAAAATTTTAGTTGGTATGTTCATTTTAAGTTTTTAATAAATACATTTTGAAATCCTAAATAGATAAATGGATTTTATATTTTGTAAATGGTCATCTTTTACATTTATATTGTTTGTTATACAATTTCATTTGATTCTCACAATTCTTGGGTTAAAAAGAGAAGGCATTATTGCCCCCATCCACAAATGAGGAACGACGATTGATTTGTCCCAGTACAAGGTTTTACTTGGTAGAGAGCCAAACCAAAAACCAGACTTTCTGACTCATAAATTGAAAAAAAAAAAAAAAAGTGTTTCTCCATAATGACAGGCTATAAGAGTGTCCTCACTGGGAAACTGAGGCTGCATGCATACATATGCCTTGAGCATAATAGTGTGTACAGTGAGATCTAGTTAAATTTAAATTCTTTTAAAAGTTAATATTTAATAGCAGAAGACAAGTTCATATATGGGTGTTACTTAAAAACATTGGAGCTAATTCTTCATTCACCAACTATAAAGGCACAAAAATATTTCATCTATCCATGCTAAATTTTGACTCATTCACTTACCAGGAAATGAAAAAAAAATTAAATATAAAATATTTAATATTTAATAATCAATGTAAACAAAAACCCTACCTAAATTAAAATACTTACAAAAACAGGGACTGTTGACTCTGCTAATTCAGCATCAACTTTCTGTAAGTTATTTGGCTGAGTTTCAAAATTCCAGCTCATTACTACATTAAAAAAAATGATTTGCTCTAATAAATGTTGTACAACTGTTACAAATGTGGTGAAGATTTTTTTGTTTCATTTTTCTTTTTAAGAAATGTATTCTTTATCTTTGGGGCCTATCTATACTCTAATTTATACATATTAACAGCTTTTAAAGTCAGGCTTCGTTTGTTTTATAGTCCATAAACCGAAGCATGGTTTTATCTTATGTAATTTACTTTTCTCCACTTTTATTGTTGTTGCATATGTTAATGTTTTGGCTTCAGAAATAAAGTATTATGTAGGTAAGCGATTAACTTCCTTGTGTAATTTTTCTTCAATATGGAGAATAATTGAGCAATTTTCATTGAGTAAGAAATATAGATAAAGATAAATTATATTTTTCTTTGGGATGTTCAGAAGATACGACGTGACTAATAGCCATAAAGTAATCTACTCTGAAGTACTGGACAGGATATAAGTAAGCTCTTAAACTATGACCCAAATGAACTGTATTTTAGATGTTTATATCCTCATTTCCGCCTGTGGTAAAGATCCAAGTGTAAGGCTCACAGAGTTTGCTTCACAATCACAGCCAGTGAACAATCAAAGCAGAATCAATTTATTTTGCATGAATAATAACTTCTATCGGAATAAAAGAATGACTGAATTTCTGATAGATGAATACATGTTTTTATTGAATAATCCAACCTATGTGGATCAGGCAGTTAAGAAGCCTCTGCTGTATTAAAAAAAAAAACTTTGGAGTTTGGTTTTGTTTTTTGTCTTAATCTTTCAAAGGCAGAGATAATATTGAATTTGTGTTTTCTAATCTGTTCTGTATATTCCAGAGCCAAATATGAGGCTATGTTCTCTAGGGCTTATATGTTTCTTTTCCTGGTGCTTCTGAGCAAAGATCAAGTACACTAATCAGTGTCCTAGCCTCCCTGTAAATCATCCAAAGAGCCAGGAGACTGCTTTCAGAATCAGCACTTCTTTCTTTCTTTAGAGGGAAATTTCTGACTTTTAGTAATTTGGCACAGCGAAGATTATGAAGTTATTATAGACTCTTTTATGGACCTGGATAACAGTATATTTTTATGTGGTAGAAGCATGTGCAAGGAATTATATGTTGGGGAGATGAATTTGATGTGTTGTACTAGAATGAGCAGTAGATATAGAAGACCTGAGTCTAGTCTCTACTAGGGCTAGAATCATAATTCTTCTTGTGTAAATTCTTCATTTACAAAGCGATACTTTTCTCTGTACTCTCTAACTCAGCAGAAGGTTACTATAGGAATAAAATTCGCTTATAAATGTAAAAGACTTTACAAAAGATTTTAAAATATGCTACAGAGTGAAAATTTTAGTCTTAAAGAGTTGGGACTGGTTTGTTATCTCCAGGTGATCCAAGGTGAAGTAGGTCTCTCCTAGCCTTTAATTTCTGAATATGAGAGGAGAGCCATGTTTTCTGACCAAAGTAAGAATCTCTTTGGGATATTTAGGACTAATAAGAGGATATTTCGGACTAATAAGAGAGATTCTGAGTTTTTCAAGGTGGTCTCTTTGTCTTTGGCATTGGACTTCTCATTGCACTCAGCGCAAAACCAACTGAGTAGTTCCTGGTCACAATAAAATGAATGAATACAAAGATCTCATTTCCTGAAGCTGATTGAAAGCTCCCTGAGCACTCACCATATTCAGTGCTGCTTCTCTTACTGAATAAACAAGTCATTGCCCAGATGCAGACCTGAGAAATACAGTGACCTGATTTTAATCAATCTATGAAAAAATAATAAGAAGAAAAATCAATCCATTTGCCATGATGCTAGAAAAATGTATATCCTTTCCAGTGGCCCAGAGATCATGACCCTGGACCTAAGGAGAAGGAACTGTAGCAATAGCTTTTTTTTTTAAAGATTTTATTTATTTATTTGACAGAGAGAGACACAGTGAGAGAGGGAACACGAGCAGGAGGAGTGGGAGAGGGAGAAGCGAAGCAGGCTTCCTGCAGAGCAGGGAGCCCGATGTGGGGCTCGATCCCAAGACCCTGGGATCATGACCTGAGCCGAAGGCAGACACTTAACGACTGAGCCACCCAGGCGCCCCAATAGCTTTTTTTTTGACCTGAAAGTAAATAATAAGTAAACAATACATATGGAATTAACAATATAAGTTTTAGAGACCATACACAGAGATTCAGCTGTGGTTTCAGAAGAGAAGGTAAATATTAGTAACATCACATTTTAAAACAAAAAGAAAATTCGTGTAGCTAACAAGTTAGTAACATCACATTTTAAAACAAAAAGAAAATTTATGTAGCTAACAAGTTGTTCAGAAGGCCGGAAAGAAAGGTAGAGAAAGGGATAAGAGTATCAGGACCCTCATCTTACAAAGTAGTGTTAGGAGATAGTAATTAGACAAAAAAATGGTAATTGACCCTTGGAATCCATTCTTCCTTTTTTTGTGTTAGTAATAGACCCTCTGAAATTTTAGCTGAATATACAGCTACATTTCTCAACCTCCCTTGCTGACACCATGATACTAAGTTTTGGCCAAAGGAATATGAGTCAAAAGATCATGTCACCTCCTTTACAGACAAAGTCACTTACTTCAGCATTCCTCCTCCCCTGGGAAATGGCAACAACTCTGTAGCAGCATGCCTGGACCCTGAAATGGAAGCTACTTGAGGGGGAAGGTGGACTTAACAGGTCATGAAGCAAAGCTATTCACCAATCCATCCAATTGTGGGCTATTGCCTACCCTGGGCTACTGTAGGAGAAAAATAAATGTCTGCTTATGTAAGTCAACAAATAAAAATAAAAAAAATAAATATAAAATATGCTACAGATATAACATACACTTTATAACTTAGGTCATTGAGAAAATGAGATGGATTTTCCTGTTTTAGCGGCTGAAGTAATTAGTCTACACTCAATTATTTAATAGTTATTGAGTGTCTTAGTAGGGTGTTTCAAATAGGTATTGGATTCAGTCACTGCCCTCTAAGAAGTAACACTATAGTTGAAGAGGTTAGGCATAAACACATGCTCAGTTAAATAGAAACATAAGAGTTAAAAATTTTAAATATAGAAAAATTACATGACATTACAAGACAGCCCAAGGTTAACTATCAAATGGAAGACTATAAATACTAAGTTAAGAAAAGGGAGGTATCTTGGGTACTGGAGTGGTCTATGGTGGATGGAGGGGGTACACTGGATTTTTGCCGTAAAGGTGGGACTTAAATGGGTTTAAAGGCAGAGAAACTAGCATGAGAGATAAGAAAACAAAGTATGATTTCTTTTGGCAATGATTAATCAACCAGTTTGCCTAAAGGGACTATTTCCTGGATGGGAGGATGAATTCATTCTTGAGCAGGGATTAGTCACTATGTGCCTCCCACATTCCTCCTCTTGTCTATCTATAAGAACAATAATAAAATAGTTAGAGTCCTAATAGTCTCCATGGCCACTGCACCAGTGTTTTCCATCAGTCCCAATGCTCAGTCTTTGTCCTACTTGTCATCTGCCTGCTTGACTGATGAGCAGAGACTCCCTGTCTAGTAGTCAAATGAGCAAAGAAAGAATCCTTGCTCATATGATGTGGGGGGGCATGGATGAGAGAAAAGCCATACATTTCACCAACACTCAAGTTAATTTTATAGTAACCAGGAGCCTGAAGAGCCTGAAGAGAAAAGCCACAGTGAGAACTCAGGAAGCAGAGGCTAAAGGAGTGGAAGTACAACTTCCTAGTTTTAGTGATTTGAAATGCTGCCAATTATCCCAATATCTCTATTCCTTATTTATATTATTTGAAGTGATATAAAGTTTGAGCTAAAGAAGTTTGAGAAAAATCATCTAATTCACTCATCTGTTCATTAATTTATTCTTGCATTCATCCATCCATCCCACATATATTTCTTTAGTGTTTGTTTCCAAGCACCTCAAAGATAAATTAGACATGAACATGTCTCTCCAAGAGCATGTATATTGTAGGGTAAGAGAGACATAAAAATATATGTATAAAACAAGGACTAACAGTGTTTTTTTTAAAGATTTTATTTATTTATTCAAGAGAGAATGAGAGAGAGAGAGCATGAGAGGGTCAGAGAGAGAAGCAGACTCCCCGCCAAACAGGGAGCCCGATGCGGGGCTTGATTCCAGGATTCCAGGATCATGACCTGAGATGAAGGCAGTCGCCCAATCAACTGGGCCACCCAGGCACCCTAACAGTGTTTTAAATACAGTGACGAAGCCGTATATTTTGTGAGGCCCAAGGAGTGGGATATAATCTTTCCTTGGTTGAGTGTAGGGAAACTTCTTATAAGAAGTAATACTTGAAATAATACTAATAGGCTTAAAATAATAGATATTAGCAGTAAATATGTGGGGATGAGGGAGGCTAGGAGAGAGGTTAGGGAGCATTTCACAGAGGGAACATGTATGAAGTTATTATGACAATAGCATGAGGCCTGCTCATTCATTTTTCAGAATGGAAAATTGAGGCTTAGAAGTTATGGCTTGTCAAGGTTATAACCATGTGGTGACACACCTAAAGAGGAAATGTTGATTCCTAACTCCCTCTGAGTACATACACCATGCATGCATGTCTTAGTATTAAAGAGCAGTTTCCACAAGAGCCCCTGATACAGGCAAATATATAATAACTAAGGAGAATTATGATATTGGAATGAGTTAAGTACCTAGTTTTCAGATAGGGAAAAAATATCTTAGTGAATAGAATCCAGGACAGATGAATAGAAAAAAGGAAAAAATTCAGGAAGAGAGATAGAGTATCATTCCTTTATTTGAAAGAAGCAGGATATAAGGAAAGAGTAGAGAATAACTCTTTTCCTTTTAAAGATTTGACTACTCGGCTAGTTTTCAAGGTGCTAGGGGTTCTAGGACCATTACTGTCCTAAAATAAGGACATGTGGAATCGAAGTAGATCCCATAGACACATACTATTCATTGGGATAAATGAAAGAATGATTCCTCATGGCATGAATCAGCCTGTGCTAATTTACCTTCTACTTTTTTTGGGTAGAAGTAATATGGTATAGATTTAATGTATGAACATCTGACAATAATATTAGTTATAATTAAGTACCTTGAACAATTGGACCAGTAAAATGAGTCTGATGCTTCTCAGATTGTGTAAAGACAGTCCTGCTGTAGAAGGAACAGACTTTGATAATCACTTTTACTGGGGGATGGAGTACTGTTTAATGTACCAGGAATATTTATTTCCTTCCTTCAGTCATAAAGAGGCCTTCTGCCTCTCTAATAGAGATCCTAATTACTATGGGGATATAATTTTTCTTTCTTTTTTTTAGTTTTATTTATTTATTTATTTGACACAGAGAGAGAGCACAAGTGGGCGGAGCAGTAGACAGAGGGAGAGGGAGAAGCAGACTCTGTGCTGAGCAGGGAGCCTGACGCAGGGCTCGATCCTAAGACCCTGGGATCATGATCTGAGCCAAAGGCAGACACTTAACCAACTGAGCCACCCAGGCGCCCCAGGGATATAATTTTTCAAAGACTGGCAATAGGGTCAAATACTGAAGCCAACTGATTGGAAAAAAACTTACTCTGATAAAAAATTACCATTTATTGAACAATTTCTAAATGCCAGGAGTAGTACTAATTGCTTTGCATTTAATATAGATAATTTGCATTATTACTTGTGTAGTCATCTTTGTACTACTCCAGTTTGCTTCTTCTCCCATGTACATGGAAGAATAGCACTTCGAAGTGAGGCATAGTGGAAACATGAGGTGAAATGACTCTCAGCTGAACTGAGGCAAAAAATTCATTTATGAAGATAAAGAAATGGATGGGATTAAATATGCTTTCAAGCATTTCAGCCGAGAGAACTTACTTTAACTGGTTTAACCACTCTCCACCTAAGATATTGTTTCACCTACAGTAGGTCCTCAGAAAGACTTTGTTGACTTTGAGTAAACACATGTAAAAAGAATGACAAAATTGGCTTTATAAGTTTTATTGAATAAAACACTTAGCAGTTCTAGACTGAAAAAAAGTACATATTGTAATAATAATAAAAGAAAAATAAAAGTATTTACTGGTGAGTCTTTTAGCTTTGTTTTTTGAGGTATATTTGCTTCAGTACTTGACTACCTGTTATGTTTAAGATTCCTACCACCAAAATAAAGAATAAAATAATAATCCTGCTAAATTTCCAATTACTCAAAATCCAGCAAATAAAATGGTTTCTTCTTGTCAAGGGATTTCATAAGTGAGGTAATATAGCAGGGATTTCGCATTTGCCCCTAGGATGAGGAAAGTGGTTTGGTGTTTGTAGCAAGTGCAGTTAACAGTACTAGTGAGTGATGGCTGTGCTTAGGCAGACTGCTGATGCAGGAATACAAAACTGGAGTGTTATCAAGCAGTCTGATTTAGGGCTCAGAGACAGTGGGAAGTGATGAGATTGATAGCCCAGAAAGGAATCTTTTGGTAGAGGTCCATGGCATGCATCAGAGCTTTTGGGATTGATAGCATACCGCACTATCAATCTCAGTACTGTAAATGGGATGACTATTCTCTATGAAAAATGGGTCATATTAAATACTCTGACATTGACTAGATTGAGAACTGCAGATGACTAAGGAAAAACACATGTTTGCAGGGATTTGCTGTACCATTTTGTTTACAGTTTGTTGAAGAAGGGGAATGAAACCCCATTTTAGTTACACATATCTTAAAGAAGTGATCATGTTGATGGTACTGTTATTCTTAAGTTGAAATTAAAATTGATGAGAACATAACATAGCAGTGACTGAGATCTTGTAATCTTTGAAAGGGTGTTAATGATAGAATTATATAATCAGTCACTAAAAATTCAATAAAATGGAAGCAAATGAACATATGGTTAGCTAAATTGGTAAAGAATAAAAATTGACCCCCAATTTGTGAAATGAGAGATTTAAAAGAATAGGTGTAATTTTAACCCCAAGTTTTCCTAAAAAAAAGTGCTGTGAATGAAATGTTTCTTGAAATGAAGGCAATTTTGTTCCAGTAAGATCTGGCATAAAACCTGCTCAACTGTGAAAGAGATTTGGTCATTGATACTCACAATATTTTTAATTGATTGCCTCTCTGAAGTTAGCCTTACTCAATATCATATAGAAGTTGACATAACCAACTAAAGCTGACAAAATTAAAACATTATGGAATTCCAGAGTCACCATATCTTTATAATATCTACATTTCAAACAGTATGTCACTAGTGAAGCCATTTGAAGAAAACAGGTCAAATGGTATTATGTCCATCTTCTATATTGATAGTGTACCCATATTCTATCCCTTAAAAGAATTTGGAAAAATATGTATTTCCCTTGCATATTTTTAGGGTAATACTTAAAATTTTCTCTCTTGAGTTTAAATAATGCAAATTTGGTCCTGTTGTGTACAATGAAATTTAAAAACAAAACTTGTACTTTAAAATCCTTATTTTAAAAAATGACTAGGGGTGCCTGGGTGTTTCAGTTGGTAAAGTGTCTGACTCTTGATTTTGGCTCAAGCCATGAACTCAGGGTGGTGAGGCTGAGTCCCATGTCGGGCTCCATACTCAGTGGGGAGTCTGCTTGAGATCTCTCTCCCTCTCCCTCTGCCCCTCCACCCACAGTGTGCGTGCACTCTGTCTCTCAAAAAATAAATTAAAAAAATAAAAGAAAAATGCCTAAATATGATAATGCTTGAAACCCAAATCATCCACTGAAACATGCAAATTCTTCTATAACAGCAGAAATGTTACATTTTTCCTTTACCTTTGAACTTTATTTTTTATCCACTTCCTTGACATAATTTTATTATAATTCAATACATTTTATGCTTGAAAGTTGTTTATTGGTTAGATTGTTATAATTCTCTAAAATTAAAAGAATTTCAAAGTTATTACTATTTAAAAAAATTCCCTGGAACTTTTGGATTTCAATGTTTAAAATTCTGGATTGAATTATCATAAGATTATAATAAGGATAACACAATCACAATAACAAGTATATTTACAATTTTACAGATAGTTATTAAATATAAAAAGTAAACATTTTTTAAAAAATTTATTTATTTGGGAGCAAGAGCAAGTGAGACCGGGGGGTGGGGTGGTGGGCAGAGGGAAAGGGAGAAATTAGGCAGTCTCCATGCTGAATGCAGAGCCCAATGTGGGGCTCTATCTCATGACCCTGAGATCAGATCTGAGCTAAAACCAAGAGGCAAACATTTTAACTGACTGCACTACCTAGGCACCCCAAAAGTAAACATTTTTAAGAAATGCATCTCAGTTCAATGAGTGGGATTTTCTTTCAATTAATGCAGTCTTCAATAAACATTAGTTATTGTCAGAACTGAATAGAATTCATTATCAATTCTATTGCTGTTTTTCATTTTATAGGTGATGAATGATTTCATCAAATTTGTCTAAATAAGTAAATATAGTATAAGTAAATATAGAAGATTGGATAGTGTTCATTTGGGCTTTTTTCCCATTGACTGTGAAAATCTATGTTTTGTCATGAATTTCAGTTTTCATAGTTGTATTTTTAGTGCTTTAGAAAATGTGTAGAAGGAGGGAAGATGGTGGAGGAGTAGGGGACCCTCACTTCATCTGGTCCCTTAAATTCAGCTAGATATTTATCAAATCATTCTGAATACCTGTGAATTCAACCTGAGATCTAAGAAAAGAATTGCTACAATTCTACAAATAGAAAATCGACCAATATTTTGCAAGTGGTGTGAAAAGCCTTCAGAGAACAAAAACCACATAGAGCAACCCAAAGCAGCTTACACTGAGCCTGGCCCCCTTACAAGGGGTAGTGCAACTCTGCCCAGACAAAGACACCTGAGAATCAGTGCTATAGGCCCTTCCCCCAGTAGGAACATCAGTCAAATACCACTTTTATGGATCACTCAAACTGAAAAACTCCTGTGCTAGGGGAAAACAGTATACAGAATTCGAGGTTTTTTCTCATGAGTCTTTAGTCTTTCAGTTTAATTTTTTTTCTTTCTCCTTTCTTTTCTTTTCAAATAGTTTCTCATTTTATCAACTCTTCATTTTTAAGTCTTTTTTAATTTTCATTTTTACATTTGCATCTTATAGATATATTCTTCATTTTTGGCTTCCTTTCACTGTATTTAATTTTATATATCTATATCTATCTATATCTCTATCTATGTATATAGAGTTTTCCTTTCTTTACAATTTTGGGATGTAGTGTCTTCTAACAAAAAGACCAAAATACACCCAGGACCAAGTGGATCATCCTGTTTTGCCCACCTGTGAGATTATATTCTCTCTTCTTTCCCTTTCTTTTTTTTTTTTTTCTTTTCTTTTTTGGTTCCTGACCTCTTCAGATTTGTCTAATGTGTTTTTTCCTGGAATCGTGGTTAATATTTTTTATTTTGTTCTTTCATTCATCTATTCTTCTTTGGACAAAATGACTAGAAAGAGAAAGTCACAGCAAAAGGAAGAACCAGAGGTAATACTCTCTGCCATAGATCTAATTGATATAGATATAAGTAAAATATCAGAAATTGAATTCAGAATAATGATTAAAGAGTTACTAGCTGGGCTTGAAAAGAATATAAAAGATACTAGAGAATCTCTTAGTGCAGAAATAAAATCTAATCAGGCCAAAATTAAAAATGCTTTAACTGAGATGCCATCTAAAATGGATGCTCTAACAGCTAAGGTAAGTGAGGGAGAAGAGAGAGTCAGTGACATAGAAGACAAAAAGATGGAAAGGAAAGAAGCTGAGGAAAAGAGAGAAAAACAACTAATGAATCATGAGGGGATGCTTTGAGAAATCAGCAATACCATAAAGCAAAACAATATTAGAATTATTGGGGTCCCAGAGGAAGAAGGAGAGAGAGGGACAGGAGGTATATTTGAGCAAATCATAGCTGAGAACTTCCTTAATCTGGGGAATGAAACAGGCATTCAAGTCCAGGAGGTAGAGAGAACCCCCTCAAAATCAATAAAAATAGATCAACATCTATATATATCAGCATATAATAGTGGAACTTGCAAATTTCAGAGAAAAAGAGAAAATCCTGAAAGCAGCTTGAGATAAGAACTCCTTAACCTACAGGGGTAGGAACATTAGATTGGCAGCAGACCTATCCACAGAGACCTGGCAGGCCAGAAATGTCTGACATGATATATTCAGGGTAATAAATAAGAAGAACATGCAGCCAAGAATACTTTATCCAACAAGGCTGCCATTCAGAATGGAAAGAGAGATATACAGCTTCCAGGACAGACAGAAACTGAAAGAATATGTGACCACCAAGCCAGCCCTGCAAGAAATATTAAGGGGGGTCCTGTAAGCAAAGAGAGCCCAAGAGTAACATAGACCAGAAAGAAACAGAGACAATCTACAGAAACAGGGTCTTTACAGGCAATGCAATGGCACTAAATTCGTATCTTTCAATAGTTACTCTGAATGCAAATGGGCTAAATGCTCCAATCAAAAGAAACAAAGTATCAGATTGGATAAAAAACCAAGACCATCCATATGCTGTCTACAAGAGACCCATTTTAGACTGAAAGACACCTCCAGACTGAAAGTGAGGAGGTGGAGAACAATTTACCAAGCTAATGTTCCTCAAAAGAAAGCTGGGGTCTTTGGGCGCCTGGGTGGCTCAGTCATTAAGCATCTGCCTTCGGCTCAGGTCATGATCCCAGGGTCCTGGGATCGAGCCCCACATCAGGCTCCCTGCTCAGCAGGAAGCCTGTTTCTCTCTCTCTCCCACTCCCTCTGCTTGTGTTCCCTCTCTCGCTGTCTCTCTCTCCCTGTCAAATAAATAAATAATCTTAAAAAAAAAAGAAAGCTGGGGTAGCAATCTTCATATCAGACAAATTAGATTTTAAACCAAAGACTGTAATAAGACAAGAAGAGGGACACTGTATCATACTTAAAATGCCAATCCAACAAGAAGATCTAACAACTGTAAATATTTATACTCCCAATGTGGGAGTAGCCAATTATATAAACCAGTTAATAACCAAATTAAAGAAACACATTGATAATAATACAATAATAGTAGGGGACTTCAACACCCCACTCACAAAAATGGATAGATCATCTAAGTAGAAGATCAACAAGGAAACATGGGCTTTGAATGACACATCAGACCTGATGGACTACACAGATATATACAGAGCATTCCATTCTAAAGCAACAGAATATACATTCTTCTCTAGTGCACATGGAACATTCTCCAGAATAGATCACATCCTGGGTCACAAATTAGGTCTCAACCAGTACCACAAGATTGAGGTTATTCCCTGCATATTTTCAGACCACAATGCTTCAAAACGTGTACTCACTTGCAAGAGGAAATTTGGAAGGAACTCAAATACTTAGAAGTTAAAGAGCATCCTACTAAAGAACGAATGGGTCAACCAGGAAATTAAAGAAGAATTTTAAAAAATCATGGAAACAAATAAAAGTGAAAACACAGCTGTTCAAAATCTTTGGGATACAGCAAAGGTGGTCCTAAGAGGGAAATACATATCAATATAAGCCTTTCTTGAAAAATTAGAAAAGTCTCAAATACAACAAGCTAACCTAACACCTAAAGGAGCTGGAGAAAGAACAGCAAATAAAGACTAAACCAAGTAGGAGAAGAGAGATAATAAAAATTAGAGCAGAAATCAATGAAAAAGAAACCAAAAGAACAGTGGAAGAGATCAATGAAACTAGAAGCTGGTTCTTTGAAAGAATTACTGAGATCAATAAACCCCTAGCCAGAATTATCAAAAAGAAAAGAGAAAGGACCCAAATAAATAAAATCATGAATGAAAGAGGAGAGATCACAACCAACACCAAGGAAATACAGACAATTTATGAGCAACTATATGCGAACAAATTAGGCAATCTGGAAGAAATGGATGCACTCCTAGAAACTTATAAACTACCAAAGCTGAAACAAGAAGAAATAGAGAACCTGAACAGACCCAAAACCAGCAAGGAAATTGAAGCAGTAATCAAAAATCTCCCAATAGGTCTGGTCTCAGGAATTCAACTGGAT
Organism: Eumetopias jubatus; assembly: GCF_037043125.1. Classification (NCBI taxonomy): domain Eukaryota; kingdom Metazoa; phylum Chordata; class Mammalia; order Carnivora; family Otariidae; genus Eumetopias; species Eumetopias jubatus. The sequence continues at coordinate 90,797,868 of NW_028274809.1, forward strand.
AGGGATCAAACCATTCTGAACACCTACGAACTCAACAGGAGATCGAAGAAAAGAATAGCAACAAGTCTCTGAACAGAAAAGCGAACACTTACTGGAAGGTAGAACGTGCAGAGAAGTGAATCTGAGGCGATATCGGGAGGATAGACGGCGGGGGAGGGGGCCTCCATCCGCCGCTTCTGGCAAGTGATAGAGCCGTGGAGCACAAAATCGGAACTTTTAGAAGTCGGCTGGGTGATAGACAGTGGGGAGGGTATGTGCTATGGTGAGCACTGTGAATTGTGCAAGACTGTTGAATCACAGATCTGTACCTCTGAAACAAATAATGCAATATATGTTAAGAAAAAAAAAAAGAAGAAGAAGATAGCAGGAGGGGAAGAATGAAGGGGAGTAAATAGGAGGGGGAGACAAACCATGAGAGATGATTGACTCTGAAAAACAAACTGAGGGTTCTAGAGTGGAGGGGGTTTGGGGGATGGGTTAGCCTCGTGATGGGTATTAAAGAGGGCACTTCTGCGTGGAGCACTGGGTGTTATGCACAAACAATGAATCATGGAACACTATATCAAAAACTAATGATGTAATGTATGGTGATTAACATAACAATAAAAATGTAAAGAAACCAAACAAAACAAAACAAAAGTCTCCCAATAAAAAATAGTCCAGGGCTGGATGGCTTCCCAGGGGATTTCTACCAGACATTTAAAGAAGAACTAATACCTATTCCATGAAAGCTGTTTCAAAAAAAACAGAAATGGAAGGAAAACTTCCAAACTCATTCTATGAGGACAACATTACCTTGATCCCAAAACCAGACAAAGACCCCACCAAAAAGGAGAATTATAGACCAATATCCCTGATGAACATGAATGTCAAAATTCTCACCAAGACATTAGGCAATAGGATACAACAGTACATTAAAAGGATTATTCACCACGACCAAGTGGAATTTATTCCTGGGATGCAAGGGTGGTTCAGTATTCACAAATCAATCAATGTGATACATCACATTAGTAAAAGAAAGGACGAGAACCATATAGTCTTCTCAATTGATGCAGAAAAAGCATCTGACAAAATACAGCATCCTTTGTTGATTAAAACTCTCCACAGTGTAGGGATAGAGGGAACATACCTCAATATAAAAACCATCTATGAAAAGCCCACAGTGAATAGCATTCTCAATGGGGAAAAACTGAGAGCTTTCCCCTAAGGTCAGGAATATGACAGGGATGCCCACTCTTACCACCATTGTTCAACATAGTAATAGATGTCCTAGCCTCAGCAATCAGACAACAAAAAGAAATAAAAGGCATTCAAATTGGCAAAGCAGTCAAACTCTCACTCTTCACAGATGACATGATACTTTACGTGGAAAATGAAAAAGACTTCATCCCCAAATTGCTAGAACTCATACAGGAATTCAGCAATGTGGTAGGATACAAAATCAATGCACAGAAATCAGTTGCCTTTTTATACACTAACAATGAGACAGAAGAAAGAGAAATTAAGGAATTGATCCATTTACAATTGCACCCAAAACCATAAGATACCTAGGAATAAACCTAACCAAGAGGTAAAGGATCTGTCCTTTAAAAACTACAGAACACTTATGGAAGAAATTGAGGAAGACACAAAGAGATTGAAAAACACTGCATGCTCATGATTGGAAGAATAAATATTAAAATGTCTATGCTACCCAGAGCAATCTACACATTCAGTGCAATCCCTATCAAAATACCATCGACATTTTTCACAGAGCTGGAGCAAATAATCCTAAAATTTGTATGGAACCAGAAAAGAATAGCCAGAGGAATGTTGAAAAAGAAAACCAAAGCCAATGGTATCACAATTCCAGACTTCAAGCCCTATTACAAAGCTATAATCATCAAGACAGTATAGTACTCTCACAAAAACAGACACATAGATCGATGGAACAGAATAGAGAGCCCAGAAATGGACCGTCAACTCTATGGTCAACTAATCTTTGAGAAAGCAGGAAAGAATACCCAATGGAAGAAGGACAATCTCTTCAACAAATGGTGCTGAGAAAATTGGACAGCCACAAGCAGAAGAATGAAACTGGACCATTATCTTACACCATACACAGAGATAAACTCAAAATGGATGAAAGACCTACATGTAAGATAGGAATCCGTCAAAATCCTAGAGGAGAACATAGGCAGGAACCTCTTTGACCTTAACCACAGCAACTTCTTGCTAGACACATCTCCAAATGCAAGGGAAACAAAACCAAAAATGAGTTATTGGAACTTCATCAAGATAAAAAACTTCTGCACAGCAAAGGGAACAGTCAACAAAACTAAAAGGCAACCCACGGCATGGGAGAAGATATTTGCAAATGACATATAAGATAAGGGGTTGATATCCAAGATTTATAAAGAACTTCTCAAACTGAACACCCAAAAAACAAATAATCTAGTCAAGAGATGGGGAGAAGACATGAACAGACATTTCTCCAAAGAAGATATCCAAATGGCCAACAGACACATGAAAAAATGCCCCATATCACTTGGCTTCAGGGAAATACAAATCAAAACCACAATGAGATACCACCTCACACCAGTCAGAATGGCTAAAATTAACAAGGTAGGAAATAACAAATGTTGGTGAGGATGTGGAGAAAGGGGAACTTTCTTACACTGTTGGTGGGAATGCAAGCTGGTGCAGCCACTCTGGGAAGCAGTATGAAGATTCCTCCAGAAGTTAAAAATAGAGCTACCCTATGACCCAGCAATTGCACTACTTGGTGTTAACCCCAAAGATACAGATGTGATGATCCAAAGGGCCACCTGCTCCCCAATGTTCATAGAGGCAATGTACACAAATAGCAAACTGTGGAAAGAGCCGAGACGTCCATGGTCAGACAAACAGATAAAGAAGATGTGGCATATATATACAACGCAATATTACTCAGCCATCAGAAAGGATGAATACCTACCATTTACACTGATGTGGATGGAACTGGAGGGTATTTTGCTGAGCAAAATAAGTCAATCAGAGAAAAACAATCATCATATGGTTTCACTCATAAGTGGAATATAAGAAACAGCCCAGAGGATCATAGGGGAATGGAGGGAAAACTGAATGATAAGTCATTAGAGAGGGAGAAAAACCATGAGAGACTCTTAACTATAGGAAACAAACTAAGGGTTGCTGGAGGGGAGGTGGGTGGGAGGATGTGGTAATTGGGTGATGGGCATTAAGGAAGACATGGGGTGCCTAGGTGGATCAGTTGGTTAAGTGTCTGCTCAGGTCTTGATCCCAGGGTCCTGGGATTGAGCTCTGTGTTGGGCTCACTGCTCAGTGGGGAGTCTGCTTCTCCCTCTCCCTGTGCCCCTACCCCCCTCTGTATGCTTGCTCTCTTTCTCAAATAAATAAATAAATTAATTAATTAAGAAAAGAAGAGGGTACATGATGTGATGAGCACTGGGTGTTATATGCAGCTGATGAATTATTGAATTCTACATCTGAAACCGATGATGTACTATATGTTGTCTAATTGAATTTAAATTAAAAAAAGAAAATGTGTAAAAAATTATAAGAAAGGAAGCACTTAAGAAATATAAAAAAAATAGATAAGTGATTTTATTTCATGGTTGAATCATATTAAATTTATAATTTGTATACTTGGTAAAATTAAAACAATACATCAATATCTGAGTAATCCAAATTAAATGTCATTACATTTTTAGAGTTCAGGATATTACGTCCCAAATTGCATTTGCAGAACATTTGTTCTTCACCTGTACAGAACAAGATATTCTGCTTTAAAGAGTACAGTTAATTTACTCTGGGGGAATTATAAGCCTAAAAAAAAAAAAAAGGATGGTACTGGGCCTCTAGTAAGTGCAAGCCTATCAATGATATACTAATGAAAATTGTTGATGCATTATTTTGCATGGAATCCACCATATGATCCCATTAGTTTAATATAAGCCTAATAAATGCAAGGCAGGAATAAATGCATGAGTAGAAAAGTGGATGATGAGGGAAAGAAAGCAGGATACTTATCCCAAATTAAAATACAAACATGGATTTGTAATGTCTAATTATTGCTTGAGGAAAACTAAAATATTTCCCCTCCAAGTATGAGTATCCTGGAAATACCAGTCATTTATTTTGATATATGTTACTTTTTTCCAAAGATGTAATATTTGTCTGGTGTAGGTAAAAAAGCTTTTCATCTGTTCTCCTTAAAATGATGCCAGATGAAGTTACACTGATACATGAGAGAAAATGTTCACTAAGCCATTCTCATTATTAAGAATGGTAGGGGCTTCTGACTTTCTTGGTTGGTGGAGCATGTGGCTCTTGATCTCGGGGTTGTGGGTTTGAGCCCCATGTTGGGTGTAGAGATTACTTAAAAATAAAGTCTTAAAAAAGTGCTAAAAATGTAAAGATGACTCATTTCTCGTTTCAAGCAGATTGATATTTTATATTGTGCTATTTACAAATCTTGAATATTCTAATTCTAAAGATAGATAAATAGAGAGACAGATGGATGAGTTGTGTAGTCTTGTTAGGATGAAGCAAGGTGTTGCTTCCCTAAGTACCTTTTCCCTAAGCTTCCAGTGCTTTGTTCTCCTGAGATCCCATCTATGGGTGTGAGGCATTATTTGACAGTAGTTAGTGAAAGAAAAGGTAAGGTTGTTAAAAGTGTCATCATTCCCCAAACCCTTCCCTTCTCCCACTACATATATCTGGATCTAAAAAATACCATCATGGGCTAATGTTTCTAATGCTTTGTTACCTCTGAATGAAATATTTAAAATAAGGAGGGATGGGAGATGGGACACCTCCTTCTGGTTTATGGTGCCATAAGAAGGCTTTGCTGACACTGGTATTTTATATTGAAACTTTAGTGCCTCCATAAATTTTCTGCTTTCAGGACAATGCAATATACTATGATTGGGGATTGGTGAAGACTTTGTTTTGTTTTGTTTTGTTTTCTTTCAAATTGGAAAAGAGTAATGTGAAAGGGGCAATGGAAAGAGAAACTGTATGATGACTTCACAGCAGACACCTTCTCAGATCCATCTACCTTGAAATGGATCAGAGGTACTTTATTTAAAACTGTCCAACACCCACATGACCTTTGGGAAGTTTTCATGTACCCTGGTACACAAAGATTACTGTTCTAAGAGAAATTGAGAGAATAAATATTAAATGACATATCAAAGTTTCTGTAGTTGCTATTTGTAGAGTAAGGACAACAGTCAAAGCTAAAATATTTAAATTAAGGAGGTCTTTCAATTTATAAATTACATGTTCCCTGTGCTATCTCTTTTCCTATATGAAAGACTCAAATTAATGAGAAATCAAGATGACTCCCATGGGTTCATTTAGGAAAATTTGGGGCTGGTGATTATTATAAAGTGGTTATACATTATCTCTAATTTTGTATTATAAAGTAAGACAATAGTTGTGAATTATTATGTAGTCTGAAATGAACAATCACCAATTCTTCTATCATAAAACTCTAAGGTATTGTTTACATTTTGCTATTATTCAGAAATTTTATGTTGACATTGTCTTGAATAAGTGCACTAGAGATATGAGTTTTAAAAAATTTTCCCTAGAGACATTTCTTCCTTTTTTAAAGATTTTATTTATTTATTTGACAGAGAGACACACAGTGAGAGAGGGAACACAAGCAGGGGGAGTGGAAGAGGGAGAAGCAGGCTTCCATCCAAGCAGGGAGCCTGATGCGGGGCTCAATCCCAGGACCCTTGGGATCATGACCTGAGCCGAAGACAGACGCTTAACTGAGCCACCCAGGCACCTTTAGAGAGATTTCTACAATTTGATCTATATAGTGTACTAGTTCTAATAGGGAAGTAGAAATTGTGCACATACAGACTCAGGCTGCCAAAATATGGAACTATGGAATTAATTGGGTTGACAGTGCAAAAAGAAATTGGATACTCTAAAAATTATATGAAATGTTTCTTCTTAAAGATAGCTAGCTATGTCCAGGAAAAGCACATTAAAAATTTAGCTGTAACTTGTTTTGATGGCAGTTTTGAAAACATGTGAAGAGAAATAGAGATACATGCAATATTATATATCCTTCCCTAAATAAACAATGAAGTTGTTATAGAGATAAGGGCAAAAGTAAATCTAAATTGAGGTTAACAGAAATAACTTCTATTTCACCCACGCAAATCAATAATAATGAATATTAGAATAAATATATGAAATAAAAGCTAAATGAAAAAAAGAAATCTAATCCAGAGAAATTCAATACAATTTGGGAAGTATGTTTTGAAAAGTGTTGAACCTTTACTTGGTGTGTAATGCAATTCAAAAAAATCCAAAACAAGCAGGAAATTATATTAAGTAAGAAACTATATTCTGTAGTTCTAGATGAGGGGTATTGCTAAACTCATTGTGTAGTTTAACATTTGACGATCTACACTGGCTAGGGGTTACCTGAATAATAAAGTTGCTTTGTGTAGATACTTCAATAATCAGATCATTGGTACAAATTCTGGGAGATGAATATGAAAGACATTTTTCTTAATAGAAAACAAAAATGATGACTGAAGACCAAATTATTATGTGCTTTGAGTAAGTGTGAGTATTGGGGGATAGATGAAAAATATGGTGAATTAGAATTCAAGCTGATATCTTAGATTGCATGGTAAGGTTGTCTTGTAAAAGTTATCAATAAAACGAGAGATTAAAGTAGTGATTAGAAAGTATCCACAGAGTTATATGCAATTTTACATTTTCATTTCCAGCACATATCCAAGTGGAACATAGTTAGTTTAGCGTGTGATCATACAATCAGATAACACCTCCAGGAAGATTGTATCAACCTAAGATTATTCATCACTTCATTACCTCCCAAAGTAACCCGGTGTTTCTGACGCTATACAGAAGCATCTAGGTGGACGTAAAATAGGAAAGCTCTAAATTCCTCCACTACTCTTCACGTTTTGGAGCAGAGAGAATGCAAATTACTTGACCTTCAAAAGCCTTTTGACCATGTCCAACAGTTGTTCTTAAAAATTAAATCAGATTTGAAAAAACAATGTCATCATGTATCCCTATGGACTGAGTTTCTATCCATGAAACAAAGAATAAGAATACACAGATCTAGATACAGAGAATATAAACTGAGAAATCCTTTAAGGATTGGTCTCAGAGAACATTTTTAGATGTGATCTGGAAGATGGAGTGCACAGTGACATCTCCAAATTTGCTGATGACACTAGCTCTTCCTGATGGTGAAATGCCAGGGTGACATGAATAAATTGCAGGGACATCTTGAGAGACTGTGGGAGTAAGCCAAAAAATAGTAACTGAGTTTCAGTTTCAGAAAGTGTAAGGAAATGTGTTAAATTCAGGAAAAGTAATCTAAACTTTATTGGATGAGTCATTCATTCTTCATGTAAGTATTTGTAATGTTATGGACTGAATGTTTGTATACTCCCCAAATTCATATGTTGAAGCCCCAACCTCCATGTAGATAGTATTTGAAAATGGGGCCTGTGGGAAGTAATTAGCTCTGGATGAAGTCATGAGGGTGAGTCCCTCAAGACAGGCTTAGTATCCTTACAAGAAGAGAAAGAGAGACAAGAGCTCACTCACTGTCTATCTCCCTCCTCTCTGTACCTTGTGGGGACACAGCAAGAAAGCAGCTAGCTGTCCTCAAGACAGGAAGAGGGCCCTCAGAGGGAACAGAGTCAGGTTCCCTGGACTTCCCAGCCTCCAGATTATGAGAAATAAATATCTGTTGTTTAAGCCACCCAGCCTATGGTATTTGTTATAGCAGCCTGAATTTACTAAGACAAAGAATAAACTAAAAAATAGTAACAGTTTCCGTTTCAGAAAGGGTAAGGCCATGTGTTAGACTTAGGGGAAATAATCTAAACTTTATTTATTGAATGAACCATTCATTCTTTGTGCAAATATTTGTTGAGCACCTACTATGCCCTCAGCATAGTGCCAGGCACTAGGAATAGCGAGATAAAGGGCATGGTTGTTGGTGGACTGGGGGAAGAAAGTGCCATATAACTTACAATATTGCGTGACATGTGCTATTTCAGGAACAATAATAAAGATTTCTGGAAACATGGAACATGGAGCCTGAGGGAACCAGGAAGGCATCTCAATGTAGGTGACATTTGAACTACATCTTAAAGGCCAGGAAGGGAAAGGGGAAGTTTTCCATGAAGGGAGAAAGGCAGGGCAACACAGGGCTTGGTCTAGTCTGCTCCAACTTATTTTTTTGAAACTTTCCTTTATTTCTAAATAAAATGTTACCCAGAAACCTAACTTATAAGACAGATTAAAGCAGCCTTTTAGCCTGGGCTTGCTCCATAATCTTCACCTCTCCCCTGCTCCAATGTCCCCCCAAGACACACCACATATCACGGGGACTTTTGGAACATCCCATGAAACTTATGTGGTCTTGCTTTAATTTTATAGATAGATGGGGAAAAATGGAGCCATATATGTTTTTTTAATTTTATTTATTTATTTCAGAGAGAGAGAGAATGAGAGATAGAAAGCACGAGAGGGAAGAGGGTCAGAGGGAGAAGCAGACTCCCTGCCAAGCAGGGAGCCCGATGTGGGACTCGATCCCGGGACTCCAGGATCATGACCTGAGCCGAAGGCAGTCTCTTAACCAACTGAGCCACCCAGGCGCCCTGGAGCCATATATTTTAATTTACCAGTCCAATTTCTCAAAGAAAGGGAGAAAGATGATTTTGTCTCTTGATTTATGACTTGGTAAGCAAACATTTAGAAAAATTATTGGAGAATATTTTCCTTGACAAAATTAGCTGAAACTACTGTGGTAATCCAGTGGCAACCAAAGCTGTGAGACATTATCAGGGAGCATGTTAAGAGGAAAAGAAAATTCTTCCACCTCAGACTGCTTTATAGCCCTGGTTTTGCTGCAGTTCGATAGTGCAAGTGCCTTGAGTTTCCATCATTCAAGATAAGCATCATGTGGCTGGAGAATATTGAAAGAAGAACCTGTGAAATAGGCAAAGGGATTTGGATGGCCTTCTCAGGACCGAGGTTAATCCACTTGGGGCACCCAGAGTTAGGCCCTCCAGCGCTGGGGGCCAGATACGGGCAGCAATAATCTGCCGGAACTGGAAAATCCCTGTATGCTGAGGAGGGTATGTGGCTGAAACAGGAGACAGAGCTGGGTCTGGGTTCAAAAGGAAAATCATGGAAACAGTGTAATGAAATCAGAGATAAAACTGGAGGGATCCACACCTGGAGAAAGAAAAGCAAATGCCAAAGGACAGCCAAATATAAGGATCATCAAATCAGAAATGAGACTGGAAAAGAAGATTCCAGAACATGAGATTAAATCTCAGAGCAAATCAGCAAAGGACTGAATATGCCAGACTAGGTCTTGGCAGTGAAACCAGAAAATAATCAATTGTCCAGATACAGATGTGCAAAGCAATTGCTTTCAATGTGTTGGGAGCAAGGAGGGCCCTTTGAGCTGCTGTTTTAGATTCTTCTGTTGTGGGGACTGTAGGCTTCCTTGATTCTATATGAAGAAACACTAAGATTTTAAGCTGCATGCAAGGACAGTGGTACAGTTAGCGGCTCCTAGACTTTGATGTCAGAGGGACTCTTGAGTACAATCTCATCTCTGCCACTGGCTACCTATCAGGTTTTGGGGAAGTTATGTAATCTTTATCTGAGGTTTTTCACCTAAAAATGTAAATTACAATATATAGTTGCCACAATGATTGTACTAAGTATAAAATACATACAAAACATTTAGCACATTCCCTCACACATAGTGAGTGTTTAATAAGTGGTAGCTGTGAGAATGTTGATGATAATTACAAGTATGAGCTTGCTGAAGACTTTATTATCTAAGAAAAAAAAGAAAAAAAGTGTACAGAATAAACAACTGTTGATGAAAGCCTAGAACAGAGGTAGAGAATACTTTGCAAAGAGGTAAATTTAGGTGAAACAAAGATAGTAATACTTAATAAAATAGTAAACTAATAGAATTCAGTCAAATTTAAATTGCTTCTAAAAATTGATATGTACGTCTACTAGGCTACAATTAAGAAGGTAGAAATGTTTGGAAAATAGACTTTATAAATAATAGAGAACTGACAATCAATCAATCAATCTTTACAAAATAAAAATATCAAAATGTCTAAAATGTTTTGGAAACAACACAAATCAGTCAGGTATCTTTATTACAGATCTTCTCAGTGCCTTTAATACATTATTAGGAATCATGACTCTCCAAGTTGGGGGCTATAGTATATATCATTTCCCACACACCAATGTCTACAGACCCTTTATTTTTCTTAGGAAACCTCAAAAAGTCTAGTTTCTATGTCATACACTTTAGGAAAAGCGGCAATGGCCAAATAAGACACATTTCACAGATAAGTAGATTGCACTTACAATCTAGGTGTCCTGACACTCAGCTCAGTTGCTCTTTCTACCAAAATATTACTATTTCCTCTGATTGTATGGATATATTACTATGGAGAGCAACCATTTTCTCCCATAAAACACTATCTGCTACTTTTCTAACACAGTCGGCTGGGGGTGGTAATTACTGTGTTCATATAGCACTAAATGAATGTTTGCTGTTTTTTAACTCTCATCTAGTTTTATTATTTCCATGTGTACCAAGCTCATGTTTCCTTTCCAAAGCCCTCAGAGGCTATGACTCAAGTGCTATGTTAATTTTAAAATGTGAAGGAATGAAACATCTGTTATCATGACAGGCCCTCAGGACTTTCATTTTTGAATGAGAAGGGTGAAAAATAGATTTAGAAGTGAGGGAAGATAAAAAGAACCAGGTGATATTCATTTAACACAATCCACAGATACTGGGAAAAACATCTCAGGTATGAGTCAAGCTCACAGAAATATCTTGTCCCTCTCTGTGTGTTATAAAGTAACCTCTGGCTGGCTGATCTGTGTCTCGTCTTGACTCTTCAATGCTATGTCACCTGAACCAACTGCAATCTTCACTTCTGAGGATATATCTCTTTGCCAAGTGGAAGATGACACTTTCAGCTGGGAAATTAAGTTTTATTGTTTTGTTTTTGTTTTTTGTTTTTTGTTTTTTTAAATTTTTTAAAAAGATTTTATTTATTTATTTGAGAGAAAGAATGAGAGAGAGAGAGCACATGAGAGGGGAGAGGGTCAGAGGGAGAAGCAGACTCCCTGCCGAGCAGAGAGCCCGATGCGGCACTCGATCCCGGTACTCCAGGATCATGACCTGAGCCGAAGGCAGTGGCTTAACCAACTGAGCCACCCAGGCGCCCTTGTTTTTGTTTTTTAATGTGAGATCTAGGTTACCATTGTCTGGTCACCTCCCCAAACTTAGGAGTCAGAATATTGGGGCCGGCAGCGAGTACAGAGGACCTGAGCATGAATGCGAGATAGTGGAGTTGGTAAGCAGCTTCCTGGATAGAAATCCACACCAAAACAAGTCAGAATATCAAAAGAAGCACCGCCAAAGTGTCCTAGGGATGGAACAAACATTCAAGTGCAAGATAGTTGGGAAGAAAACAGTAGTGAATGAGATGGTTCAAAATGCAAGATGGTGCTTACTTTCTGAGAAACATGCATCAGACTCAAACACAGCAATGGCATATTTTTTTCAGAGGGAATGATGGCCTCTGAGAGGCATAGGGAGGCATCCAGTGAGGGCTATTACCTAGCTGGGAAAGTGATCACCTTTACACTGTCAACACTGTAATCAACAGAAATTTCCATTTAATCTGACTGAGTAGACCATCCTGGGAAGAGAGCAAAAGTCACAATCTAAATTTGAAAAGAGTTGGCCATCATTGTTATCTTTAGTTTCCTTCCTTTTATTGAACACCTATTATGTATTCTATGAAAAACATACTATTCAAAGTATCTAATTCCATTTTAAGAATGAGCCTGCAGAGTGTTTTATTCTCATTTTATTGATGAGGAAACCATGTCTCACAGAATTAAGTAACTTGTTGTACTTGTCCTAATTGTAAATACAGACTAACACCTGCTCTCTCTAATGCCATTATACCAAGGGGAGCCATTCCTAATCTCTCTCCCTGTGCTTATTTCAGACATTCTAATCAGTCATGACTCTCCTTCCCACTGAACATGGTTTCAGAATCCTTCCCAGCATATTACAGGAATCCACTACAAATTAAGCAATGAATACCCCTGCTGTACATCATTCTGCATCCCTCTGTTATGCAGGCAACCAGGTGTAGACAGAGGAGGCTACCAAAATAGAACCAAGATCAGAGCCCAGATAACCAAGGGAATATCTGAATAAGAAGAAGAAAAAAAAATCCGGCAAAATAATGAGTCCAGGAAAATCAAATAATACAGGGAAGGACTGAAAGTTCTCTCAGTCCTGGTAGAGCTAAGAGGGTCAAAGAGTGGTGCTAGTAAGTGGTAGAAAAGGTGAGCTATGATTTCAGGGATGAAGTTGTTTAATCTTGGACTTGGTTTATGCTACTTCTTGAGTGCAGGCAACATTGGGACTAGAAATTTTTGCTTTAGTCATAGGAAAACAAAACAAAATAAAATGAGATATTCCTACTGGGCTTGCAAAGATTTAGTTGGCTTATAGAAATCTGTAAGTACAAATATCTGGCATGGACTGATGAGTCATTCATTGGAAACAACAAGTTCATTGGATTTTTCACTTCACTGAATTAACTAAGTCAACCAGTTCAAATTAATATCTCTAGTCAACGAATATTTGACTCAACGGTGAAAAATCTGTAAAAAATAACTCTTTGGAAATAGGAAAAAAAACAGTTGTACTTAAGAGTTCATATTTTAACCACATGGCACAGGGTATGTCCATGTCACTTTTGCTGGAATTATTTTTAAGGTACTCAAAATCACATATATTGTTACATGTAATGTATCAATAGCTCTATACTGAATGCCAGAGCTTACAACAGCTTTACAAACTAGGGATGTAATGGTGGATACTAAGCCCTGGAAACTTACATCTCGGTTAGAGGCAAAAGACATGTAAGTAAACAGATGAACTTTTGATATATACAGGGATAAACATATATAGAGTAAGAAGTATTACAGGGGAAAACTCACTTAATTGTCTCTTGGGGGTAGTTGAGAATGGCATCACACAGGGGCTGATGACAAGCACAGAACTTGGTGAAGCAGACAAGAAGAAGATGGAAATGGGGACAAAGAGCCAAGGGGCACAGGGAACAGAACTTGCGAAGGGATAGAACAGTAAAAACCACAGTGACAGGGAAATTATAAATAGCACAGAATGACTCTCCTGTGAAGTGCAAGGCCATGGGAGATGAAGGATGGGAGCTGAGGCTGACCAGGCAGGCAGAGACAGGGCTGCCAAGGGCTATATTTCATGCCAAGGAGTCCCAGTGATGAGTAAGTGAGGAAGCTTTTAGGCAGTTGTGCATTTTGGACAGATTGGTATACAAGTTGAGTGGAGAAGGCACTTGAGCATGGTTAGATGGGATCCAAACAGATTTGTGAACAGAAAAAAAAGTGATTAAGACATGAACTAAAGTGGTAGTGAAGAGGGTGGAGGAGTAAGTTCCTGAGACATTGAGCATCAACATAACTTAGCTGCTGTGTGCATGTGGGGAGCAAAGAAGAAGTATATATTCAAGGATGACCCTCTGAGCAGGTACACAGTGGATCAAGGGCATAAAAGAAAAGAGATTTTAGAAGTGACTGGCCTGAGCTTACAATTAAAAACAGAGTTATTAACGTACATGTAGTTGAAAATATTCCAATATATTTTTTTTAATTAGAGGAGTAAGAATAACTTTGGTAGAGAAGTTGGAATATGGGAAGGAGAACAAAGATTTTAAAAAAGTCATTCATAATCCCACTGCCCAGAGATAAACTATTGGCAACATTTTAGTATATGTGCAGATGATTTTCAAAATTTAAAATTATATTTAGAAATTTTTGTTTTGCTTTCCCTACTTAGTATTAAGAAAATATTTCTCCTGTAACTAAAAATTCTTCAAAAAACATCATGTCTACTGAATATATCACATTCAATCATATAATAAACTGTTGGACATTTTACCATTCCCACATTTTGGAGCAAGTAGTTCAGTGTGACTACATCGTAAGTACAAGGAAGTACCAAATCTCCGTTATATAACTTTTTCTTAATTTCTGATTGTTTCCTTAGGATATGTAAATGCATTTGTAAGTTTCACATCTACTTTAGGAATACAGATGGTTTGGTGTAAAAAGGGCACGAACTTAAATGCCTCCTCAGCATGATTGAATTCTATTCCTCCCTAGTTCTAGCACTTTCTCCATTTTATGTATGTAATGCTCCCCAGATCTTAATACCTATTAGCAGTTATTTTAAAAATGATATTTTTTGTCTGACTTCAACTGCTGATTTCCTAAAAGGCTTGCATGTGTAGGGAATTTACATACCTGAAAATAAACACTTGAACATATTATACTGATGGATTTTTATTTTAGTAAATTTAAAGGGATTTATCATTATCAAACCATGACTTCAATATCCCTTATACATAATACAATCTAAAAAGGTACAGAAATTTTCCATAAATTATCATTTGTAAAGTTTGCTTTTTCTCTTAAAACATATTCTACAGAACACTGCTGTTTTCACACCTGACCAAAAGAACTTAATGAACTAATTTAAATTTTAGATGACATGGTGAAAGTCCCATCAATACCTCATGTTGACCTGCGTAATCAAAAAAGCTCAATTAACATTTTTGAGATGTTATGTCATTTGGGGGCTATCCAGTATCTTGAAAAACCATTTTGTTTTTCTTATGTTAACTTAAATGACTTATATGTTTTCACAATGCTAAATTAAGCAAATGAAAAATAAAAATTCATTACAATCAACCTTTTTTATCATATGATAATGATCAAATAAATGCTTATCTCAAAGATTATTTCACTGCGTTAAAGCTACTTTTATTTATTTTTTCCACTAAATTTAGTGAAAGAATATTTTATATGTATTTCTCCTTAATCATCTTGTGTCCATTGGAATTTTTTTAAGTAGGCTACATGCCCAGCATGGAGCCCAAGGCAGGGCCTAAAATCATGACCCTGAGATCAAGACCTGAGCTGAGATCAAGAATCAGTCCCTTAACTGACTGAGCCACCCAGGTGCCCTGGAATTTATGCTCTCTTGAAAATTTTCTAGAAGAGTAGATTTTATGACCAACACTTCTACATGAAGAACTCATACTTTCAAAGCTCTTCCTTTGTGTTTATAGGAATTGAGTAGTGCTTGGGTCTGCAGACACATGGACATGTGGAAAGCGGGCCAGAGGGAATTCATTTTCAACTCACCAGAGCTTTAAGAATGTCCTTAGCTGTTACTAGTGGTTTGCATCTGGTGGGCAGGCAGGTGAGTGGCCAGAGTCTCCAGAAAAATTGTGAGAATCTATTAAAAATATATAAATAAAAACTCATATATGTGACAAAGGGAGCTGCTCTGTTGACCCATGAACTCCTCACTCTGATTTTCATTGTTACTGTCAGTAGGGCTCAAAGGCCAAGGTAACTAAACCCCTAAAGCTACCTAGTCTAGTGCTCTGTGTTGCACTCTTTGTGTATAACTCCATTTAACAAATTAAAGGAATTTGTATTTGTTGCCTGCTGCACCTTTTCCATCCATTGTGACATTCTCACATTGTATAATCTAATTTCTAATTCTAATAGATTTAGAGCATCTTTTCTTCTGTCCTTCGTAATGCCATCTTTGTATGAAGTTCCTCAACAAGCTCATAGAATGTGAGCATCCTATTTAAGTCTGGTGGTATTTAATCTAGCTAACTCTGTTAAGAAATCAATGTTCTCTTTAACAAATTTTTACTTGATGTTCAATGATCTTCAGTTTTGCTGTCCTGTGGCCTGTGAGTCAGAGGGGCTAAGGATGTGAGGTCTGTGAGTGTCATTCACATGCAGGCAGAGCAAAGGTTCTGGAAGGAATTAGGAATACCTGGGTAGCACTGCCACTTACCAGTATAAAAGGTTGTTCAAACAGGAGAGCAAGAGAGTTGAGAAGCATTTACAGTGGTTGTAGATCACTCTGCACAGTAGGAAAGGTAAATCACAGGGGGAGAAATTAAGAGAGCAAGTTAAAATGTTGTTTCTCCTAGAAAGTCTAAAAGAGAAAAGCTTACAGGTTAGTTTGCCTTTAGTCTTAGTACTTCCTCAGAAGAAACGGGCGGCTTTTATTTTTTTTTTTCTTTTTACCCAATTTTCATGTCTTAAGCATGACTTTAACTCTTATTTTCTCATAATATTTCCAATTTAGCCCACCTTAAATTCCACTTCTCTTCTGTCTTTGTTGCTGTTGCTTTTGTTTGCTTTTTATTTTTGCACTTCTGAGGAAAGATTGGCCTACATGCTTGTTTTGGTTACTGAAAGAAACCCACAACTCCCTGGGGCCTTTCCACCAAAGAACAGAAAATTGAGAGAAACTTAGCTGTAAATTGGACATGTCCTCAAATTCCTAATCCTTGAGCCAGGACAGCTTCCTAAATTCAATCCTATGGTAAGCTTTTTATTGATTCTTACCAAACTTACAAATCCATGTTCTAATCATGAATCAAAGATTAGGGATGGAGGAGGGCAGAATTCCCTTGGCATGAGTAGTCTGTTAAGGGAAGCACATTCCCCAATAAGTCATCATTATGAAATAATATTGACAAAATAAGGCCCTGTCCTCCAAAGCCATGAGCTTTGTCCTTGCACAACCACATGTAAATTGGAAATGATTTCCTTGCCCATAAATGTGGAGTATTCCGGCCAGCAGTTACCATCAGGCTATGTTCTCAGAGCAGAGTAAACAGGACAGTGAACACTGAAAACACAAACATAGAGAAGGAGTTTGCAAATAGTCATTTTCCCATTAAGATATATCATACCGATTGCATAGAGGAGAATTCTGGTCCTAATTTAGTGCAGGTCTGTATTTGGCACATGTTACCTGTAGAGAATTTGGGCAAATTACTGATGTCAGTTGTATTTCTCTTGGAGACGAGGGAAATAGGTTATTGGCACAATAAAACATCCAGAGGCATTTAAAATGTCAGTCTAATCGCAAGAACCAGTAAGGCTTTTAATTACCTTCTGTGCAATTTTTTTTAATTGCTCTGATGGCTGTAGCACTTGGTAAGTTCCTGACAGAGCAGCTGCAACAAACTTAATTTAAACATTTTTTTTTTCCCTAAAGCTCTCTGAAAGAAAGGAATCTGAGATGCAAGGTAAAGGTTGGGTATCTCTTTTGTACCAGGCTCTCTGTAGGAATTCTTGTTGCTTGGTCACTAATAAAATCCTACCACCATGTTCATCCAACTACCTGCAGGGTTTTTTTTGCTGATGACATTCTTTGGAAAGGGTATATGTTTGTCATTACCCGCCCTCTCAGAATAGTCTTAATCA
Organism: Eumetopias jubatus; assembly: GCF_037043125.1. NCBI lineage: Eukaryota > Metazoa > Chordata > Mammalia > Carnivora > Otariidae > Eumetopias > Eumetopias jubatus. The sequence continues at coordinate 90,815,310 of NW_028274809.1, forward strand.
ACCAGTCCATGGTGTTAGACCATCACTAACCTCAATTCCATATACTATTCGGTGCTTGTTTAATTCCAAATTTGAAAAAAAGAGGATGCACAATTCCTTTCTTGAGATTGAGGTGAGGGAGACTTCTGTTTCCTACATGACTTCATTCCCTTTAGCTCTACCTGCCACCTTGATAGAGAGCTATTCTTTATTAATTCACAAACACCCTCTATCCTTAAGGCCTTAGTTCTCTCCTTCTCTAAGAACTAGTCTCTTATTAAGAGGACATGTGATGTGGCCTAATGTCTGGGGCTGAATCCCAATTTGCTATATACTATTTCTATTTAACCTTAGTTTCACATCCAAAAAAAAAAAAAAAGCAGGAATAATAATAATTCCTGTAGAGTTTTGTTTTGTTTTGTTTTTTAAAGATTTTATTTATTTATTTGAGATAGAGAATGAGAGAGAGCACCAGCATGAGCCTGGAGGTGGGGGGCAGAGGGGGAGGGAGAAGCAGGTTCTCTGCTGAGCAGGGAGCCCAATGCAGGGCTTGATCCCAGGACCCTGGGACATGACCTGAGCAGAAGGCAGACGCTTAACTGACTGAACCATCCAGGTGCCCCTTCCTAGTCGAGTTTTGAGGGTTCAATAAAGTAAGGTATAAAGAGTGACTGGCAGAGAGTAGGTTTTCAGTGAGAGTTAGTCCCACAGCAATACCTGCCTCCATCTCTACCTCCAAAATGCTAGTTCCCTCAGGTACATGTATGTAATCACATTAACATTACTAACCTTGTCCTGATACATGGCAGGTTATGTCTCAATTAGACTATGGATAACAGAGACTAGATCTGCGATTTGTTTTCTGCATTAAAGGTATCAAGTACAATGTCCTTACCAATCAGTTTTTTCTTTTTTTAATTGATGTGCCAACAGATTGAACAATATTAGGGAACTTGAACATGTTAGGAGGTGGGTTGCTAATTAGGTTGGATTTGAGGCTAAATTTTCCTAAGGTGTTTGATGCCCTATGAAGGATAAGAACTAATTAAGTAGAATTATAGAATGTTGAAGCTGGGGGAAAACTTATATCATGCCGTTCAACTGGCTATTTAATACAGAAGGGAAGTGAGACCAATAAGACAAAACAAGTTAATGTCTGATTTAGCCAAGAATTTTTTGGTCTCATATTCTCTATTTCTGGGTTGTTTCCACCATGCCACATTCCTCCATCCCATTGGTGTTGCTGCTGAACTGACGTTTGCAAACTCTATTCTGTATACTCCGTTTAACTATAGGGTTACTGGGGTTTCTTCTCAGTTGAGCTGGTGCTGTAGCCATTAATACTAAGAGCATCCTACCATATTTTTTGGAATCTCAGGAAAAGATTAAGGTGGGCATAAAGAGAAAGCAGGGGGGAAAAATGACAGAAATAGTTAGACTGATAGAGGGAAAAAAATCTCCCAAAGAAAAGTAAGAAATGAAGAAACAAATGAGATAATATTCATTTAAAGCTTAGAATATGCCATGTACTTAGTGTCTGCTAAGCACTTTATGCTCATTATCTAGTAAGCCAAAATAGCCCTGGAAGGTGAATATCCTTTCCCTCATCTTTCTAACTAGTTATATCGCATCTTCCACCCAATCAGCTGAACATAAATCCCCATTCCTGCATCCATGGATTCAAACCAAATCCACCCAATTCTAAAGCCTGAGCCTTTATTCATTAAACTCCAGTGCTTCTGCAAGCAGAACCTGATAAAAATATTGGGCTAAGAGGATTTTCAAAGAGAAGTAAAGGAATTATGAAAATAAGACAAATTGTAGGCAAGCTAGAGAATTTGGTTGATGGGGAGAAAGAAATAAGATCCTGGACCATATTATTAAAAAGTAGAAATAGGAGTGCCTGGGTGGTTCAGTTGGTTGAGCATCCAATCTTGATTTCAGCTCAGGTTATCATCTCAGGGTCCTGAGATCTAGCCCAGCATCGGCTCCGGGCTCAGCGGTGAGTCTGCTTGATATTCTCTCTCTCAGGACGCCTGGATGGCTCATTCTGTTAAGTGTCTGCCTTTGGCTCAGGTCAAAATCCCAGGGTCCTGGGATCAAGTCCCACATCGGGCTTCTTGCTCAGTGGGAACCCTGCTTCTCCCTCTGCCTGCCGCTCCCCCTGCTTGTGCTCTATCTCTCTCTCTCTGACAAATAAATAAATAAAATCTTTAAAAAAATAGTTATTCTTTCTCTCTGCCCCTCCCTCCACTTTCTCTAAAATAAATAAATAAATAAATCTAAAAAAAAAAAGTAGAAATAAATGATTAAAAGCAAAGATGCCTGAGAACTGTGACATAGTTTTACTGGCCTTGGTGATCGGGATTTGTTACCATGTTACTATTGCTATTAGACTGCAATAAGTGTTGCCCCTTATACTATCCTACCTATTGCCTCTGCAACCTACCTTTTCATTCACTAAAATCTTTTTGTTTTGATGCCGTTTGTGTTTGGGGGGTGGTTCCTAATAGCAGATTTTCAACATCCAGAAGGATGAGCTGGAATTTTCCTTTCTGTTTTCATTTTCCTATGCTCTCTCCAAACCTCCCTATGTTCCAGGCTTCTTAGAATGGGAGGTAAATCTTCAACTCGCCTACCCCTGCTTCTGCACATATACTGCTTCTACTGTCCTACATATTGATTACTACCTTTCATTGATATATTGAGCATTTAAAACATCTCATTTAAAATGTATTATGTTAATATATTTATGTAAATACATATATAAATATGCATTACATAACAATACATTTATGCAAATATATAAATAATTTTACATATATGTAAAAATAATATACATAACACATCTCCGTATTCTTATAAAAATGCTTCAATATTCCAATTTTACAGATGAAAAACATTTCAAATGGTGCTAAGAGGTGGCTGATTTGAGATTCAAATTCAGGTATATAAGACCCAGTAGCCCCAAACATTTTTACTATACTTAATTTTCTTTTCTTTTGTTCAGGAAAGAAAGGGCGCGGGGTGAAAACTTTAATGTTTGAAAGTCTAGCTAGGAGAAAGAGCACTTCTCGAGCACTTCTTGAGTGTTTAACATAAAGGTCATGTCAGAATCTCCTGGAAAATTTTGAAAATCTCTCTTTAAGATCCATTATTTCCAATATACTTCCCCTGCTTACTAAGAATCATTGGCATAGTGGAAGAAAATTACTCACGGAAGGATCAACTACCCCTTAGCAGCAAAAAGCTTGAGAACTCCTGATCTCGGCATCTCCTTATACAACACTTTTTCCATCCACAGCATGTGATTCTGTGTGTGTGTATGTGTGTGTGTGTGTGTATGTGTGTGTGTGTGTATGTACATATAACTAATGCAGTAGATGCAGTGCCTTGGAAAACACTGGAATTTGCTTATCATATTACTTATAAAATGATTGATGGAATTGATTATATTGATGTGTATTCACACGCATGTGCACACTCCTGTCCCCCACTTTTGCCTGACACACATTTCCATCATACCTATAGGGCCTATGGGAGGAAATCTGCCCCTTTGTTAATACCTCAGTGAGGATCCTGGTGGGAAACAGGCGGCACACTGGGAATAACTGGGGAGGGATTATTTACAAAGCTGTGGTTAGGAAACAATAAAGTGCAGTGCCATAGGGCATAGTAACCACAGTAAGGCTTTATCACTCACAGACTGAAGAAACAAGGGGACCAGGAACTTATTGGAATCCAGAATAAGGCTGTATAAAGAGATTCACCTGTCAGCTGTTGTGACATTTAATAGAAGGGATATAGCCAAACTGTGATGATCCAGAAAGGAGGTTATGGGTGTAATAGACCTCACTTCCTCCTGTTCTCTGATTTCCTTCCTCTCCCTCCCATTGGCCAACCCAATAGGGAACTGGAGGACACAAGAACCCACTAAAGCAGAAGATGTGGGGCAGCTTCCAGGGGCACAAATAAGGGTGAAAAAAGGTAGCATATGAATCTATTAGGGCAAACTGAGGACATCTAGCTAGGTAAATATGTTGGCAAATCGTAAATTGTCAGAACGGTCTTACCAAAGCTTGGGGAAACAATAAGGATCACAGCAATACAAATTATAAATTATTCCTGAATTCTCTTGGGTTACTATTTAATCAAGGTTTACTCTTTGCCAGGCACTGTGCCAAACTCTTTAAATATATCATGTCCTCACTCATCACAATAACTGTTAGGAGGTAGGTACTATCATTTCTGTTTTACAGGCAAGAAAACTGAATTGTCTTGCTCTCAGAAATTTGTCAAAGCCTGTAAATAAGGAAGAGGACACCTTATATTCGAAGTTCAGCCTGACTCTCAAAGCTACTCTTCCTTAACAATCCAGTTTACTATCAACTAAATGAAGCAACAATCTAAGCAATGGCTTGTGGAAAATCTAAGTATTATGTGTAATGTTAATAATACTCAGAGAAAGCAATAGAATTTGAGCCAGAATTAAGTTATACCATTTAGTTTACATGAAAGGTATTTAACATTTCATCTTTTAAAGTATGAAGGTAGCAGATGTTGTCAAAGCCCCATCCATATCCCTCAGATGCTATCATTTCAAGGTGCTCTAGATGATTTTCAATTTCCAATGTCTACATCCAGAAGTGCAGAAGGCCATGCTGACCTTGTGTGTGGCAAGTTCCCACAGGATTAACACCCAGTTTCCCATTTCTTGTTAATAATTGGAAGGCTTAATAGTGCACTACTTTTTGGCTTTCTTCTCTACCCTATACCACTTTCCCATTTCTCTAGTGGTATTCCTTGCACGCAAATCTTTCTGGGGCCAACTAAACTAGATGTATTTCTGCCAGAATTTTTATACTATTTTTCCTAAGAAGAAGCTCCTCAAGAAGGGATTCTAAAATGGAAGTGCAGTGGTGATAATCTTGGCCATGCTATAGCACTGCAGTTACCAAGATTCTCATCTGTAGTGAATTGGGATGGAATAGAGGTACAGTGGTTGCATTGGCTTATGCAATACCTCAAGTAATGGGAAAATGGCTGCAATCATAATTAAAAGAAGCATGGATTGGGTTGGAGACATTAACACAGTGATGGCTAAACATGACTGGTTCAAGTAAATCAACTACCAGTTCGGAAGCATAATGTGAAAACCAGAATGTATCTGTGGTTAAAGAGACCCTTACCTCCTGCAGTCATAGGGTAGAAACTTCTAGGCTTTGTGAAATAATTACCGGCAAGCACAAAATATGTTCTTGGAGGAAAGGTAAAAATGCTAAACAGATTGGAAGACAGAATGATGAAGTCCCTGTTTTCCCTAAATATTTGATTGACTTAGACTTGAGCAAGCATTCTTCCTGTGTGCACATTCACCAGAAAAAGATGAAATCTACAAAGCTGTGAAGAACATGTATCTTGGTTTAGAGTTTTTGGAGCTAAGTTTCAGTGTGTTCTCTTTAATGGGACATGCAATTATTCCAACAGCCAGCACTCTCTTCCTGAGAAGAGCATAAGAACAGAGCAGGCTGTTATGCCACTTGGGATAAACAATAACTCTGAAAACCGAGACAGTCAATCAATTAAATAAATAAGTTACTCTAGGCAAATAGCCATCTGCAAATGAAGTGTATAGATGGTGGCAAAGATACTGAATAAATGAAATTTAATCTGTAGTTATGACCTAAAACAAACCTTCCTTCCACAGGGTCAGAGTTTCCAGGCATTTCATGGAGGTGGAAAGTTGGCCCAGAGGCTCTGAAGGGGAATTTTTCCCTGGGAAAAGAAGCAGGGATGAGTAGGGAGCTGAAGGCAATTCTTCCTTGAGCCTAGAGATGGTTCTCCTGGTAAGGGTTATTACCTAAATCTGTGGGGACTCTAGATGGGATTGATGTTTTATACCTGTCCGTGAAGGATGCTGCAGGATTATAGACTGATGTGAGGAAAATTCCAATTAAGAAAGCCTCATTGCCCTGATGGGATTATTAAGAGTCCCCCCCTTTCCCTTTAATAAATGCCCCAGCTTTGTTGATAATGTATGTTGCTACCTCAGAACTGTGCTATTCGAGATACTGCTCATTATCTCAGAAACTGGGTATTTTAATCCTACCTCAGTCAGCATGAGTGGTGGGAAGCATGTGGGATACAGAGTCAAATGACCTGAATTTGAGCTCTCTGTCCATTTCTTATTAATTCTGTTAAGTAGTTTTCTTTAGCTAGAAAATTGGCATGGCAATATTTTCTCTATTTTTTGAGATTTTATTTATTTATTTGACATAGAGAGAGAGAGAGGGAGGGAGAGAGCAAGCACAAGCAGGCAAAGCTGCAGGCAGGGGAGAAGCAGGCTCCCCACTGAGCAAGGAACCTAATGTGGGGCTCGATCCCAGGACTCAGGGATCATGACCCAAGCTGAAGGCAGATGCTTAACTGACTGAGCCACCCAGGTCCCCCAGCATGGAAATATTTTCTTTGCAGTGGTGGTGTGAGTATACAAAGCAGCTTACTAGTGTTAGGTATTATTATTATTAATCCTTTGTGCCAAAATTATTAGAATTTGGGATGAGCCACATGTGATCCATGTTTTGCGGTATAACCCAAGGTCTAATTTTAAGAATATGGCAATCAAGACAATGAAGCTCTCAGATTTCCAACAGCAAGGAAATTGTTGAGGGCCTCAGCTGCTACTCCCTAAAACCTAATGCTGGGTTTGTACAGAGGCCATGCTTCTTGTTGGCTGCTCCCAGACAATAATTCAGCCCAAGGAGATATTAAGGCAGACTCATCATGGGAAGCATGGGACTTCTGTGAAGGCTTACCTTAGCTTGAGGAGTCTCTGACAGCTTCACAAACTTTCCTTAGAACTGCCCTGCAGCCTGCAATGCTTCCACCCGGCCTGCCTCTCTTCCTCCCTTCCTCACACTCTGCCTTCCTTCCTTCCTTCCTTCTCTCATGGTCAGCCTTGTATGACAGTCTGACAGCTCTCCCAGCCTCTCTCGGCTCCCTCCTTCTCTCACAGGTATTTTTCCTAATAAATTCTTGCATATCTAATCACATTTTAGCATCTGCTTTTTGAAGGACTACCACAAGGATAAAATATTATAAAGTTGTGAGGATACTGCTGCTTTTCAAATATGTATTGGTGTTGCTATTATTGTGAGTAAATAACAATGTCACTTATTTATATTTTTCTATGGTGTTAGAACATGCCGTTTTCATCCCTTGTACAGCTATTTGCACTTTAAATGGTGGGGGAGGAATGGCCTGAAAGACATTTTATTATTTCTGCATTGGACTTTATGAAAACAGGTGAACCAACACTCCTCTGGCCAATGTGACCAGAATGGGTCCTACCTCTCAACTTCCTTCATGTCCTTTCATTACTGGTGATTATTTTACTCTTCCTTTCATTTAATTTGACTCTTCTTCAACTTCAACATCCAACTTAGGTGTTCTCTAAGAAACTTCTCAGACAATTCCAAAACCACGTTGATTTTTCACCTCTACCATCTGCTTTAATACATTAAAGTGATCACAACTTGGCTTTATTAAACTGATAGTTCTTGGTTGCATGAAAAAAATTAACTTGATGAGAAAGATTAAAGGACAGAGACAGTTTCAGAAATTTTCCTTAAAAATATTTAATAAAATAATTTTCAAGCTCTTTAGCAAGCGTTTGCTAATATGTTAATCACAGTTGACCCTTAACCACTTATTAAAGTAGATCCAGCAAGAATTCTCCTGGGGGCCATTTTAAAAAAAATTTTTTTATTGTTATGTTAATCACCATACATCATTAGTTTTTGATGTAGTGTTCCATGATTCATTGTTTGTGCATAACACCCAGTGCTCCATGCAGAATGTGCCCTCCTTAATACCCATCACCAGGCTAACCCATCCCCCCACGCTCCTCCCCTCTAGAACCTCAGTTTGTTTTTCAGAGTCCATCGTCTCTCATGGTTTGTTTCCCCCTCCGACTTACTCCCCTTCATTCTTCCCCTCCTGCTATCTTCTTCTTTCTCTTTTTTCTTAACATATGTTGCATTATTTGTTTCAGAAGTACAGATCTATGATTCAACAGTCTTGCACAATTCACAGTGCTCACCATAGCATATACCCTACCCAATGTCTATCACCCAGCCACCCCATCCCTCCCACCCCCCACCACTCCAGCAACCCTCAGTTTGTTTCCTGAGATTAAGAATTCCTCATATCAGTGAGGTCATATGACATATGTCTTTCTCTGATTGACTTATTTCACTCAGCATAACACCCTCCAGTTCCATCCACGTCATTGCAAATGGCAAGATCTCATTCCTTTTGATGGCTGCATAATATTCCATTGTGTATATATACCACATCTTCTTTATCCATTCATCTGTTGATGGACATCTTGGCTCTTTCCACAGTTTGGCTATTGTGGACATTGCTGCTATAAACATTGGGGTGCATGTACTCCTGGGGGCCATTTTTATGGACTTGAGTGAGTTTCTGGGTATGGTGCTCCAAAGAAACTACATTTCTTCAGAAATACCACATTTCTTCAGAAGAACTAATTTCTTCAGAAATTAGATATGCAATTGTCTGAGAAGTTTCTTAGAGAAAACCTAAGTTGGTTGTTGAAGTTGAGGAAGAGTCAAATTAAATGAAAGGAAGAGTAAAATAATCACCAGTAATGAAAGGACATGAAGGAAGTTGAGAGACAGGACCCATTCTGGTCAACTCTCTGGCATACACCAATTAGTCCTATTTACTGTTTAGTTCTAGGTATTTATTCATGAAGAATTTCTTTGAGACAGATGAAGAAATTGATGGAATTCTGTAAGAGAATAATTGAGGAGAAACTAAATCTAGAATAAGTACCAAGAACTTCGGTGTAAAATAAATGTAAAGACTTGAGTCTCATAATATTCTTTGTGACCATTTGTCCAAAGCCAGCATGACTTTTTCCTACTAAACCACAAGCCCTTAAAGGGCAGGGACCCTACTTAATAAATGCTTAAGTAGCTTATTGAATGGGCCTATGGCTGAAAGGATAAAAGGGGCCAGAAGTCCATGAGAAGGTTTACACTGCTGGATATATTTGTGGATCTCTATCCCCTAGGACTGGCTGCCAATAAAATTACATAGTAGACATAGCTATCTTCCAGTTCTGCCTTCCCTGTCTCTCTTCCCCCAGGATGTAATAGTGACCAGTCTTCCTGATGCCATTCCACAGAGGACAGCCCAGTTGGAGGGTACTAGGCCAGTCCCGCTTGTTTCCTCTCTCTCCACTCTGCCAATGAGATAGCCCATGTTAAGTCAGCTGAAGTCACTATTCAGGCACCCAATTTATATTTACATTTAACCAAGAGTCCAGTGGAATCATGCAACTCACTCAAGGTCACAGCCGCAGTTAGTACCGGGTATGTGGAAGCCATGCTTTCTGACACCTGGCTTGTTGCTTTTTCAATTAGAGGATGCTATTTTGTATCTGCTGTATGTTGTACAGGTACTCTAACATTGCCCTATATTTGCACTTAGAAGATATGAATTTTCTGTAAGTTTTATCTGCTTCAATTTTCTACAGTTCCATCCTTATTTTATTTGCAAGACCCAATGGACTGAGGAAAGCCACAGTAGGACAGAGTTCTTTTCCTGAGGAAAATGTATGCTTCCTTCCTCTTTCTTTAGTTAGAGTGCACCTGGCATTGCAGTTAGGTGCAGGTGTTTTTGCCCCTGACTGCAACAGCATCTTTGGATCTTGAGGCAAAGGCCATGAAGTTTAAAGTAGCTTAAGCTGAGATGCATAATTCAAGGTGCCTTTCCATCCAAGCATAGCCTGACTATTCTAGAAGCATTCGAGTTTGGTGGCAAAAAAAATCCAGAGGTGAATTTTCAGGCAAAGTAGCATAATTTGTGATTAAGGTTATCGGTAATATCTAACCTTTAGTAAATGCCAGCTGCATAATGATGGCTAGCGTGCTTTCTACAGATAGTGCACTGCAGTCAGTTCAGCCAGGCCATAAGAATCTATTTAATAGAACCCTAATGGGAAATGACCAGGATCTGACTACAGAAGATTAAAAGTGACAATGCTAATTGACTGCAGAGGTATCTACATGAAGAGGGGCCAGAAAAATCATTTAAGTCTAAATGAAATTGGACTGATTTGATATTTGAGAAAAGTATTACCTTCCTGCTGTGTTTAGCAGGGGGAATTAACTGCTTCATTTTTCTTAGAGAAGAGTCTTTGTGGAACAATGGGATACAGTTGTTGGGAAAAGAACTTTCCTCAGCTGATTAGAAAAAAAGAATTGCGCCTAAAGGTTTCAGGGCTCCTGCAATCTCAGCTTGATATTGGTGAACAGTACTGGTTGAAAGGGTCCCAGAATAGTGAAGGTGGCCCATTCCTCACCCCCACGGAGGACAGAATAACAAAGAAGTGCAGCTACTGATGGAGAATGTAATTTAACTCTTTATTTAGAAGGTCTTTTTTTTTTTGTAATTTAGGAAGGATGCAAACTAATGACACTTTAAAGTCAATATTATCTCTCTCTTCTGACTTGTTTAATCATACATAGGATCTTCTCTAATTTTTGTAGAATTAATGTACAACTTTCTTGTCCATCAACTCTGCCACGCTCCCAATCACATCAGGGAATTTGCATACTCTTCTCCCAGGGAATTCCTACATACCTCTCTGATCTCGGTTTAAAAGGTTGGTTGGTTGGTTGGTTTTTTCCCAGGGACATCTTCCTGAACACATCCAGATCAAGTGGGTATGCACTATATCACTGTGGTTAAGAACACAGAATCTAGAAACAGAAGGCCTGGATGAAAACTCTGGCTCAGACATTGGCTAGCTCTGTGATCTTTGGCAAGTTACTAATCCTCTCATTGCCTCAGATTCTTCAGCTATGAAATGGAAATGAGAATGACTGCATTTAGTTTGTAGGATTGTTGTAAAAAATAAACATAAGGAGTTGCTATTATTGTTATAAGCTCTCCTAGCTCTATGTACTTTTCCTCCATTACCCTTTTCATGTTAGTACTTTCATATTTGTACATGTATTGGTGTGATTATTTGATAAATACCTGCCTCTCCCACTACAATATAGGACCCATGACGTTAGAGAGTTTACCATAAAATCTCCAGGGCCTAGGACAGTGCTAGTTTGTATTAGACACTGATTAAATATTTTAAATATTTGATTGAATGAATAAATAGTGGCTTCTGTTGGTGGAAGCTTACAACTTCTTACACTGTAGGTAATGGCAGCCCCTTCTACCTATAACTTTCCACAATTGTTATTCAGTGCTTCTCATCTTCTATATCTCTGCTAAGGTAACTGAGCTATTAGAGTCTCCAAACTACTTCTGAATGACTCTTCCTTGGCTTCTGGCTGTACATATGCCTGAGAGTAGCAATTCTCAACCCTGTTATGTAGTAAAGTGGAAATTGTTCCTTAAAAGTTCTGTGTTGCTCTTTTCATATTTGAAGAAGTCACTTCCTCCAGTCTTCAGTAACTGCCTTCCACTCCACTGTGTCCAAACTCATATTTTTTTGCTCCAATGTATGCTGTAACTTCTCCTCTAGAAAGCTGAACTTCTTTCTACAAGGGGTCTCTCAACCATGGGTGATTGTCTAAGATGGTGTTTTCTAGGGGTTCCCGGCCTGTGGCCCAGAGAGAGAGGTTGCAGCCGGTTCATGGGCCACTGCAGGGTGGCCCTTAGACCTAGGTCTGTCTGCCTATTGCCCTGAACACAGGTAGGCAAGATTCCTCCAGCTTCCTTGGTGTAGGCTGGATTCCACTGCTCCTTCAAAAGCACTTCTGTCTGTGGGTGGATGCTGAATTTTTGTGGTTGGGGGGGACAAAAATTAGAGACATCTTATGCTGTCATGATGCTGGTACCGCTTGTGTTCTGATTTCTATCACCATAGATTAAGTTGCTTGTTCTTGAACTTTTAAGTACAGTGATCTTTTGTATATGACTTTTATTCTTCAGTATAACAAATTTGAGATCCATCCATGTTGTGTGTTCCAGGACTTTATTCTTTTTATTGTTGAATAATATTCCATTATATGAATATAACACACTTTGTTTACTAATTCTCTTGTAGAGGAGAAATTAGTAAAACAACAAAACCCAAAACTTTTGGGTTGTTTTCAATTTGGGCCTACTCTAAATTAGGCCTCAATGAATATTCTATGTCAGGTCCCTTTGTGGACGTATGTTCTAATTTCTCTTGGATAAATACCGAGGAGTGAAATTTCTGTGTAAGAGGGTTGGTGTATGTTTAACTTCATTAGCAAAACTACCAAATATTTTGCCACAGTAATTGTACCATTTTATATTCTCGGCAACAATGTATGAAAATCTTAGTTGCTGTACATTCTTGCCAATAACTGTTGTCAGTCATTACTATTAGCCTTCTAGTGAGTGTGACGTGGTATCTCATTATGGTTTCTTTTTTTCTGTTTTCCAGGTGACTAAGAAGGTAAAGAACTATTTCATGCTTTTATTGGCCATTCTTGCCAATTTTTTATTAATTTTATATATAAACTATATATGCATATTATTACACATAAAGAGGTTATAATTATATAACCATTGTTTACATCTAAGTGAAAAATAAAATCAAAATTACATTTTTCAAAAAAGTTATTTCTTATAAAGAGTAACAATAATGTCAAAAGAAAGAAAAGTAGAACAGATGTTAATATATTCATGTCAAGATGGGCATCCTTAATATGTCATTTAAAAAAAATCTATCGTGAGCTATTTATCAGATTCTAGCAAATAGTCACAATTTTGATAACATAAAAATAATATATTTTCTCATTTGTCTGCTCAGTATGAAACTGGAGATGGATTACAGTAACAGGTAAGAAACCAAACCTCAGTGCACATTCCAGTTGACAATGGGTCATCTTAATTTTTATATCTTAGTACAGGAACTTATTTTGGGGAACATTAAAAAATGTCTCCAGCTCAATTTAAGAAAAATGTAGAGGAATTAACTGAATATTCTTCCCTAGAATTATGGTGACCTACAGTAAAATAGACCTATGCAAGCAGAACCCAAATCTGAAAACTCCACCAAAGGGATGGGTATATTAGGTAGAACCCCAAAGAACACTGTGTGTTCATGTACCCACCTTCCTAATCAGGCCAGAAGGTGGCAAATGAGAGTTTTACTCGGTACAGTTTTTGGCATTAGGGGATACCTTAATTAATGATCTGTCTAGCTCCGCTGGATCCCTCTTATGTGTCTATACCACAGCCTCTTCATGTTACCTATTCACACCTGAAACTGCAACATTCTTCAGAGGACTGTCCTTGGACCTATAGGCTTAGCGTTTTTCCAGAAATACTTTAGAGTTTAATAGTCCCTGGGGAGGTCTATAGCCAATGATTAAGGGAAGACAAGGTAAAAAGTCTGATCCCTTGCCTGCAGGGGGAAAATACACTGCAATCTTCAATCTTCAGAGCTCTCCATGGGATCAGGCTGAGGCTAGGAGGACACCTGAATTGCACTCTTGCTTAGTTTCTTACTTCTCCTCACTCCATGTCTCCTACTCCCTTACCTGTTTTTCCTGGGAGCATCTCCTAACAACTCATTTGTATACAAATGCTTGTCTAAGCATCTGCTTCTGGGAAAACTGACCCAAGATAATGGGTCTACTTTTCTAATGCTTTCCATTCAAGGATCCAATAAATAATAATAATAATAATAATAATAATAATAATAATAATAACTGTTAACACCATGCAGGTTGCTAATTGTGAAGTAACTGAAAAATTCATGGTTTTGGGAAGGAGCAAGAATCTTTAGTTTTAACTGTCTGCGTTGACCATGGAGGGGCCTGAGGACAATTTAAGAACTAAAAGGTAAGAAGAGAAAGAGAAGGGGGACAAGTTAATACAATAGAGAAAGAATTCAGGCCATGATTCAATAAACAACTTTTGAGCATCATCAATATGTTAAGCTTTCTTCTAGCCACAAGGAATGTGATCCTGACCATGGAGTTTATATTTTAGTTGGAAAAGAGAGAACTACAGAACTGTTGTTGAGGGAAGAAGGAGGTATTTGTTCCTGGTGGGAGCCTGTTTCTTACAAAGCTGCTTGTTGCTTAGTCTTCCAAGAATATATTTTATGCTCTGACTCTCAATTAAATGCAATATGAAAGCTGACTATCCTTGACTTCATCAAGGTTTGGATTCAACTCAACCACAACATAAACAACCAACCCCCATTCTGAATTTTTACTCCTTACACTCCCATTGAGATACCACTTCTATAGGAACAATAGACACCAGTCTGCTTTCTCTTTCCTCATTTATTTATTCATTTTTTAAAGATTTTATTTATTTATTTGACAGAGAGAGACAATACAAGAGAGAAGGAACACAAGCAGGGGGAGTGGGAGAGGGAGAAGCAGGCTTCCCGCGGAGCAGGAAGCCCGATGCGGGGCTCGATCCCAGGACCCTGGGATCATGACCTGAGCCGAAGGCAGACGCTTCACAACTGAGCCACCCAGGCACCCCTCTCTTTTCCTCATTTATAAAGCTGACCTCAATCACTTGCCACTTTGCATGTTCTCTTTCCTAGAGATGATTACAGATTAATATTTTTCTAAAAATATTTGTGCTGTGTAGAAGGGATTGCAGGAATCATTGAGCCAGTAAGGGTGGACTCTTTCATTAAATCTGCAGCCTTTTCCTCACTCCCAGTTTCATACCATGTGCTCTGACTTCATGTGATGTTAGTTTGCCAGCCAAAAGATCTCCTCCACTGACATTCCGTAGAAGCCTGTTTCTCAGAGGTGATTAGATCAGTACCTGGTCTTCAATAATATTAAAAGATTAAATTTGGCTTACAAAAATGTCACAAATATACCTTAAACAATTTTGAACACTTAACATATAAATGCAAAATCATATGGTAATTTTTTGATGTAGGACCAATGACTTTTCTTTGACTAGGGTTCATGATCAGAGTTCTATTTCTTGCATAAACCATATGCATATTATATTTTCAATAATTTCCAATTTCACATATTTTAAAATGAAAAAAAGCTAAAGAAATTTGTGAAGCAGAGTTCAAAAATTCTTTTAATTTTTGTAAATCATTTTTGTTTTTATCTATTCCAATTTAATTTTCTTATGACCAGCAGTTATTGAGTCTGTGGAAAACTTTCAATTTATTATTTATAGGCACAACAAAACTCTTTTTACTTTAATATTTGCATACTATTTTATTTTAGTTATTTTTTAAGTTTGCATACTATTTAATTAAATTACATAATATAATAACAAGTCCAACTGGCACAAAAGGTTTGGGAACCAACAATTAAATTGATGGTGAAATAATTTTTTAGTCATCCTAGGGATTGTCCAGGGAATTAACTGATCCATGGGAATCAGTTTCCTTTACAGAAGGAATTGATAAGCTCAGTTATTTTGGAAAATTGCTTATATGGAGATAAGAAATATTCTATGGAATATGCCCCTGCCTTTGGAAAATAATGAGGTCAATAACACTAGGAACAGGTGGATACAAGGAAGTGGAGCAGAATTTCTAGGTATAACATCCTCTTGGTAAAAGTGAATAATTATTGGGAGCACTCCAGCCTAAACATCCACAAAACCAAAGTTGTTCCAGTTATCCTGATCACACTCCAGTTCAAACATAAGATATGAATCTAACACTATTGTTTCTCTATGAGTTTATGGACATCATCTCAGAGAAAGACTTGTCTTTGTCTCTTGAGATTAAAGCTCTAGAAAGTTTTTCCTCCAATTATTTCTTAAATCCTGGAAATAGTGAGTTATGCATTGTATTCATTTTCTTTCTTGGGCTCTTTTGTTAATTTCTAATTATTCTTATCATTATAGCACATTAAATCCCTAAGCATCTTCCCTGAAAGAATTTATCAAATATCCACTATGAAAAGGGCTACAATAGTATGAAAACGTTAAGTGACTCTGTGTGTGTTGGGGGCTGGTTAATAGGAAAGGAAATAGGAATAATAGGAAAGAATAAATATATAGTAATAAATAAATAAATATATAAATATTAATAATAATAATAATAAATAAATAAATAGGAAAGAAAAAAGCTTAGAAAAGATGGAAACCCGAAGCATAATTTTATGTCTTTTCTAATTTTCTTGAGTGCTAACAAACTCCCCAGCCACTTGTTCTGTATGCCAGCCAATGAACTACTAGATGGAGACTGATGACTTTTAGATAGTTCTGATGTCAATCTCTATCAGGGAGAATATCTAATCAAATAAAAGTGAAACAAGTCACAGTGATCTTTTAAAAAAATTTATCTGTGATTTGATGAAAAAATACATTCTCCAACAATAATCCAATTAAATATGGGCAGAAGACATGAACAGACATTTCTCCAAAGAAGACATATAGATGGCCAACAGACACAGAAAAAGATGCTCAGCATCACTCATTATCAGGAAAATGCAAGTCAAAACTACAATGAGATATCACCTCACACCTGTCAGAATGGCTAAAATCAAAAACACAAGAAACAACAGGTGTTGGCAAGGATATGGAGAAAAAGAACACTTGTACACTGTTGGTGGGAATACAAACTGATATAGCCACTGTGGAAAACAGTATTGAGGTTCCTCAAAAAGTTAAAAATAGATCTACCTAATGATCCAGCAATTATACTACTAGGTATTTACCCAAATAATACAAAAACACTAATTCAAAGGGTTACATGCACCCCTATGTTTGTAGCAACATTATTTACAATAGCCAAGATATGGAGGCAGCCCAAGTATCCATTGATAGATGAATGGATAAAGAAGATATTCTGTCTCTCTCTCTATCTATCTATATATATTAGTCGACCATAAAAAATAATGAAATCTTGCCATTTGCAACAACATGGGTGGATCTAGAGAGTGTAATGCCAAGCAAAATAAGTCAGTCAGAGAAAGACAAATATGATTTCACTCCTATGTGGAAATTAAGAAACAGAACAAAGGAACATGGGGGAAGAAAAAAGAGGTAAGCCAAGAAACAAACTCTTAACTATAGAGAATAAACTCATGGTCACCAGAGGGGAGGTGGGTGGGGGATGAGTGAAATAAGTGATGGGGATTAAGGAGTACATTTGCTGTGATGAGCACTGGGTGTTGTGTGAAGTTGTGGAATCACTATATTGTACACCTGAAACTGATATTACACTGTATGTTAACAAACTGGAATTAAAATAAAAACTTAAAATTAAAAAATACATTTCTCCATTAAAACTATATTCACTGTTTTTTTAAGTTATCAATATGGTATGTACACCATTTATAACCCAACACACCTGGATTATCCATCATTGCTACCAGATATAAAAATTGCTATAGGGTTTTTTTTTATTTTCATCAAGTTACTATTTTGACATGTAAAGAAGAGTCATTTTGTAAAATTTTAAACTTTTACAAAGGTAAGAAATGGTGAAATAATAACAACATTTGTCTTCTGTCAGGAAGTATTGACACAGTATTACTATAGCAAAATTGGTTTGTGTTCTGAAGTGTGTCTCATAGATAAATCAGATTTTAGATTTTTAAAATAACCTAAATTATTCTTTTTATATTAATGTTTATAAAATCATCAGGGCATATAAGTTGGATAAAAGATTCTATGAAGTAGGCATAAAATTTGGATAGAAACCATGAAATTCCCTGAACACTCATTCTCCATATTCGACATTGACACAATGTCATTTTCAAAGTATAATGTGGCATATTTCATATTTCATTAGTCTCTAAATTATGGACTTCTTGGGCAAACAAAGCCCTTTGTAAGTGGCAAGGAAATGTCTGTTTACTCTCTTTGCAAGATTCTATCCAGAGAATTGAGGAAAGAAAGGGTACAGTATATGAATGAAAGCATAAGAATTTATATAGCAAATTCATGTAATAGAGAAGAGCCCAGAATAATTAAAACATTGGAAGCAAAATCTCTTAGCAGTGAAAGTGGACTATAGTCTACTAGTCAACAATTTCTGACCTTGGAAATCTATTTCACTTCTTGCTTTTTATCCATGCCCATCAACACATGCCAGAATCAAACACCTAGTGCCATATGTCTAATCAAGCAAACAAAACAACAGAGAATGAAAATGCAGGCAAGGATGCCTTTTATATTTTTAACAGCTTTATTTTGATATTAAGAAGAAAAAAGTCATAAGTGAAATGTGGCTTAATTTAATTGGCTTTTAAATTGTTTAACCGAGACATAGTAATATTCCAACTCATTTTCTTCCAAATTGATAACAGAAAATTCAAATTCAACTCATATTTAATAAAATACCTACAGTATTCATGGCATGTTCCAGGCAAAGTGAAGGAACACAGATGAGTAGTAGGGAGTAAGGAGTATGCACCGTATGCTCACTGGCTGCTATAGCCTTGTGAGTCTGGGATACTGGAAGCGCTACTGTCCTAAGAGATGAGGCTAGCAGAGCAAGTAGGGGTCAGTTGAAGAAGACCTTGAATACGAGGCCCAGCAATATTGTCTCTGTGTTATAGTGCTATAGGTAAGGAGATGCCATCTAAGGTTTTTAATGAGGGACAAAAGCCACTTAGGGAGATTCAGTTTGATTCAAACTTTATGAGTAGTTATATATAAAACATTTCACATCATGGTGGAGTAAGGAAGGGAGAAAGAGAAAAGAAGAAAGGGACAAAAGCATAAGGAGCAAACACTAGTGAAGTAGGAAAAAGGAAAGCATTGTAAGGAAGGGGAAAAAAGTGAGAAAAAGATTAAATAGGAAATCTAAATAAATTTTGAGGTGAGAATTAGGTGCAGGATATAATCTGCTGTTTCTTGAGGATGTCAGCTTCTGAGAACTTACCCATCATTTCCTAAACTAGAGGTTAACCTAGTTGCCTGCAAACTATAAACACCTCAAGACTTAGGTTTGCTTTACTTATTTTTATTTAATTACTTATTTTTAATTTATCTACTCATTTTAAAATTTATTTTCATACATTTTTAAGATATTTTATGTTTGAGTGTTTTTATGAGGCTATGCCATTCTGTGATTCACCATTCCCTATTTTCTTTTTTTTTTTAAAGATTTTATTTATTTATTTGAGAGAGAGAGAATGAGAGAGAGAGAGAGAGAGAGAGAGAGCACATGAGAGGGGGGAGGGTCAGAGGGAGAAGCAGACTTCCTGCTGAGCAGGGAGCCCGATGTGGGACTCGATCCCAGGACTCCAGGATCATGACCTGAGCCGAAGGCCGTCGCTTAACCAACTGAGCCACCCAGGCGTCCCACCATTCCCTATTTTCTTATATCTGTGTTTATATCCCTGCCTCACATCTGCAGATGACTAAGTTTATGGTTCCAACTAGAAGACCCATACTAAAGACTTTATCACTGAAAATTGGTAAAAGTATTTGCATTTATGCATCACTTAAAATTAAAAAAATAAAACACATATGTTCAGAAATTTTGGAAGATATGTTGTTGCTCCCATCCAATATTTCCAAAGAGAACAGTGGGCTCCTTGGAGAAATGTATCAGATGCTCTCAAAGTGTCTGTCATTCTTTTTTTTTTTTAAAAGATTTTATTTATTTATTTGACAGAGAGAGACACAGTGAGAGAGAGAACACAAACAGGGGGAGTGGGAGAGGGAGAAGCACGCTTCCTGCTGAGCAGGGAGCCTGATGCAGGGCTCGATCCCAGGACCCTGGGATTGACCTGAGACAAAGGCAGACGCTTAACGACTGAGCCACCCAGGCGCCCCAAAGTGTCTGTCATTCTTTTTCAGCAACCATTAAAAGAGCATTTGCTACAAATATGCAGCCTCTGTGATGTTTATATATACTCTTTTGTACCACTTTAGGCAGGAATCATTTGGTCAAATCCAATTTTGCTCATTTCCTTTTGTCTTGCTTCGAAACTAGTATATTTCTTTTCTGCTTCTTTTTATATTTTTTGAAAAAAAATGATAGGAACCAATTAAGCATTATTGACTGTTACAGTATAGGATATTCTCTTGTTTTTGTCATGATTGCTTATCCATAAACAATAGCTCTGCTATTGGTCTCATTATAGTTAGATATATTGCCAACTATATTGGTTTCCCACTTATTTTCATTTAAATCTATGACAAACATCAACAGTTATTTTCTTATAAATGTTAAGGGATTATAATTCCTCCACTCTTAGCAGGAAGAATGCATGTATTTATCTATGTGAATTTAAGATAGAAAAAGACATATGTAATTATGATGGATCTGCATGTTACTATTGAGTGGGGCATTTCAAACATCTAAGGTCTAAAAATATTATAAAATTTTACACTTACAAAAAATATGGATTTTATTGTATATGAATAATGTTTTAATAAGAAAATATTTTTGTAAAGTATGATATAAGGTAACCTGATAAGCATGGCAGAGAACAGATACATTTATATCTGCTTCCACTTCAAATCCTACCAAAATAAAGGTAAAGAAACAAACAAACAAAAAGTTTTAAACCCATAAGAACAAAGTGACCAGGAGTGGAAAACCAGTTAATTAAGGATAAATGCCAACACAATTTAGAATAACAGAAATGAAAAGGAAGAACTTCAATCCTAAATGCCTACAGAGGCGGAGGTGGGTACAAACAAATAGTCAATCATAGGCCCTCAGATAATCACAGAAGTTCTCAGAAATTAGTCTTGGGTACTTCAAATGGGTGACTAGAGTACAGAGCAGAAAATGGGGTGATTTAAGTTATGCCAAAAAGGGCCAGCCTGACTTTGAAGATTGGTGAGAATGACAACTCAGACTTGGTTCAAGATTGCTTTCCCGTTGGTACTAATAGATCACTAAGCAAGCTTTGTCAGGATAGTCTCAAAACAAAGATAGAAAAGCATTTCCTGCCCATCAGTGACTTTGTATTTCCCTCACAAAGACACATTTGAACTGTGGTAAAATAGCTTAATGTGCAAGAAATCCATGGATCAGAAGGTTGTGAAGCCACAGGCTTTATACCATTATAAAAAGGTAATAGACTCCATTATTCCTCAAAGATCTGCTTAGCACCCATGACATTTATTTATTTGTTTTATTTATTTTTACTTATTTATTTAATTTATTTTTTTATTAACTAAGCTCTAAGCCCAAAGTGGGGCTTGAAATCATGACCCCGAGATCAAGAGTTGCATGCTCTACCAGCATGGCCAGCCAAGCACCCCTGTGGTGTTAATTTTTATATTGACTTAACTGGGGATAGGGCAGTGAGCAAATTAAAAAAAAAATACTCTGGGGGTGCCTGGGTAGTTCAGTTGGTTAAGTGTCCAACTCTTGATTTTGGCTCAGGTCATGATCCAGGGTCATGAGCAAATTGAGCCCCATGTTAGGCCCTAGGCTTGGGTGTGAAGCCTCCTGAAGATTCTCTCACCCTGTCTCCCTCTCCCTCTCCTACTACACTCACATGCTCACTCTCTCTCTCTCTCTCTCAAAAAGAAAAAAATTAGGGCTGAAAGTCAATAAATACTAAAAATAAACTCAGAGAAAATTGCAGAGAACAGAAGTGTATGTGTACACAAAAATATATTTATAGATAGATATATTAAATGGAACCATATGAAACTGCTATTTTTGTAGATAAAATGATCAAATAGCAGCAATTTCATGCAGCTCAACAAGATTGTAAATATAGATTTTGATATATATTTTATATTCTCTAAGAGATCAATAAAGATATGCATCTATAAAATAATAAGATCCCATAAACACAAGAGAAATAAAAGAAGAATAAAAAATCTTTGGAAATGAAAAATTACACTGAAAAAAAATTTTTTTTAAAAAGTAGAAATGTTGAAAGATAAAGTTGGAGATTCTTCCTGAAATTAAGGAAAAAAATAATTGAAAACCATAAGACATAAAATATAAGAAAATTAGAGGGCCAGTATTGACCCAATATGCTATTAATAGTTGTTTCAAAAAAGAGAAAGAAGAAAAAGAACATAGAATTTTTTTGGGGGGTGCAGGGGAGGATATCAAAGAAATAATGCCAGACAATTTTATAGAAACAAAGGATATAATTCTGTTGAGTAAAAGGATGCTCTGGGAAATTAATGTAACAAGATATATCACTGCAAAATTTTTGAACATGAGGAAAAAGGACAAGATGCTAAAAATATTCTAGGTGGAAAAAATGGTGACAATTATATATGAGGATATTGATTATCTTAGTGACAACACTGGAAGTTAGAAAACAATGGACAATGCTTTTATAATGCAGAGTAAAAACTTTTTCACGCAGTAAATCTCTCCCAGGTGAACCCGGTGAAAGAAATAATTTTCATACCTGCAAAGAATAAAAATCTTAACCTCCTGCCTATATACTTATCTCAGGAATATACTGGAGGATGAGTTTCACTAAAATAAGGGGGAAAGAGGACAACATGGGAAATCAGGTCCTGACCCAGGAGGGACGTGAAAAGAATTCCCAGAACAAAAGCAATGGGAATGCAGCTGTGTGTTGACCAGGAAAGCAAGTTTCCAGGAGCAGGAGGAGGCAGGGCTCCATCAGGAGTTTCCAGGATGAAATAGAAATGATAGCTCATCTAGTACATTTTACCATTTGCTAAATGATATTGAGAGGCTGTTGGATGGTGAGAGATAATTATTTCTAGGTCTGTATGAGAATAAACAAATGAAAAAGTGAGGCAACAAAAAGTTGTAAGAGAAAATAAAATTAGATATACCCATTATTAGGTTCAGCAATGACCAATGTTTGCATTTAAAAATAATGTAAATAGGGATGCCTGGGTGGCTCAGTCAGTTAAGCATCTACCTTTGGCTCAGGTCATGATCCCAATGTCCTGGGATTGAGTCCCACATTGGGCTCCTTACTCAATGGGGAGCCTGCTTCTCCCTCTGCCTGCTGCTCCCTTGCCTGTGCTCTCTCCCTCTCTCTCTGACAAATAAATACCATATTAAAAAAATAATGTAAATAGTGAATATTGTTATAATTCCAAAATTAACACATAATTGAACTTTGTTGGGGAAAGAAAACAGTGAATGGGGGAAATTGTAAGAGAGCTAAACCTTAATTACCAAGTAAGAAGTCAAAAGATAATGTCTAATGAGTATTCATAGTAGCTTTATTTTGTAAAAGATTTATTTATTTATTTATTTATTTGAAGGTGAGAGACAGAGTGAGCAGGGGAAGGAGCAGAGGGAGAGGGAGAAAAGCAGACTCCCCACTGAGTGGGGAGCCTGGTGCAGGTTTGGATCCCAGGACCCTGTGATCATGATGACCTGAGCTGAAATCAAGAGTCAGATGCTTAACCAACTGAGCCACCCAGGCACCCCCATAGTAGCTTAATTTTTAATATCCAGATGTCCATCAATAGTTGAATGGATAAGGAAATAGCAGTATATCCTATCAATGGAATACTACTCAACCATGAAAAGAAATGAACTGTTGGTACAGATTCAATATGAGTAGATATAAAAATAATTCTGCTGAATGAAAAAAGCCGGATTATAAAAGTACATTCTATATGATTCAATTTGTATAAAACTCTAGAAATAAACTAATCTTTAGTGACAGAAAACAGATAAGTGTTTGCCTGGGGATGAGGAGGCTAGAGGTACAGAAGGAAGGATGATTTCAAAGGAACATGAAGAGACTTTTGGGAGTGATGGGAATGTTTGTTATCTTGATTATGGTGATCTTTTCATGAGTGTGTGTGCATGTGTGTGTGTGTGTGTGTGTGTGTGAGAAAAGTCATCAAATTATAAATTTAAAAAATATCCAGTTTATCATGCAATTACATTTTAATTAAAAGTGCAAAAATTTTTAAATTGAAATATTGATGAAATAATAAATTAAAAACATATATTTTAGAAATAGAAAAATACACCTAAAGAGTAGAAAATAGCCTGTGAGAAGCAGGATTGGAAAAGAGGTTGGTATTGCTGGTTCTTAATGTAAGCCTAATAGTACAATTTGATTTTTTAAACTATGTGCATGCATCATTTTCACAAAATTTAATGAAATCTTAGGTCCATTTTGAAAGATACACATACTTCACATAAATGCTCACACAAACTCATGAAGCTTTCACCAAAGTAGACAAGAATGTGTATATGAAAGGTTGACTTTTGTGTTCAGTGTTTGTTGCTGAACAAATATTTAGGAAATGGATTACAAGTGCTCACTTTTACTCAACTGAAAGTGGAGGTCTAGAAAGAAAAGCCTTCACTTGCCTTCTGATTATATTCCTTCCTAGATTGCCACTGACCTGCAAAGATAAGAATGCTATGATTGATAAGAAAAGTTTGGGAGAATTAGGCAAATAAATTTGATTTCAGGAAAAAGTGTTTTCATAATGAATATTTATTAAGTAAATAGGAGTAAATATATGAACAAATGTACTACCACCAATACTTAACTCTGTGGTCTAACCAGTAGTTAGAACATAGTGTGTCAGTGAGGGAAGTAAGTCACAGCGAAGGCTACTGCAGGTGATATTCCTGTCACACTGCCCATTCAACTTTGCGCCACAAGTCTTCTTGGATTGCTATGACTATGAACTGAGACATGTATAAGAAAGTTCTTTATAAACAATCAAACTGGTATAGTAGTAATTTATGATTAATTATACTTTGGCTTTATAATGTGTGTGCCATGGAGTCTTGTAGTGAATAATCAAAAAGTACACTTTATAGTAACTTTAAAGAACTTCTAAAACTTGGTCATAATCTTGACCATTGTAGCATCACCTCTGCATCTGATTTTGATAATAGAATTTATCAGCAACCTATTAAGAATACAAATGCCTTGTTAAGAAACTCTATCAGATGAACCTTCCTCATGTGGAAAGACTCATAAATAACAAAGAAGATCAGCCACCTGAACTTGGTGACTTTATTGCTTTATAGAACAGACTGTGCTCCTTTCAGTCATCAGAACAGGGGTGGAAAACCCTGCATGTCTTACAAATACTTCTTAATGAGTTCACAAGTTTTTTTTTTTCATTTTTCTTTTTCTCCCGATTAGTACAAAACTGTACAATTCAAAATTTCATTACCCAAACCTTTTTTTCAAGACACTTTGGTACTTTGCTTAAAATTGAAGGGACATATACTCCTAGTCTGTTTGCCCTATAACAAAATACCATAAACTGGGTGGCTTATAAACAAAAGAAATTTATTTCTCACAGTTTTAGAGGCTGGGATGTCTAAGATCAAGGCACTGGCACAGACGTGGTGTCTGGTGAAAGGCCACTTTCTAGTTCATAGAGGGGCCCTTTGATGTCCATACATGGTGGAAGGAATCCAGAGAGCTTTCTGGGGTCCCTTTTCTAAGAGCACTAATTCCATTCGTGAGGGCTCCACCCTCATTACCTAATCACCTTCTAAAGCCCCCCCCTTCCTAACACCATTACCTCAGGGGCTAGGATTTCAATGTATGAATTTTGAGGGACACAAATATTCAGACCATAGCGCTGCCTGAAAAAAGAAAAAAGAAAACAACAAAAACCTGGGACAAAGAATTAGAACAACACGCATGGAGGTATCTGTCAGAAAGTTGATTAAATCTATACATGGACTCAAATCTGGTCGAATGAATCATCTTCACTTTTCTTTATCAGCACCTCCTTGAAATACTTCACGTTCCCTGTCACCCCCCACCACAGACACAGACAAACACAGGTGTAAATGAAGGCTTAGAAGATTCATTATTAAACTTAATTCTTATTCATTCTCAACAGAAATTTGTTGCATAGAGAGAGACAAACAGTTTCCAGAAGAGAAAGATGTTTTATTATGACTGATATAAAAATCAATGATAAAAGACAGGAGGGAGAACACAAAACCTCATATACCTGACTCTTCACTGGCTTTTTTTCTTTTCATTGGGGTGTAGGAGGGAGTATAGGTTCTGGCAAAGGAAGTGAAGAACTTGAAAATAGCAATATGAATGAAAATATCATAACCTTTTCAGGTGACTGGCCATGAGCATGAATTATAATATGTCCGTCTATATTAACAGTGAAAGAAAGCAGAAGGTCCAAGTCCTTACTAGCTAAATAGAAAATAAATAACCATGTACTGTGTTTTAACATTTATAAACAAAAACCAGAACAATTAAAGAGATTTTATTACTCATTAATTTCAAGTTATAGTCATTTTCTAATTGGATTTACATGTAGACAACAAACTCCAAAAATGCTGAATCCTTGCCTGTCTTCTGCATTTTATGTGTTTGAAAAACATGGAAAAATCCTTTTATTTCACTGGTTTGGAAGAATAGGGCTAATGATACTACAGCTGGTGTAGCATCAGGCATTTTATAATTCAAGTCCTTGAGGTTACAGAGAGAACAAGTGGCCTATTTGTGCATTCAAAACCATGTAATAAGAACCCAATTTCTCCCCAAAATTTTCTAAGCAAGGAAAATCTCAGGTGTGTAGAGACATTGATCATGCTGGGAGATGATGAGCATAGAATTTGGGGTCAGAAGTGCTTGGTTTAAGAGGAATGCCTCCCACTTGCTCGGTAACCATGCAACCTGGAATAAGTCTTTTGGTGGGCTTCTGTAGCTGAGGCCTGGGCATCAATATGCCTGTCATGCCTTCCCATATATATATATTCCAATATATATATATTATATATATATTTTTTACTTTGGAAAAGCACATTTTATTTATTGTCATTAAATATTTTCTTTATAGCAGTGCTCTGAATAAAACCCAATCTTATTAGATTGTCTCAATTGCTGTAGGGAGACCTAGTTTTTAATTAACTGATTTTAAATTTTCATCTTCACCCTTTTGGTTTGGGGGTGGCCAGTTTTAATGATGGTGGGACCAACTTTTATTTTTTATTTTATTTTTTTTAAAGATTTTATTTATTTATTTGAGAGAGAGAGAGAATGAGAGATAGAAAGCACGAGAGGGAAGAGGGTCAGAGGGAGAAGCAGACTCCCCGCTGAGCAGGAAGCCCGATGTGGGACTCGATCCCGGGACTCCAGGATCATGACCTGAGACGAAGGCAGTCGCTTAACCAACTGAGCCACCCAGGCACCTGGTGGGACCAACTTTTAAAGAGCAGAGAAAGATTGAGGTCAAATAGGAGGAGGCATTATGTTATGCACACATAATGGGTATTTCGTCTTATATGAGATACAATCAGTATTTACATGTGGCATTCAAGAATCATGTCGTAAATATTCATCAAGAGACTGTCCTTACTCTCTATCTACAGAGAATTACACCTCTGAGAAATGCTAAATACCTAACAATTCTTTTTTTTTTTTTAAAGATTTTATTTATTTATTTGAGAGAGAGAGAGAATGAGAGATAGAAAGCATGAGAGGGAAGAGGGTCAGATGGAGAAGCAGACTCCCTACTGAGCAGGGAGCCCGATGCGGGACTCGATCCCGGGACTCCAGGATCATGACCTGAGCCAAAGGCAGTCGCTTAACCAATTGAGCCACCCAGGCGCCCAAATACCTAACAATTCTTGTTTGGGATTTTCATTATCATCTTTTTTCTTAGTGGTCTGAGTATATATGTCTTAAAATAAATAATACAATTACAAATATCCATCTAGAAATTTAAAATTAATAAGGTAATTTTGGGGCTCCTGGGTGGTTCAGTTGGTAAGCATCTGACTTTGTCTCAGGTCATGTCTCAGGGTCTTGGGATCCAGCCCTACCTCAGGTTCTGTGCTCAGCAAGGGGTCTGCTTGTCTCTCTGCCTAACCCCCCACCTTGTGCCCTCTCTTTCTCTCAAATTAATAAATACAATCTTAAAAAAATAAATAAAAATAATTTCAACTCCACATGACCTAAGTTTTATAGTGATAATGACTGCACTTGCCCATAGCACAGATCCTAAGGGAAGAACCAGCAATAATGTTCAGAGTCTTTAGCAAGAAAGCCTGGGTCCATAGTCATCACGCAAGGCTGCTTAGCCATGGACTGACACCCATATAGCAGGTGTATGTAAGGCCCAAAGGTGGTTCAATGTGAAGAACAACATTGCAACAACCTGAGCTCCCATATCCAAGCATTGACTGATACACCACTTGGATACATTGTTCCAGATGGTTTCATAATCCCTTTCAAAGCTATAGTGTTATGCCTTGCCTTACATTGCCCTACATTATAAATGCCTCCAGTTTAGAGACAACGTATTTTCTAAAGAATACGCAAGGCTATACACATAATAAAAAATTAGTTTTCATGAACTATATTACCCTAAATCAGTAAGTTAGGGCTTCAGGTTCCTCATTGGAAGAATGGTTTATTGAGCCCTTTCAGTATTATCAATGTATATGTACGTGAAGGTAGGATATACAAGTATTAGGTGATCTTAGTAAATTCACTGTTGGAATTCCAGCCTCTTGACTCTAACCTGGCCTTTTCCATCAGGTGATGCTATCTGACATGGTACCATTTCACTGCACTGAAAGCCATCTGCTATTTCATGAGATGGGCTACTGGCCCCGGCCAAAACATTTTCTTTCCAACCAGTCGTACAGCTCCCACTTCACTCCCAAGCAGGGCTGTTGTGAGACAGTTTATATTCAAAAGCACATCATCCCAAATGGTAGAAGGACTTCACCTCTCCTAGCTCCTCACTGTAGGCTAGTACAGTAGCTCCTCTAAGTAAGGAACTTTTTTGCTGTCTTTAGATCAGCAAGGAAACAAGCAAAATAATTTTCCCTCTTCTAGGTTTTCCGGAGAACCAATGATGCCAACATACACACCCACAGACATAATTTGGAGAGTCATTATTATATATAGTCCTAATATGTCCTGAGGATATGAATATAATTAGTTGGTTCTCTCTTGAACTGAGGGTGCACTGCCATGGCTGCCACTGATATTCTAGGTCTCCAAATTCCTTTTAGCTCTGACATTCTTAGCCAGTCCTGGGAATAACAGCAGAGGGAGCTGGCAAACCCACAGAACAACTGGAATAGTAAACCAAATTAAAAGACAAGGAGTAGGTTTTACTTAGGCTTTCAAGTTATTGCATTCAGCCTAAGTAGTTTAGATATATTTGCCTACACAGTCTTTAGTCCCTTAAAAAACAAACAAAGAGAAATGACAACAAATTCTCACATGCTTTTCCTGGTTATCTTTTTTGTTGTTTTTTATTTGAAGAAAGAATAATGCTTGTATTCATGTTGAAATCTTTTAAAATCTAAATTGAAGACTGAATTACCTCTTAAAGTATTAACTAAGTAGTTAGATACTTCTTGAAACTTTACTTCATTATTATTACTATAAAATGTCAACATAAGATGAGGCCGCATATATAAAGGAGAAATGTGGAGACATCACAAGAGTATTGTCCAATGAAAGCAGTAGGTCATGTATTCTTTGATTATAGAGTCTAAAAATCACACCTTTGGTAGGTATCATGTTCCAATGCAGTATTCCATATCAATTAAGATATATTTGGTAATTGTCAAATCTCAATTACTGCCTGTGCTTTATTCTTGTTGTATGTATGTGCACACATGCATATATGTTCATATGCA
Source organism: Eumetopias jubatus (assembly GCF_037043125.1). Classification (NCBI taxonomy): domain Eukaryota; kingdom Metazoa; phylum Chordata; class Mammalia; order Carnivora; family Otariidae; genus Eumetopias; species Eumetopias jubatus. Next base: position 90,844,819 of record NW_028274809.1, read on the forward strand.
ATTGCAGCTGAATTAGGCATGGGTCTGTGGCACACTTAAACTTCTGACAGGTGCCCAGTGAAGCACTCAGTCAGGACAGGTTCAGTCATTCCCATGCAGCCTTGGCCCCAGTAGTTTTAATAGTTACAAGCATTACTTTATAAGTGTCATCACTGTTTATGCTATTAACAATTGGATACTTACATAAGAAATGGATCAAGTCAGATGTACTTGCTCTTGACATCTTGGGAGACACATATATAACACTGGAAGAAACTCATTCCATGCCATCTGTGAAATAAAGAATATTTTTAGGGAATAGATGCAAAGGCTTTGGGAAGCTTCAGGAAAAAAAATGTTTTCATGCATTCCGAGAGATATGTATTTTCTTCTATTACCTTTTGTAGATACCATTTTCATTAATAAGTAAAGGTCTTCATCTAGTTGCAAAAGATACAAAGAAAATCCTTTTTATATCATAGTGAGAACAACCTTGATGTAGTTCCTCTGGCTTTGAATTATAATGTATGTCATCAGTAATGTAAGTTGTTATAATTTACTTCTGACATTAAGATGTTGCTTTAGGGCATATTGTTGCAAATGTATCCTATTCACTTTCTAGCCTTCTAAATGCCCTTCATGTTTCAGTAAAACAATCCAATCAAAACTAAAGACCAAAAACACTGTAAAACAAATCAAGCATATAAACAGTTCCTAAGCATTCTTGTTATATTTTAGCCCTTTAGCCAGAGGCTCTTAAATGTCTTAAGCTGTATATAGTAGTTTAACTTAGCAAACTGACCACAGAAAATGTCATCAGTGCACACTCTTTTTAGTTAGGTTCTTAAGGACTGTACCCTCAAAAGACCTGGAGGATACTGGAATTATTTGGAGGACCAGAAGCTGCTTCAGGTAGAACTCTCTTAGAGCATATCCGAGTTTAATTACCCATGTCCCTTCCCCTTGTGCCAGCTTGGGGCAAGAGCCTTGAGTCTGTGACCTCATTCTGGAGCCAGCAAGCAAGAGTCCTGCACTTTGCCCTGAGATGTTCCCAGTAAGATAGGGACTACTTTGGAAGGATATGGATGTTTGTGGTTGGTGGTAGAAGCATTAATTTGAAGTTGTTAAGGAGTATTCCACTTGTGCTGTGTCTGGAACAAGGATTTTTTATTATTGTTGCTAATAGGGATAAATTTCTGGAGCAGGATATGAATTCACTGCAGGAAAATATTGCCAGATGCTTGTTTATTGCAAAAATATCAGGCCGCTAATGGTTGAAGTAGTGAAAAAGTTGTTTCTGTAGTGACACTTTCCTTCCAGGGCCCCAAAGAGGGCTTTTAACATTAACAAATGGAATGATTTAATATTGATTCTTAAATGCCCTATTCTCAGACAAACAATTTAAAGAGAGAATAAGTTTGTATATATGTATGTATGTATGTATGTATGTATGTATCTACGTATAGTTTTTCACATTACAAAATGACATCAGAGCCTGAGCCCTTTTAGGTAACATCTTCACAAATTTCTGATTATTCCATGTATTTCATAATATGTATCAAGCACCTGCTTAGTACAAAGCATAGTACTCTACTGGGTACTGGGGATATACCAGTGATTGGCATAGACATGGTCCCTGGCCTCATGGAGCTAGCATTCTACTTGGGGCAGTCAGACAATATACAAGTAAAGAGATAGACAATACACTTTCAGATGGTGGTGAACACTATGAAGAAAATCAAGAGGCTGATGTAATTCAGAGTGACTGAACTTAAATGTTGTTGATTTACAGCATCAGAAAGGCTTCTTAAAGAGATATTATGTGTACTGAGAAGCAAATAGCCAAAGAAATTTGTTCAGAGTTAACTGAAAAGGCAGGGAGGGAACAACTCTGGCTTAAATGAAAAAAAATAGTGGCGGGGGGGGTGGTGCGGGAAGGTCATGATGTCCAGGGAACAAAAGGAAGATGATGCAATAGGTAGGCAGGGGCAGATAAAGCAGAGGCTTGTAAGCTGTGGGAAAAAGTGTGGATTTTGCTCTGAATGTAATAGGACACTATTGAAAATTTAAGTGAAATTAATAGCATCAAGCATCGTTTTCCAACTGTTCCAACCTTTTTAAAGGTGACTCTGGATAGTCTTGGATGATGGTATAGGGTGCAAAAGTGGAATAAAGGAGACCATGAGACCATCAGAATAAAGGAAAGATGGTGGTGGCATGGGCTAGGATGGTGGCAGTGGACAGAGAGAAGGGGCCAGATTTGGATATATATTAGAAGTAGAATCCTTAGAAGTTGCTGATGGTTTGTAAGAGACAGAAGTCTAAAATGGCCCCTAAGGTTCTACCCCCTGGCATACATGCCTTATATAATCTCCTTGCCTTGAATGTGAACAGGACCTGTGAATATGATGGGATAGTCAACTCCCATAATTACATCATGTTGATTGAGATTTCCTTACAGCAAACTGGAATGAAATTTTTCTGCTGGCTTTGAAGAAGTAAGCTGCCATGTTGTAAGAAGGCCATGTGACTGGACCCGAGAGTGGCCTCTAGGTCCTGAGAATGACCCCCATCTAATGGAGGACCTTAGCCCTAAACCACAAGTCTGTGAATTCTACCAACAACCTGATGAGCTTGGAAGGGAACCCCATACCTTGGATGAGATCATAGCCCAGCTGACACTTTGATCATTGCTGGTAAGATCCTGAGTGGCTAACCAGTGCCTGGACCCCTGATCCATGGAAAATGAAAGAAAATGAATTGTGTTGCTTTAAACTGTTCAGTTGGTGGTAAGCTGTTACATAGCAATAGAAAATTAATACATGATTTATAATGGACAGGTCAAAAGAAAGGTATAAAACAAGAGGAAGTTCAAGATTTTTGACTTGGTGCCTGCCATCTTCTCCAAAAAGAAAAATAACTGATTCTGGGGCTAAGTCAGAGAAAGAACAAAAAGAGCACAAATATCTTTTCATGCCAGAAAGGAAGGAAGTACTCAACGAATGAGGGGGGATATATCAAAAAGGACTTGGGGCCAGTCTATAGGGGACTCGCACTGGCCAACTCTAAGACCACTTGAACATCGAAATTAATTATAAAGTAATGATTTACAACCCATTAAAAGAAGTAGCAATTCATAGGTCCATAACATATAAGTAAGTGAAGAGATAAATAAATTAGGGAGAAGGGAAAATTCTTCTTTAGAGCAGAACGCTAACTAATACATTTAGAAGGAATTTTGGATATAGAAGACTCAGTATTTGATAAACATCATAGTCATGACTGATTCAAGTGGAAGGTATGAAAGGATGCTAAGGCTGCCGGGGGGAGACTTGATGTGGAACACCAGATCTGTCATGGTTCAAGCAGAGAAGCAGAGCCATCAAGAAATTATATATATGTATATACATGAAATATATATGACTTGTAGACATATGATATATATTTTACATATAATTTTAAATATATATTTTATAAATATCATATTGTATATTTACATATATCATTTATATTACATATTTATTACATATAATTTATAATTATGGTAATTTTAATACATATTTATACTATATCTATCTCATATACTTGCAGAAAGATTTGGCCTTCTACAATTGTGGAAACCAGTTAAACAGGTTATGCAGGCTGCTGTCTCAGGCCCTGCAAACTCCAGCATCACACTGAGACGTTTTATGTCTGGAGTTTTATGTCCAGTGAGAAAGGGAAAAATGGATGTAAAGAAGTTGGAGCACAAGGGAAGCAAGATGGCTGGAACATGAGCACAAGCTGCAGACCATGATGATGGCCTGAAACCTGAATTAGTTGATAGCGTGTGTGTCCTGCGGAAGTCAGAACCCTTCACCCCTGCCCAAGCGTCAGAGAAACTGAAAAGGGAACCAGGGAGAAGTTGTAGACCTGGCCACCACACAGCAGTGAGGAAAGCCGATAGGTAAGTGACAAGGTGTGAGAGCACAGAATGGCTATTGCTTCACTTCTACTCTCTAAGTGACCCACAGGAACCGTATATGTCCCAGCATAATCACAAACATTCTGGAAAGTGTAGTTCAGCCTAGCCAAGTTGACGCACTACAAAGCCCTCAGAGTGGGATATAGGCATAGATGTATCTTTCCACAAAATACTTACCATTTAGAGAGGGGAAAGTGATTTTAAGGTGGAAAAACTTGGCAGACATCAACTTATGAAGGCTTACATCACCTCTCCTGGGAAGGATTGTCCTGATCCCCTGAGAACGATATAACTTCATTTCTCTAGTATTCCTTGTATGAATCTGGGGAAGAATGCATAACCCTCATCTGCACCTGGGGAAACTCAGGCTGAGTGCCATCCTATGGAATAAAAGATCCTTACTCTTTAAACACCAAAGACATAAAAGGCAGGGAAAGGTTAAAGAACTGTTCTAGATTTAAAGTGACATCAGAACTAAATGAAAAGCATGACCCCGGACGTCATTGTGGAGCAAAGGGGAAAGAGACTTGACTGAGATCGTTGGAAACATAAATGGATTTCAGATTTGAAAAGTGATCAATCAATGTAGATTTCCTGTTTTGGATGGTTGTGTGGCAGTTTTGTTGGAGAATGTCCTGATTTTGGAAAACACACACTGCAGTATTTAAGGAGGAAGTGGCACCATAGCTGCAAGTCGCCCATAAGTTGGCCAGGAAAAAACAACGATAAGGAAATATATGTTATATGTATTCACAGAGAGAGAGAGAGATGGAACAAATGTGGTAAAATATAAACAACTGGGGAAGCTAGCTAAGGAAAATTTGGGAGTTCTTTGTACTATTTTTGCAAATTTTTTTATTAGTTTAAAATTGCTCCCAGTTATATACATATATATGTATATGCTCCCAATTATATATATATATATATACATATATATATATATATAATGAAAAACACAATAAATACTGACCATGAGTTTTCCAACTGTTGCTGTGAATTGGGGGCTGAGAAATGGAGAACTAATAGGAATATTTGGTCTCAAGGAAGGGTTTTTAAAAAATTGGTTGATAGAACTTGTTTGTATGTTCCTGACAATATCATAAGCAACTGAGGAGAACACAGAGAAAGTAATTTCAGGAGTAAAATCCTTGAAAAGCACCAAAGGGATGATGTCCATGTGACAAGTAGATGTGATGATCTTTGTGAGAAGCAGAGATGTTTGTTCTTTGAAACAGAAAGGAAGCAGTGAATTTAAATCCAGATTCTGGGAGGATTTACTAAATATATAATACTTAAAAGCAGAAATGTCCCCAGCCATGATGGTTAGTAATTAATCAGAGAAAAGGAGAAAGCAGAAATAAATTATGTTACAGGATTTCTTTTCCTTTAGTACCCACCATTCTTGGTCGCGCTGATTTGAAGAATAAAGAGGTAGACCAGACGAATGAAGAGTGGTGGGCAGCAAAGCAAAGTTTATTGAGTGATACTAAAGCAAAGTTTATTGAGAGTACAAAGCTCTGGTAGAGGGAGGAGACCCAAGAGGATTCCCACTGGAGTTTCTAAGTCTAGGGGATTTTACAGGCTTGTTGGTGGGCTGATTTAATCTGATTAACCCTCCATGTGCCTGTCACCCAATCAAGTTTTTGTCATCTACCTATCACATGGGAAAGGGTAGAGGGCTCCTTCCAGGGTAGTGTAAAATCCTTTTAAGGGTAGTTTCCTCTTAGGGCAGGGGCCCCCTGTCCCTGCCTGCCTTTCTCCCAACTATCCTTCATTAAATGATTATTATTATTTTTAAAGATTTTATTTATTTTTTTGACAGAGAGATAGAGAGCACAAGCAGGAGGAGCTGGAGAGGGAGAAGCAGGCTCCCTGCTGAGCAAGGAGCTGGATGTAGGGCTCCATCCCAGGACCCTGGGATAATGACCTGAGCCGAAGGCAGATGCTTAACCGACTGAGCCACCCAGGCACCCCCTAAACTATATTATTTTTTAAAATGAAAAGAAGCCTATGCCAGTTCTGGGGAAGTTTGTGTGATCCCACCCAGTCAAGTTACCCAAAGAGTTGATGATTTAGGCTTTGGCTCCACTCTGGACCTCTCAGCAAAGGGGAAAACTAATTTCCATTTGAAGCAGAAAAATGCTTTGGTTAGAGAATGTGTGTGACTGGCTAGTGGAAAAGATAATTGAGGAGTTACACTTCGGTGTCTTTTGTACAAAATTTTTCAGGCTTTGTTGAGATCTGTCATTGAATCATAATCTTTTCCACAAATACCATAAAATTTTAGCATTTTAAAACTCTGTACATTGAAATTAGTTTCTATTTTCACTTACTCATCAAAGCATAGTTGTTGTTTTTTATATAAATCTACCAAATTATACTTCTGGAGTATTGATGAATTTGCCAATGTTCCTTCCCTGCTGTGTACATTTTTCTCTGTTTATGTTTCAGCTTAAATACATATAATTATTCTCTGTTTTATAAATAGGCTGTTTCTAGACTCTTTGCTAACAAAGGAAATTGTATCTTTTAGAAATGTGTACATAATGTTACCTCCACTGGCCTTGTGAATTGCATATTGGTGCTACCAGGGGGCTCTGGTTTAAATCTCAGTTCTACCACTTACTACTTTCTTGACCTTGGAGAATATATTTATCTTCTCTAGCTTGAATTTCCTAAAATGTAAAATACAGGAGGAGTTATCCCGTGCTCCATTTGAGTGTACTCCTTTTTATAATTCATCCTTTCCCTGGGGTTACACTAAGTATTTTAATTCTCCTGGGATTTTACTATGTAATTAGTTTAAATCATGTGTATTAAGGTCATTGAGACTTAATACTAAGACAGAAACAAACAAACTCTTTAGGAAAGCAGGGACTCTTTAGAATTATCCATTCAACCCACATTTACCTCTAGGGGTTTTCTAGTTGTTTTTATGTTATTTAGTAAATAGTTAAGCGCTAATTTTAGGACCTAATCCTGCATAAAGTGGTCCTGCCCTGCAGAGCCTACATCACTGTGATGTTGTGCAGATTAAATGAGGGCAGGAACATATAACACCTTCGAGAGCCTTCTGGCACATAAAGCGCTGTTGGCAAATGTTAAAGTTATCATTATTGTTGGTGGTGGTTATTCCTGATCTTCCCTTTTACTAAATATCATGCTGCTCTCCAGAATCCATACAAATAATATACTTCCCTTGGACAACCAAGTTTGGAAACAGATTTTATAACAAAAGGTGTAAAATACCTTGAATAACCTTCACAAGGACACAGGGACTCCCAAGCTAGGGAATGTCACTAGCAACAACAAAACCCAAGTCTTCTGATTTCTTTTCTAGTCCTCCCTAGTAGTCCTTTAGTAGAGATAACTCTGTTGTGTTCTGACACTGCTTCCAGTCTAGTCTTTAAGACAGCTTTCTCATTACCCTAGCTCAACTGGGGGATAAGCCTATCACACTGCTTAGATCACTGCACAGAATATCACCCAAGTGAGAATTCATTTGTTTCTTACTCTTCCACCCAATTCCATTCTCTCACTAACAAAGATAGATGTACATTTCCTGTCCTTACCATGTCTTTCTCCAAAGAATTTAGAAATCTTAATTTTTGTTGTCCCTGTCCAGTGTTAAACGCAGTTTCATTTTTACTTTGCTAAGTTTTTCTAACTTAATGGTGAAGTACTTTTGCTTTTAGCCCATTGATTTGATTAGCTTGAGCTTCTGTGCATTCCTAGCGGGGTCCCAGAAACTGTATTTTATGAAAGCTGAAAGCCTATGTTTTCACCAGGTTAGAGAAATCTCTCACTATATCCAATAGGGACAAAGGTATTTGTCTATATTAGAGATCAGCATGTAGACTTATGTTATTATGACTTCTGTATTAGTCATGAGAGGACCTCCAGGACATTTAGCCACACAGAAATGACTGCCTCCTTAGAAAAGCAGTCTAAACACAAATGATTGTCAAAGTCCAGGAGTTTAAACCCTATTAGGAACCACACTAATGATGGGCAGTTTAAGTATAATGAGACCTGACACTGTTTTCCATGTAAAACCATTTGCCCAGCTTCTTAAAACTTAAAATTAAGAATCCTTAAAATGACCCAGGAGGTACAGGATTACAACACAAACAAATAGAAAGCAGATTTGTAAAATCATTCTTGATAAGATCCTATCATAGTTTGTTAAATTACTAGGTGAACAGAGTGGGAGGGCTTCAAAACTATTCTATTACCCACTCACTACTGTTCTACTTTTTTTTTAAAGATTTTATTTATTTGAGAGAGAGAGAATGAGAGATAGAGAGCACGAGAGGGAAGAGGGTCAGAGGGAGAAGCAGACTCCCCGCTGAGTAGGGAGCCCAATGTGGGACTCGATCCCGGGACTCCAGGATCATGACCTGAGCCGAAGGCAGTCACCTAACCAACTGAGCCACGTTCTACTTTTGCTGGTTCTTCATCACCTCCTGCCATGTGACACTAATTAACAATTTGGGGTTACTGCCTTTTCAGGTTTTCCTCAAGTACCTGAGCTACAGTTGGTCATTCTGAAGTTGGAGATTTGAAGAGTTAGTTCTAGTGGAAACTTTCTGACTGAGAGTGATGCCTTTAATCTTTGGGGATTGAGAGAAGGAGGGACAAGGTACATCTTGTGTCGAGAGTGACCATTGGACCGTGGATGATTTATGATTTCAAGGAGAAAGGTGTCAAGAACTGATTATTTTCCCCTCAGCCTGTCTTGGGATCCTCATGTTTAAATTAAGCACACACAAGAAATAGGATATTGTGTGAACCCCAATTACAGGATGGCTTATGTGAAACCAGAAGACCTCAGGTCTGTATTCAGCTGTCTTTTCAGACCACTAGTGTGGGGCAGTAAAAATTTTCTTTTCCCTTCTAGGTTCCCGGGCTGGTGCAATAATTAAATTGCTGTAAGATAGACTAATAGGAGAGAAATAAATTTAATTTTGTATGTACAGAAGCCTCATAAAAATAGACTCAAAGAAGTAATCAAAGCTGGATGCTTTTATACCATTTAGACAAAGAAACAATAAATTTATAAAGAATTGACAAGACCAAGAGGTTTAGGTTTAGGGTAATAAACTGGTGAAGAAGTAACAGTGTCTGTTTATACAGCCTTCTGGGCACTAAATTCCCTATCTCTGGTGATAAGGATGCCTTCTACCCTCCTGGGACATGGAGGATACCCTCACATGGGACAGTTAGCTCCTGCTTTTGGGGAGGGAGAAGGCACATCAGTGTCCTTTTTGCATTGGCTATTTCTCAGGTACCTTTAATTCAATCTCATCAACCGGTCAAAGTGGCATATTTTGGGGTGACATATTCCCTTCCCTTCATTAGCACAACTTTTTTGTTTGGAATTTCTATAAATGACCAGCAATCATTAAGGCCAAATGAATCCCCAATTTACATATATGCTGAAGTTGAGTAGTTTCTTTCTAGATGCTTCTGGTTGCAAAAGTCTGGAAGAATTTGCTGAAGTAGAACTTTTCTCACATTTTTGGTGCCCATACTTCACTGATTGCCTGCACCATATTTAATCTGCCTTCTTTTAACCTGTTGGTCAATTTAAAAACTTGGTATTTCTTCATCAATTTATATGTATTTATCATATCATCTGAATTTATTGTGCTTATGCTATATACTAGGGGCTATGGAAACACTGAAGATATAGCAATGAACAATAACCTATCCCTGCAGTCAACAAACTAACAGTTTAGTATAGATGACAGACAAGTAACTGGCAATTATATCTGTGTTGTATGAGTCACGGCAAACAAAGTGTTGGAAGGCCGGGTAGCACAAAAGAAGGAACAGTAATTCAACTCTGGCTTGCGAAGTCAAGGTTTCTCAGAGATGTGGTCTAAACCAACATCTAAAATCTTAGTAGGTATTTTAAGGAGAATTGAGGTAAAAGGCCAAGTGTCTGCAAAATCCACAAGATTATTTCATACTTGTTTCTTCCTCCCATTCATGTTTTTTGGTTAAATTGAATTACCATTTAATTCATTTATTTTGGGAGATTGGTAAACAGAGCTGATCTGCTTACCATTTAATAAGAGATTTTTGAAATTGAAAATGAGTCAAGAGAAGAAAAATGGGTATCAGTGTAGATGCCAGATATTAGAGCTTACTCCTGAGCCATTAGCTTCAGATCTATGATTTTTAGTTTCCATTTCTTACAGCCGCTCAGGCTCAAGAGTGGTTTGAAATTATCAAGCTGGCTTCAAGAAGACACTCAGGAGGTTCATCAGCATGAAGGGTCTTGCCATGATTACCTATATCTGTCTCTTCCGTTCTGTTCCTTAATGACAGGGTGGAAAGCCCTGACTCCTTCCACTGGGAGCTATTTCCCTGGGAAAATTACTTAAACTCTGTAGGCATCATTGCCTGTATTCATAATATGGAAAAACATCTACTTACTGAGTTGTTGTAAGGAACACTTATATTAATTCTCAAAAACAGAGCAATGCACATAGTAAGTGCTGAATTTATGTAATTATTTTTACATGATTGCAATTTATTTATTATTATCATTATGAGTACTAGTAGTATTATATAGAAAGTGATCTCAATTCATACTTCAGCAGTCTACAGAAAAGTTCTCTCAAATTATTTTTATTGTATACACCAGCTGTTAAAAAAAAGTACATTTCAGGGCGCCTGGGTGGCTCAGTCAGTTAAATGGCCAACTCTTGATTTTGGCTCAGGTCATGATCTCATGCGTCCAGGGATTGGGCCCTGCCTAGAGCTCTGTGCTCAGCAGAGAGTCTGCTTAAAGATTTTTCTCTCTCTGTTCCTCCCCCAACTCACATGTGCCCTCTCACTCTCTCTAAAACAAATAAATAAATCTTTTTAAAAAAGTAAAACTTAACATACATATTAAACTCATATACATATTACATCTATTTTTATACTAATATATTTTTAAATTTAAAAACATATATTACATTAAAATTGGGGCACCTGGGTGACTCAGTCGGTTAAGCATCAAACTCTTGATTTTGGCTCAGATCATGATCTTGGGGTCCTGAGATTGAGCTGCACTTCAGGCTCTGTGCTTAGTGGGGAGTCTGCTTGGATTCTCTCTCTCTCCCTCACCCCCAAATAAATAAATAAATCTTTAATATATATATATATATATATACATATATATACATATATACATATATATACATATACACACACACACTAAAATTATATTGAAAGTACATTGAAATGTATCAGATTTAAAAATAAAAAATGAAAATTCTAATTTCTTTTCCTACACATTTTCTTCCTTAGTGACACCCATTAAAGAGGGCTTAATTCATTCATAGTATCTTGTTTCAGAGCCTCCATTCTGAACAAACCATTGCTAGTTATTTAAAAAATTCTATGTTGCACAATTAATAGGCTATAAATATTTTGAAATATGTGTGATACAGTGAAAAATGATCTCTTTCAGAGGGCTGTTGGTATTTAAGTCTCATTGGTGGTTAAGCCAAGGTATAGGGTAGGTTTCCTTGGACTAGATTGTATTTTGATTCTTTTAATCAAATAAGTGGGAATTTTAGGAAAACAGCAGAGGACACCAGAGCCTGGCCATGAGGTTCATAGGCTCTCTCTTTGCTATGTGAATGTCTGAATGATATCTGTATGTTACTGACACTGCTGTCATTTCTCTGCATGGTGATGGTAAACTTCAATCTACCTGAAGCATGCTAGGCTCCAGAACTGGCAGGAGTCTTTGGTATTTGGATTCCTAATGATGACACAGTGGTTGTCTCTGCTCTAAGTTTCTCCAGGTTCCTATGGGCTACTCTTGTTGTAAGACTTTTTATTTCAACTCTCTGGCAAGAGTGTAGCCTAGGTATATAATCGGTAGTAAAAACTCAGGAGACTTAAAAAACAAACAAACAAACAAACAAAAAACAACTCAGGAGACTCTTGCTCATGTAAAAAAGCAATATAATCTTCCTTTATGTTATTTGGAAATGAAAGGACACATGTGGAAGATGTTCATGTGTAATTTATTCTTCTTGGAACAACTGTGAACATATCTTAAAGGAAAAGCACAGTGACATTGATGGTCATACTTTGCTTACCAAAATATTGCAATATATTTCTGTTCTCTATTCTCCTAAGAAGGAAGAAAAGATTGCTAGAGGGAGGGTAGCTAGATGCTCAAGTTCCATCTGAAGAGTTTCCTTAGGATACCTGAAACATACCACAGAGTGAGAGACTAGACTTTCCTACCTTCTGTGGTAGGTGATGTGTACTTCTCCCCATCAGAGCCAGATGTGACTTCTCATGATTTCAGTGATCTCAGGGCTTAAAAAAAAAGTGATCAGCACAAGAGAGAATAAGAATTACACAGCAGTCACTAATTCATAGTAAACAACTCCTTCTGGATAAGAATAGCAAAGATGCCCTGCTCTGCCTGTAGAGTAAGTTGTTTGGTTAGTCAACATGGCAGCTCTCCAGAGAAATCTCCCTTATCCATTATTCTCCATACTTCTTAGTTTGCCCTCTGAGGGGATCATCTCTAATGTTCAAATTCAGGCTGACTCCCTTTCCAGGGGACACAGCATGTATACCCCCTTGTCTCCTTGTGAGTCTGAAGGTGCAAGATGAGGGGTGTGTTTCTGATAAATGAGTATAATCAGACAGTAGCTACTTTATCATCTCACTTCCAAATCTACTCATTTATATGCATCTGTACCCATATTTTCGACCTGTCCTCCATGAGTATGGATAAACACCCTTATCTGTGCCTGAGGCATTCTTTCTAGGTTTGTTCTGCATCTCATCCCCTCTTGTCATATCAGGTGTAGGAGCCACTTTTGTTTTGTCCTCTCTACTCTACATCATCATCTTCTCTCTTATCCATGATTTATTCCCTAAAGGACACATATATGCTCTTATATCACCTCTTTAGTGAGTATATTATTTCTTCACTCTCCTTTCCAACTAAACTTCCTGAAATTTTTCTGTGTAGTTGTTGTCTCTATTTCCTTCCATCCTTTCTTCAGCCCATTTCAGGATGACTTCAGTTCTAGACTCCTCCAAGAACACACTTGTTGTGAGTGTCATCAGTGACTTGCAAATGGCCAGGCCAATAGTCCCTTTTCTCACTGGTCTTATCATCTCTCACTTGCTTCCACAGCAGCTTTGGACACCATTCATCATATACTCTTTTTCTTAAAAAACTTTCTTCTTGGGTTTCTTTGCATTCCCTGGTTTTCTAAATGAAAGAGTGCTCCAAGTCTCCTTCTTAAGTCATTTCTCATGTCCATTTACCCATTCTCTCCTTAGTTGACCTCATCAAGTCTCATTCCTTACATACAAACTATTTGGAAATCATAAATATGTATGTCCAGATAGGCATATTCCACCTGCTTACTATCATCACTTAGATATCTTTTAGCCATCTCAAATTTAGTATGAACATCATGCTACTATTGATTCTCTCAACATTTTCATCTAAACTGGCTTCTCTTGAGCTTTCCCATCTCAGTAAAGAGCACCACCCATATCCAGCTTATACAACTTATCTATATCCTGTTGCTCACACCTGGCATCCAATTAATTTTCAAGTTCTATAAATTCTACCTTTAAAACATATCCCAAACGTGTCTAATCATCATGATCTTTTACTTGAACAACAATAGCTTCCCAAATGTTCTCTCTAAGGCAATACCTGTCCTTCCCACCTCTGCCATCCATTTTCCACACATTATTTGAAATAAACTACTAAAGATGTCCATCAGACCATCTTCCTATGTATCTACACCATGTTCCAAACCCTCCAAAGACTTTGCATCATACTTAGAATCAAATCCAAACTCTTCACCCTGTTTAAAATGTCCTACATTATGGTCTGACTCCTGCCCACCATACTGATCTCATCTCTTCTTGCTGTCTTTTTACCATTTGCCTATCCCTTTGTTTTTCACTCCCACCTTAGGGCCATTGCACTTACCATTCTTTCTCAACTTGAAAGTCATCTCCTCAGAGAGGTCTTCCTTGACATTTGGTCTAAGGATCACTTCTCTGTCACTTCAGGCTTTTTTTTTATCTACATCACTCTTATCTCTATCTGCATTTTTTCTTGTTTATTTTTTGGTCTTACTCCAATTCTAGAATGTAAGTTGTGTGAGAGCAGGGATTTTCATGTCTATATTATTGTATCTATAGATCCTGGAAAAATTTTGGAAGATGCTTAATAAAATATTCTTTGCTCATGACACTTTTGGTCTTCAAAGCCAACAACAGCAGGTTGAGTCCTTCTCATGTTGCCATTTTTCTGGTTCTTTTCTATCATCATATCTCTCTTTCTGGTGAACAATAGCCAGGCAGGATCCTCTGCTTTTCATTTAGTTAGATTTGGCCCCCCTGCATAATCCAGGATACTATCCCCATCTCAGGGTCCATAACCTTAATCACATCTGCAAAGTGCTATTTACCATGTAAGGTAATATATTCACAGGTTCCAGATGATAAGGGTGTGAATATCTTTGCAGGCAATTATTTAGCCTATTATACCTCTTAAGACTCATAGTTTCCATGCTCTCAGCTTCTGGACTTCTTCCAGAAACTCAAGTACATGTTCATGAGAATCCTATTACTGTACAAATCTAGATGGCTTTAGTGCCTGAGTAGATGTACCTGTAGATATCCTGCCTCAATGCCTGTAAATTAGTGTGTTGAGAAAAGTGGGTGGGCTGGCACAGAACAATCACAATGATTAAAATGATCATTTGAAATGTTATTCCACTTTTATCATTTTAAAAATATAATATTTAGAAAAATCAGCTGCTACCTTTATATGAGGTGGCTTTTTATATCTAATTCTCAAAGCAACCTAGTAATTATGAAGATGGGCACTGCACAATGAAATTTAATTTCACCAGGATAATAACAAGAGAAGAAATATTCTTTTTTTATTTTCAAGGAAGATTGGAAATTACTCCTTCCCATCCTCCTTTGCGTTTTCTAGGCTGTGCTCCCATAATGGATTTTAATCTATTTTATAAGTAATTTCCTTAATATTTCAATGGTCACAGATAGTGAGGATTGCATGTCTCTTCAGGAAACATATATTTTATCAGCGCTGTCACAATCTAGAGTCTCAGAGCTTGTAGACTGATGTTTTTGCCCATTCTTGCTATCAGACACATAGCATAGAAATAAATGTGTTTGTCTATTTGAGACTTTAATGAAATTGAAAATGTAGTAACATTTTTCAATGTCAATAAACTCATTTTCTGTTTAGATGTTAATGTTGGTTTTTTCCTGAGGATTCCATTCTCTAATTGTGAGTCATGACATTTTTTTCTAGGTCCAAATGCTTGATTCCTGAAAATGACTTGAAGTATGCTGGGTGGTTTTCAGCCCCAGAGAGGACTAGCTATTTTTATTTGCCTAAAACCTATGATATGGGGTAAAGAGATCAGAGAGGAAGAGCAAGTGTAGTGCTTGAGCTTTACTAAAAAGTGTTTACCATGATTTTGAGGGCATAAGCACCCAGCACTGTGTTAGAAGCCAAGCAGACACTATCTGTGTCTATACTTGTTCTCTGGTGCTATATTTATTTCCATTTTACTGATGAGGAAGTGAACTCAAAGAGGCAATAACTTGCCTAAGTTTTTATAGTAAGTATGTTAGGCATCTGACTCTAAAGCTTTACCAGCTTCTACTTCCACTTGATCTTCACAACTACTTCCCAAACTCATCCTTCTACTGCACACTGGAGTCAAGTACAAGGAAGGGATAGATGTCTTATCTTTCACTCTCTTCCATCTCTGTTCATTTCTATCAATTTTAATTCTACATTCTGGCAATTCCACAACACTTTCACTAGGCTAAGACTAGTTTCTGTTCCCAACTCTAGGGTGTCAAGGGTTTCTTTTTTAAAAAAGTCATGCTATCAGATCTTGGTCACTTCACACTCTTTTGGGCCCCTTTGCCACTCATTATTATTATTATTATTATTATTAATTTCCTTTCTCCCTTTGTTCCTCCTTTGCCTATTCCTGTTGTAAACATCTGTTTTATTAGTAGACTGCCTAATATCTTTTGAATACCCGCCCTATTTGAAGGACATTCCCTCCATTATGAGTCCTGGCTACCAGAGGTGGAACCTGAGCCCTTTCCTTCATTCTCTTGGGCTGCCTGAGTCCAGGCAAGGGATCTGGGCCACATCAGACACAGCCATGAAAAACCTTTTTGAATTTGGAAAGTAAGATAAAAGTTTACTTTTCTCTTATGGAAGAGTAAAAATCTACTATCCTGGCCTGGTATGATGGTTCTGGTTTAAGAAGTCCATAGGGACACAGGCTTATTTTAGATAAAGACTTAACCAACCCTAGGAATGACTCAACTTCACTGTGTCAGAAACTGCCCCACAATACTTCTGACTATCCCCCGTGGGCCAAAACTTAGTCACATGGCCACATTCAGCTTCAAGAGAGGATAGGAATTGTAGTTTTTACTCGGAGCATCTGGTCGGTCATGTGACTCACTAAATGTTCTGTTACAAAGGAAAGGGAGAATATATATTGGGGTACAAACACCAGTCTGTCCTACAGAAGGGAGCAATATGAGGATATAGAAATTCACTGAATCCATCTTTTGGCACTTGGTGATTCCCAGTGGTTCCAAGTATTTGGTTCTTCAGAGGCATCTAAGGATGACGAGCTTGGCAGGTACAAGCTGTGCTTATTTCGATGAACTGAGATGTAGGCACCACATGTTGACAGCAGTGGCTTTTTATGAGAGATCATACTCCACTGAGCATTGCCCATGGCTCTGGCTCACTGGGTCTCCTGGTGATCTTGTAAGCTAGCTAATACCCCTTAATAAATTCTACTTTTATCAAAACTAACTAGAGTGAAGTCTATAGTTTGCAAATAAGAACCATCTCCTTAGCAGTTTCTGTAGAAGGATTATTGTAATCTTTTCTGTTTTTCTCAAACTCAGCTAGCCAATAACCTCTTCCTCTACCTTTTGGAGTAAAAGTCAATAAACAGCAGCTCAAGTTATCCTTTTCATCATCTTAAAATTTCTTACTTTCATCAGCCTGCTCTTCCCTGTTCTTCTGTCTTGAGGATGATGGGTCCCTGCTCCTTATCAGGGAGAGGTTCTCCAGCTTTGAGGTTGAACTCAAGCCCTCTATTTCCTTTGAAACATGTTCTAGAAGTACCCTCCTCCCTCAACCACAAACATACCTTAAATCTTAAATCTCTGTCTTTTCTGGCTCTTTCCATTCAGCACACAAACAAGCTTGGGTTCCTTCTAACATTGTTACCTCTCAACACAGCTACTTCTCTAAGCTGCCATTCCATTTCTTTTACTTTGTCTTCCATTTCTTCACTCACTCACTCACTCATTCATTCACTCATAAGCCTCTTATAATCTGGCCTCTACACCCACAAATTTGCTAAAACTACCTTCTCAAAAGTCATTCACAAACCTCTAATATCTAAGTATGAATATTCTTTCTTACTCAGTATCTTCATGTTCTTTGCCACACTGGCACTGATGAGCAACATCCCTTTCTTAAAATTAAGTCTTCTTGATTGGTGAATAAGAATTACTCTGCTTCATTTAATTTTCCCTTAACAACTATTTGTTCACCTCCTATAATCTTTTTTTAACATCACCTCTAAATCCTCACCACCAACTGTGTAAACCTCCATCTCATTCTGTGCTCCCAATGGCATCACCCTTCACTGATTGCCCAAGTCATGTTTCCCTCTCTAATCCAGGCATGCTATTCTGCTGATTCTACCCCATGAATGTTTCTCAGTTCTCCTTAAAACCCTTCAGTGGTTTCTCCTTGTTCTCAAATTAAATTCTAAAGCCCATTAACATGACTTATGATCTGGCTCTATTTACTATTCCCACTTTCTCTTAAGAGAAATCACCCCCCTACCTGGACTCATCATCTTTTCTCTTATCCTTGAGAATTTTAAACATTCCATTCCCTCAACCTGGGATGATATTTTTCTTACTCTTGACTTGAGTAATTCTTATTCCTCCTTTAGGTTTTCAGCTTAGGTGTTACTTTCTCTGTGACATCTTTCTGGTCCTCTCCCTACTTTGTCCCATATACTTCCATATTATAATACTTAACACCATATATTAGAATTGCCTCTTCGCTTCTTTATATTTCTAACCAGATAATAACCTCTCTGAGGGAAGTAATTGTGTTATTTTCATTTACCATCATGTTCACAGTGCTCAACAAATATTTGTTAAATTTATGAATACATTGCCTCTTTCTATCTCATAAATATAGGAGTTACCAGAGTCCTATCCTTGGTTTCATGCATAAGTGAATCTTAGAAACTAATATCATCTGAGCTTTATCTTTCTTTACACTTAGTGTGCTGCCAGGAGCCTCAGACATACTTTCTACATGCTTAGCCTCCTGAAGCTATTTACCTCTACAGACTTATCTCCTTCCTTGCACTCCATCCAAACTCTGTTATACTACATGTCTTGTCATGCAGTAAACGACCATATCTTCTAATTTTTGAGTTTTTGAACATGTTATTGCCTCTGCCTACAATAATGTGAATAATCCCTACTCACACTTGACCTCTGATAAAACTTCCTCGAATTGTCAAGACTAGTTTCAGTCCCCCTCCTAAGTCATCCTATAGTATGTGCTTGCCCATATCAGAAATAGATTGCACTGTATTTTAATTACCTTGTCAAGTTTCCTCATGTGTATTTTCTTCACTGTCTTTCTCCAGTATGTAGCAGAGTGACTGGCACATTATAAATGCTATATATATAAATATATATAATTATATATAGTTGCTATGTCTATATATGTATTATATCTATATTTGAATAATTTACTAAATTAATTTTTATACTTGAGGATTTTAATGTCAGTATTCAAAAATAAACTCAGAAACTGTCTCACTCAGCTTTTGCCACAATAATACTGCATAATAAACCATACCAAAACTAAGTGGCTTAAAATATCAAGATCTTATCTTTCCTTCATGAGTTTGTAGGTCACTTTCAGCTCAGTTTGATTAGGTTGGACTCCAGGCTCTGGGCTCTAGGATCCAGATAGGGTTCTTATGTGCTACACATAATTTTCACACTCTTGGGACTGGTAACAACCTGGCCATTTTCTTCTCATAATGAATGTCAGGAGTCCCAAAGCCAAGCCAAACCCTACAAGCATATTTAAAGCCTCTGCCTGTGTCACATCTACTAACTTTCCAAGCCCAATATCAACAAGGCAAGGAAATTTACTCTTCCTGCAGTGGGAGTGGCAGGGGAATTAATATTTGCTGAACAGTAATCCTGCTAAAGAACACTGGCAAGAATAGATATTGAGCTTTCTCTATTATAAAAATCAGTAAAAAACAAGATTAAATATCCCCAATATAATAATGCTCTTGGCATTGTTTTTGCTTCTCAATTTCCAGTTTGTTCACTGGGGATTCCCTGGCATGCTAGTAAAGTGATGAAAACAAAGATTCTCTCAGACACAAAAAACCTTAAAAAAACAAACATATTCTCTGGGTCTTCAAATAAATTCATTATGTTCTGGAGTAACATCATATATCTCAAAAATTCTTTGTAGACATGTATTTGATCTGCCTAGTCAGAATATAAAAATGAGATCAAAATCAGTACAAGTTAGGATTAGAAAATATCAAACTTGAACATGAAGCCAAAAATCTAAATCCATCTCTCCTCACATGTTCTCCTTCGCACATTTTGTCACCTTCATGTAGCTGAATTTGTTTTTGCCCCTTTTCTGTGATGAGGGTGAGTGGTATAGTGGGGATGGTTTTTAACAGCTTAAGAAATATGTAGATATTATCATTGCACATGTCATTCTAGGTAACTTTTGATACAAAAGGTATCTGAATATTACAGTTAGAATCCACTCTACTTGTTGATAATCGTGAGCTATCCACTAACACAAATAAAATTACTCTACCTTTTTGCCAAATACTTATCAGGGTATAGAGATGAAGAAAATATTATAAAAACTATATTTAGAAAAGGTGTTGACTTTTAATCATGCTTTTATACAAGGAAAATGTCCACGTAACATACTTGCTCATTTTTAGAATAAGAATCTGTACTAAGAAAAACTTTTCTGAGCATCAACTAGTCAGTTGCATACCATGAAAAGCTATTCCAGGCCAAGGTAAATCTATCACATCAGAAGGTCAGTTCTGCCAAAGTAGCATTGGAATTAGAAAGAGCTTAATTACTTGAGTGATTAGAGGCAGACAAATTAAAATACAATGAGATACCAAGGGTTAGCAAAGATACAGAGCAACTGGAGTTTCCATAAATGGCTGGTATGAAGATAAATTTGATGCAACTACCTTTGAAAAAAAATTGACAGTACCAGCTAAAGTTAAACCCACACATACCCTGTGACTCAGCTATTAAGACTCCAGATTACAGACCCAACAAAAATAAGTACTTACAATTACTCAAGACCATGTGCAAAAACATTTATAGCAACATAATTCATACTATCCCCACACTGACAGCAATTTATATATCAATCTAGAGAAGAACAGGTTAATCATGATATAGTCATAAAATGGAATGCTATGACAACACAACAAAAAATAAGCTAATGTTACATGCAGTAACACTGACATATATCAGAAATATAATGTAAATTGAAAAACCAAAACACAGAAGAATGCAGAGTGCATGATTTATGGATGTAACATTTGAAAGCAGATCGGTGATGGGTATTAAGGAGGGCACATATTGCATGGAGCACTGGGTGTTATACGCAAACAATGAGTCATGGAACACCACAGCAAAAACTAATGATGTACTGTATGATGACTAACATAACATAACATAACATAACATAACATAACATAACATAATAAAAAAAAGAAAATAAAAAAAATGAAAGCAGATCAAACTAATCTGGTAGGCAGTCATTGAAGGGAGCAATAAGAGAGCTTCAGGCCCAGGTTATCTATTTCTTCACCTGGATAGTGGTAACACAGTGCATTCACTTTGTGCTAGTGCATCACTCTGCTTTATGATGTACGCATTTTTCTAGGTGATTATTTTGCTTGAACAAAAATCTACTAATTAGGAAAAAGAGCAAATAAACCAAAACAATCCCCAAATATGCACTGTGCTAGGTGCTTTCATGGTTTATATAGCTTTTCATTCTTACATCTAATCTGTGAAGCAAAAATCCTTACTTCCAGGTGTAGAAGATGAATGCGGGGCTCAGAAATGTGCTGACAATACCAAGTTTAGACAATACTTTGTCACTCTCAAAAAAATTCCCCAATACAGGTGTCTGGGTCCTCTCACTCAATTTTCCCTTTTGAATCTGTTTTCAGAAAAGAGTCCTAGAACATGTGGGAAGAGTGGTGGGCAGGATTTGACCTATGGGCCATATTTGCTACCTCTGCTATAAATGTATATGCTATGATTGGGACCTGATTTTGAACTCCAGCTCTGTCATTTACTATATACCCCTGATGTTCTTGCTTTAAATAAAGATACATACTGAGTTCAGGGGACCAGAGAAAGGATTGAATGATATAATGCATATAAAGCTTCTGACATGGAGCTTGCTTAATATATTTTCGTTTTGAAATTCCCTTATAGAAGAGAAACCATTAAGTAAAGTAGCAATATTAGTAAAAAATCCCACTTGTGATAATATGTGTGAGATGTCAAAGAGCCATTCAATGGATGCTCAACAAGTAACAGGCTAAGGGTTTGCTGGTGGATTGTTTTTTCAATGGATTTGGAATGTGTAATAGAGAGAGAGGGGTCAGAGATGACTCCAAGTTGGAGGTGGACCAGATTATATCTAAGATCTCTCTCTCTCTCCTTCTCTCTCTCTCTCTCTCTCTCTCTCTCGTAGGGAGAGGGGAAGAGAGAGAGGGAGAGAGGGAATCTCAAGCAGTCTTCATGCTCAGTGTGGAGCCTGGTGCAGGGCTTGATCTCACTACCCTGAGATCATGACTTGAACCAAAATCAAAAGTTGGACACTTAACCGACTAAGCAACCCAGGCGCCCCTGAGGATAGGTTTTCTACGCATCTCCGCAGATGCTCTGAAGCCAGATCCTCCTTTGTCAGCTTTCCTATGACTGAAATATTGTGCCCCCCCAAAAGCTGAGCCATGTCCAGGAGTAGCCATTAACACTGGGTCACCTGCTACATCTATGCCCCCCAAAAAGTGTCCCAGACACACATACATCATTATTCCACCTGGGCCAGAAGAAGGGATGAGCTATTAACATTCTTTCTGTATGTATCTTTCTGTCCTTGTCCATAGTAAGTGGACTTCTTTTATTTCTAACATTCTCAGTATTAAATATTTTCTATTCAGGGTGGGGGGATGGGTTAGCCTGGTGATGGGTATTAAAGAGGGCACATTCTGCGTGGAGCACTGGGTGTTATGCACAAACAATGAATCATGGAACACTACATCAAAAACTAATGATGTAATGTATGGTGATTAACATAACAATAAAAAATGAAAAAAATAAATATTTTCTATTCAGATCAAATATGTAAAATTGCTGAGGAGAATTAGAATTTACTATAAATTATTCAAGTGAACCCACAGAAACTCTGCATGTTCTTATTTATTCTGCTCTTTAATAGACCAGGTATCAAAAGCAGTAGGTAACATATGTTTTGGCATATTAGAAACTACCAGAGAGTACTTTTCATATACATATTTTTAGGCCTCACACCAGTGCTACTAAATCAGAAATGATGGCCTTTGGGAATTGTGTTTTTGTTTGTTTTGTTTTAATCTCCCCAGAAGATCTTGATGCAGTTGACCTGGATCAAATTTTCCAGAATGGTGCTTCAGGTCTTCCCACAATTATTGTGAACATAATATTTAGAAATGATTCCACAGCATTTGTCACTAAAGAATTGAATGAAGGCTCTAAGAAATTGTAGCCTAGATGTAATTTGGGGCAGATTTGTCATTCACTGTGAACCTGTGATCTGACCATCTGAGATAATGAGCTGCTCCATTCAGTCCCCTGTCTCTCTATGGGACTTCTCTATGGCACTCTGAAATGATCACCTGTAGCTTTATCTCTTTAACTCTTTATTACCAAGCTTGCAACCTATTTGGAGAATGTGATGTTGTTTGTTTATTTTCATCATCAGTAAATTGCTGATCCTGCCAAAGTTCACTGAAACAGCCAACCATACAGTCTTCAAAATAATTCACATCAATAACATGAATTTAAAAGCCCTCTCATACCTTTCTTGACAGGTACAAATTGCTGACTCACACCTTTCCCTGTCGAGTATGTTTAACTTCATATCGCAGCTTAATAGTTTCATTCCAAAACAAAGACTGGAATTGGAAAGCGCAGGGAGAAAGTACAGGAGGTGAAATGAAAGTTTCAATCTATGTTACCATATATAGGAATCTTAAATTACTTCTAAATAATACACAGGCTATGACATAAGGCTGAAATGAATCTGTGACAGAATGTCTTATCCAGGCTCAACTTCCCATCTTTTCTCTTGGAAAGGATAAGAACAAACTCACTTTGTGGAGTGTTTTCCAATTAAGGCGTATTTATTTCATAGGCATAACTTAAGTTTCTGACTCAGGGAAGAGAGCTGGTTCACCAATCATTTAAGCCAAAATACTGGCTCTTTATTATTGAAGCCTGATGTTATTAAATCAGTTGCCTTTCCCAGAACAAAGTTCAGTATATTTATAGCCTCGGTTTGTCAAGCACCCAAAATTATCAAATTCAAGAAAAGTAGTAGTCAATTTCTGGCAGCTATACAGTGAAAGTTCCCCGCCCCTACCACTTCTACTCCGGGACAAGATTATAAAGTCAGCAAGTAAAGTCAACGGAAAATTACATGCATTATGGTTTTCTAAAAATGATGTTTACAAGCCTTCGACTGGCTGATGTTCTTGCTGGAGGGATGGAGTAAGTATGAGTTCTGTGTCCAGTAAGTGCTACTTGAATCAATGATTTACATCCAAGGGTCTAGGTGGGATACACTCTGTCTGCCTCCTAAGCATGTTTCCTATGTTGTCCCTGAGGCATAGCTTCCAGGGATTTCTCTTCTTTCTTTTATTCAGTCTCCTCCCCACCTGACACCTCCTCTCTTAAGTTATCCTTTTCCCACCCACTTTATTCCCTCTGCCATATGAACTCACTCTCCCTCACACCTGCCCTTCTCTACATAATTTCCACTAAATTCTAAGAGTGTAAAACAGTAGCTCCTAATATTGACTGCACACTGGAATCACCTGTGTGATTATTCCTACCATACTAGTTTACATGGCAGTAATTTCATGTCTGTGTTACTCATTTTTAAAAATCTCCAGTGACATTTAGAAAGGCTGTGGTAGACTTTTGGAGCTAAGTTATTGGCTCAGGTGGGCAAGAGGCAACCCGTAACAAAGTATCCAGGGGCTTGTAAAGATTTTATATAGGAGCCAGATGTCCAAATAAGAGTAGGAAAACCACAAGAAGATCAATAAAGTTTAGGGTAAGAAGACAGAAATTGGTACAGACATTTAGGGTCAATGGGTGAGCACAAATTAAACAGAGTGACTGGTCTGGATCCATATAAAATAAGCATACTGGACACTTCTGGGATGATGCTTCTCTTAAAGTCTTAGACTTGTTGAGGATTTTTCCCCCTTGCCACGTGAGGACAGAATCCTAGTGCTGGTTTGAACAGAAGCATTGGGCAATTCATATATTCACCATGGAAAATCTGAAATGTAGACATTGAAGATGGATTTCATTTTAACTCATGAGGGCTCCAATCCAGGTGGATCTTAGACCAGGCTAGAGCGGAGGGTGAGACCTAGGATGCTTGACCAGAGGTGTGTTCTCCTATGTGTTTGAATCTTGGCTACTTTACCACCACTCACTCAGAGTTCACAGTCAGCTCCTTGACTTGAGAGACATGACTCCTAACTCAAGTTTTTGGATTCAACCTCCAGGTTCAAAGTTTGTGAGCTTAACTAGCACCTTGAGCTGGGTCAGGCAGCTTCACAGGGGAAAAGCAGTGCTGCTATCAACAAGGTTCATTCCCGAACTCATGTTTTCTCCATGGTTGCTGAGGACCTAACTTTGTACTTTTCCCCCCATCTTCTGTGTTTTGTATTTCTGCTGATGACACAGTAAGACTTTGGTGTAATTGGCAGTGAAATGGGATTCAGAAGGCTCAGATTTTAGCAGGCTCTGTAGCTACCAGTGTAAATTTAGATCAGTATTAAACTTCTCTAAGCATCAATTTCTTCTGCAGGAGAATGGGAAAGTGATACCCAGCTCATTTGTCCTTGAATTGCAATATAAATTAGATGAAACTCTAAATATAAACTATAGGAAGAAATACAGGTAGAAACTATCCATTTACCCATTCATTCACTCTTAAGGAGTTAATTGAGCACCTGTTTTATGTGTCAGGGAGAGCTAAGCACTCGGGCTACCGATCAAGTGAAATTATCATCATCATCATCATCATCATTATTCAGATATAAATAAGAAATCATTCTGACAAATATAAGTTAACAAATCTGGCATAGACAATAAAGGAGAGGTATGTGGCTCATATGATATGTGGGATCCAAACTCCTTATGGTGTCATTTAGCTAAGCTATGGAGAATGAAGAGAATTTAACCAGGAAAAGAGAGTAAGCAAGAGAATTTCAGTGACTAAAAACAGCACAGGTCAGGAGGGAGCATGCCAGATATAAAGGGCCACCAATAAGCCAATATGTCTGACTGGGGAGAAGGATGAGGTGGTAGAAGATGAGGTTTGGAAGGCAGGTATCCAACGGATCACACATTGCTTTGTTGGTCATGATAAGGAGGTTTGGCTTCAACCTAAGGTCAATGAAGTTTAGAGCAGAGGATAGAGGTAGGGAGGAAAGTGATATGGCTGGATTTACATTTTGAGACCATCCCTCTTATAGATATTTGACTGCATTTTTTTCTTATTCTTTCATTTTATTTTTCATGGATCCCACTTCAAATCCTTTTGTTTACTCTGGAGGGATGGTTAATACTCTTGGAACTTATAATATTTGGCATACTTTGTACTTAAATTTGAATTCCTCCATTTACCAATTGTCTAATCTTGCAAAAGGTATTTATTCTTTTCTAAGTCTCCATTCTCTATAAAATGGTGATGATAATTCATCTCATAGAGTTTCCTAGGAATAAATGAGATATTATTTGTACAATTTCTGGCACATAATAAGTCAATAAATGTTAGTATTATTACCCATCCCCTCTGATAATTTACTCCTCTTGTAATCACATCTTTCAAATATGATACATTTTAGCTTTCTTTCTTCTTGTTAATAACAGGGTGACAGTGGATTATCAATCACCAGTGGAAGATGCTATATCATTTACTTCTTATGGAGGAGATGGATTTGCATTACATCATTTACATTTGCTTCTTATGACTTCTAAAACTAATACCCAGGCTCTGCATTACTTTATTTAGCAGTAACTTACCTGGTCAGGAATTAGTATCCTTACCCTTTTAGGATTTTGCCAAGCTGAAATTTAAATGACCCTAGGCTCCTAGGAAAGAGTTAAGCATGAGTAAGTTTAGATTGTGTTGGTTCCACCATCCACAGTAGCCAGTCAATTCAGACAATGTTCTGCTGGATGGCTCTTATCTTTCCAAGTGGATGCAGTGACCCCATAGAAAGCAGGTGTCGTTGGTTTTACAGTTTTGAAAAACAGTTCACCCTACCCAATAAGCTTTTGGGTGTGTGATGATTTCAATAATCAAGCTCCAGGAATTATTTTAAATGAAAATGGCCACTTTTGAGTAAGACTCATTGTTAGGTAGGGTTTGGCCTACAAAGAATAAAAACATCAAAATTCATTTGGGGGAAAAATTAAGATTCCCCTCACAGTCTCAAAGCTTTCTTCTCTAATCACAGTGCAGACACTATCAGTGAACAGAGAATCTTTGTATTATTTCCAAGTTTCTCCCATTGTCAGTCACTGTGACAAGGCACTGGCCAATCTGACACAATGATGAATCACTCCAGACATTGAGTTTTCACATGGCTGTCGAGGGTTCTCGGTAGACTCTGTTGTCTAAAAATGCTACAGACCAGCCCTGGGTGCTCTGCTCATGAGCAAACCTGGGATTTGGTAGAAATAAACAGATACATTTTTAAGGAAAAAAGATGTGTAATAAACATGTACTGTCTGTTTTTACCATATCTTCATGTTGCTATTGATTTAAATGCCTATTAAAGCAAATCCTCACTTTCCAAACCCCTTTTTGTTGGTTCTGTGCTGAAATGAATTAGATTTGAGAGCACACTGAGAAATTTAAATATTAAATAAATGTCTCGTTTATTGTTTTCAACTATAAAGTAACATTGGAGTTCTCCTTACCCTTTATCCTTGAAATTTTAACAAACAACGTAATCTTTGTTAATAATTTTTTAACTGATTAGATCTTACAAACCCAATGCTGTTGGAATTTACGATGGATTGATGCATTGTCCAATGCAAATGTACTTGTAATGTCTCCCTTAGTTTCCCATCGGAGAGCTTGTCAATACACCAGTGCCTCAAATCCATTTTCTCGGATTTTCTCGGTAAAAATGTTACAGTTTTCTGATTATTATTCACAAAGGCAGCTTCCTGAGTTATTTCTGCTCCTGCACAATATTCATGATAGCAATTTGATACCTTAGCAGTTTCAAGGTTATCAAATGATTGAAAATCCTACTGCTTACTTCAAGGTGTAACATATACAACTGTGCTGTCATCCATTATAGCAGTATAATAGTTTTTCGTAATGCCTTTCATGAACTGCTGATTTAGAAGTGTAAGCCTACCTTCTGAAGGCACTTATCAGTCTCAGGCTGGGGAAGTATTGCTTAACCGGAAAACATCAGTCCAGGACTCTCTGTGCTACTTAGAAAAAAGAAACCAAGTTTCATTTCTTTTTTAGATAGTGCTAGAGTCCTGCTCTCTGAAGTCATTAAAGTGAATTTGCAAGAAGAAACAAACAAACAAACAAAAGCCATGGTTCATCGGGTTCTCTGAAGGGCTAATACTAATCAGCAATGAATCTTGGAAGGAAGGATTGAATTTTGCAGCTTGTGGAGATTAAGTTTGAAGCAAGGAATTACTGAGAGAGATGATGGAGATTTTGCTAAATTGAAAACATAACAAAAGTCAAACAAATTCATAGTAAAGCTGGGAAGTAAAACCGATCATTATTCAAAGTCTCCCTTTTAAGCTCCATCCACACACTGAATTTTGGTTTAGGGGTCTCTGGTTGGAGCAGAGGTTTGCTTGAGTGAGTTTAGAAGGTGGCATCTGTTTAAGTAACAGATGTCTGTGTCACCGAGGTGCTATGTTCTCATTTTTTATATATGGGGAAATTGCTACTGACAGAGTTTTATTGTCTTTATGCAAATGAAAATACCATATTCTTCTCCTTAAAGGGTTCCTCTTCCTGATGTGAATCTACAGCAACCATAAAGGACTTCAACCTCATCATTTATATATATATATATATTTTGGAATCTGATAAAGATTTTATGAACTATCAATCGTGCATGAAATGAGGTTTGGAATTGCAGTCATACTCGCTGTTATTTAAAGAGGCCTTACTGGGTTGAAGCAAACTGAGCACGGTAAGAGATGGTGCTGCTGGCTGGCCCTTCACCTGCTGTGGCACTAACAGACGTGAGACCTGGAGAGGCACTAGCATCCCCAACCCCCCCAAACCAGCTAGCTCTAAGGGTTTGGAGCAAGGCTGCTTTATGGAATGATTTTAACTTCATTCATTTGGTTGTCAGTTTTTAGACATCTCTTTGCTCCTTTTATTTTTCAGGAGAGATAAGGGAAAGTAGAGCCATCCAAAAAGACCCTCTGTGTTGACACATAAAATTAACCATCACAAATATTCTGGTGACAAGGTGGGGAGTATACATGATGAGCGGTTGTCTACAGAAATACAATGGTTATCTTAAAGAGAAGCACTTGTTTGGGGCACCTGGGTGGCTCAGTCGTTAAGCGTCTGCCTTGGGCTCAGGTCATGATCCCGGGGTCCTGGGATCGAGCCCCGGGTTGGGCTCCCTGCTCAGCGGGAAGCCTGCTTCTCCCTCTGCCACTCCCCCTGCTTGTGTTCCCTCTCTCGCTGTGTCTCTCTCTGTCAAATAAATAAATAAAATCTTAAAAAAAAAAAAGAGAGAGGAGCACTTGTGCAATTGTTTGGGTTGCAAGTTGAACTACTAATTTCTTTCATAATGCCGTTTTTACTTGAAAGTACAAGAGAGAGACAAACTATGGATATTCAGATGTGGGTATTTGGGAGACATTATGAAAAGGAATATCTGTCATTTTGAGAAAAACAACTGCCAGTATTTGTTTTCAATGATAAAATTTAAACTTTCGCTTGAAAACTTGTATCCATCACCATGAGCTTGGGCAGCTTCCCAATATTTAAAGACTTTTCTAATGAGACTGGTGATGCAATTAATAAATGTGAGTTTTGATATTGTATAATGAAATGTGTCAACATTTGTAAAATTTCATAACTCAGTGAACCAATATTTTTCAGGTCACCAGTGGGTGATGTTACAGAATCACACATGGTAAAAAGATCTATTCAAAATGCAAGATAGGCTAATAGACTATAATGTAACAGAGTAAGAAAAGTTCATTGATAAGGTTTCAAATTTCACACACAGTTAACCTCTCAAAAACTACTACTTGTTGATTTTTGGTGTACTATCAAGAAAGAGTATTTATAATAATTATCTGGAAAGGCAATTTGAACTCTCCTTACTTTTCCAACTACATACTTGCCTGATGCCAGATTTTCTTCGTATGTTTCTGGGGAAGACAACATACAACAGAATGAATGCAGGCACAATTGTGGGGATGCAACCGTCTTCTACTAAGCCAAACATTAATGAGATTTATACTCACAGAGGTCTCCAGAGATTATTTATTGAATCAACTGGCTTAGTAAAATAAATCTGGAAGGCCTTTTGTCAAAATTATTTTCTTGTGGACAATTATAGATATTAAAGTGATTTAAGAGCTTGTGAAGGGGCGCCTGGGTGGCTCAGTTAGTTAAGCATCTGCTTTTGGCTCACGTCATGATCTCAGGGTCCTGGGATCAAGCCCCGCATCAGGCTCTCCACTCAGCGAGAAGTCTGCTTCTCCCTCTCCCTCTCCTTCTGCCCCTACCCCCCGCCCCGGATCATGCTCTATCTCTCTCTCAAATAAATAAATAAAGCCTTTAAAAAAAATGGCTCATAAAGAGCCCTAAATTTTCCAAGAAGTATTGATTCTATATCCATGGAAATCATGTAGTTGTGGTAGACCAAATATGCCTATTTATCAGTAGCCTAGTACCTGTGAGGTCAAATTAACATTAAGGCCCTACCTAGCTCATTAAGCCCCACCTGCATATTTCAGAACCTTAGTATACCCTCTTCTGGGTCCTGCATTTCTTCCACACCACCAGTGTTTCTGAGGCTATCAAAGTGTTTTTCATGTATGTTTGTGAATCAAGTAAGTCTTCCAGGAGCCTCAGTCCTGCTTCACGTAGTTCAAGCCAGTGCTCATATGGTTCATGCTTTTCCCTCAGGCTAATGGACTTAATGTCATTGGCATCAAGTTGCATCAATCACCACTTGCTCTGACAAAGTTGGGACGATGTCCTTTTTCCTAGGAAATGGGAATGTAATGAGCATCCCAGAAAGGATTATGAGCTATGAAATTTAGGGTAAGACCTGCTGCCTATTTAAGGCCATGGAGGAGAAAAGAAATGGTGGTCTCTGATGAAAGCTGGACACTAGTGGAGGAAACCAGGTATAGGGTCTAGCTTAACATCTGGCAGAAGATGGGTGGTGAGGAAAAGGAGATGAAGTAAGGAGCTGAGCTTCCACAAAGAGCATAACTCTGTTAGAAATACAGTTTGTGAAAATGTTCTGGTAAGATAAAATTGGTCACAGAAAGATGCAGTTTCCACGATTTCAAGATGTCCCTAAAGTATCTATAAATCCACTCCAACTAGAGGAGAGGATGTTCACTGATGTTCAAGGGTCTAATGCTTCTCCCTTGTCAGGGCTTATTCTTGCTGACCCTGCTTTACGTCAGAAGCTAACAGAACAATGTTTAGTGAGTGACTCTTCCCAGGGAGGAGAGTTTTCTTAACTCAGTGAGGTACATTTAATGTTGGAAATTTAAGAGGCATGTTGAAGTTAGCAAGAATTTCAGAATTCCTAACACCCGAAAATAGCTGCCAACCCCACTCACTTTGAGGCAATTGCTTGATCTGAAGGTTGAACCATTTTTCTCTATTTCTCCTACTTTCAATTTTCTTCATATTAACAGTCAATTTGGGGGAAAGAAGCCTCTGAAGGTTAAGAATCTCTGAAAATGTCCCTCAAGCATTCATGTAAACTGCTGGGACCCTTTGCCCCTCCTGGCTGCAAAGTTTATGGATAATAAATTGAATATTTCAGAAAACACAGCACTCATTAAGAAAACAAGGATGACTTTAGATAAGGTTTTTATCATGACTCAAAATTATTTTGAATTATAAATGCTGAAATTTATCTCCATTATTATAGACTAGTATGATTTAATAATCTTCAGAAATCAGTTTTCAGAGATTGTTATCAGACTCTAATGAAGGTGTTGGAATTGAAGGAGGTAGAATATACCAAAAGGTCTCATAAAAAATATGCACAGGTCAGTATTATGGCTATAATTGATATGAAGGTGGGTGTGGAAACTTCATCTAAAAATGGCAAAGTTCACATGTCATCTCTGTATGTTTATTTGTGGGGAAACTATTTATAGATGTCATTAGAATGGTCATTAGTCCCGTGTTTTCCCAGATAACCTAAAAATGAGAAAGGGATAGTATAGCAGCTAAATGGAATGCCAAGTGAGACATCTGGAAACTTAGTCACATATCTCAATGACCAGAATTGAACAGCAAGAGACACATTGTACATCTGAATGTAGAGATACAGAGAAAACCTGTACCATCTCTCTTAGCATCATCTTCAATCCACTCCATTTCTGTCCTCAAGAAAACAGCCCCCGAATCTTGCTTGGATATTATGGAGGCAGGAGGTCACAGAGTAGCATAGAAAGCAAAGTAATGTGGATGTGATGGTGAGAGAAAACTAAGAGCCCATGACAGGGAAATCATGGTAAGGGGTGTGATCACACCTAGAGTAGGAGCAGAAAGCTCAGGGTCAGAGGTCAGGTGCTCACTTGTCTCAGTCAAGCCTAGATCACAAGTCCTTGGACCTGAATGAACAGGCAGGTGTTTAGGGACCCTCCAGTTCATAGAAAGCAAATAGATTTCTTCTGGTACGCTGATACCATTTGATGGATAATGTATCTGGCACTCTGTATTAAAGCAGATTTCTAAGCTAAGTTTAGGTTGAGGGGGAGAAGGTTGTAATTCATTTGCAGTATCTGCCATGGGTATGACAAAGGTGACTGCAACCAAGGGTATTTACCACTCCTGCTCCACGTGATTCTGAGTAGCCTGCTAAATGTGTGACTACCTCTTACTTCCACATTCTCAGGTTCTAAGGGCACCTTGATGCTTGGTGACATTGCCTGCTGTAAGAGATTGGCATATGTCTGACAATTCCCGGCAGAGGGACTTCTATCTATTCTTGTCCTTCCATTTCTAGAAGACATGAGGAATTCAAGTCTCTATGTTCATTATTCTCACAACCCTCTTCACTGGTCATGTTCCCAGAATAATTTTCCTAAGACTCTGCCAGAAATGCCTTTCATCAGTCTCTGTATTCTCCCAAATGAATGACACAGACAAAACTAAGCTATTTGTAAGGGAGAGACGTTTCGATGGGACTATTCCCTTGGGCCACTTAGATCCTGTAATAGTTCAAATGAAATGACATCCAAATAACTTCTTTATTTGTTGCCTTCCCTTGACTAGCCACCAGAATATGAACAGTTTTTCAGGAAACCTGAGTTAAAAATTGTTTGTTCCCTCTATTTATATTACATTTTAATGTAATTGGTTGCTTTACCCCATTTGTTTCAGGGTGGTGACACATCTCCGGGGGCCTGGCGATGATGAAGTGAATGAGGAGGGAGAGAGAAAGAGAGCACACACATGAAAAACCCCATCAGCAATACTCTCTCTTATTTATAGTGACAACCCCAAGCAAAATATAAAAATATATTTAGGGAGATGACAGCTTTGTTGCTTCTTGATCACAAACCAGCACTTAGGAGTTCACTTTTGTGAGCAGATAAAAAGGGCTGCATCTTGATAAAGCAGCGTTAAGGAAAAAAAGAGAGAGAAACCAGAAGGACGATCTGTCCTAGACTAAACCAGCACAAGGACCAATATGCTAAATGGAAGGGAGAGTCTCAGATTATTGCCCGTGGGTGTCCTGGACCACAGGTGGATAAAAACCTCTTCCTGTCCATAAGGGAGGATGCCAGGAAGTCAAGAAGCCTTTAGATTTGCCTTTTAGTACTAGGATTTACATTTGATAAAACAGTGTTCAATTTGCCTCATGTCAAAATAAGAAAGGGGAAAAAGGATGCATGAAAGTATTTGAGGCAATACTTATTCCTGTGTCTTTAAGTAGAGGCAGTTGGCAACTCATAAATGGGTCCATGTTTGAATATTTCAATATAAATGTGTTCTTTGCTAAGCCCCAGCGGTACAATGATAAGAAAGACACAGACTTTGCTCACAAGAAACTTGCTTCAATGGAACCAAAAGTTTATTTGGAAGTTAATTTGAAATTTACAATGCCTTCTCCATAGAGATAAATATGTTAAATGCAGCAGTTGGTTTTCAGTTCCCAATCCCTTTGTTCTGGAATATTACTCCAATAAGAATATTTCAAATTTTTCTTTCACTAGCACTGTTACCATTTTTTTCTATGGTGGGAAAAATATATTTTGAGCTCCAGTATAGGACACAGGAAGTACTTTTCTGAAAGAACCCATTCAAATACCTGACTTCCCTGGTGTGAAGTCATTTGAAAAAGGAGGAGAACTAGGGAAGAGGTGAAAGGCAGAAAGCTCCCTGCTTGCAGAGATGTCAACAGTGACCCCTCGCCCTATGCATGAGCACCTGACAGCGCCAGTTCTGAATTTAGCTGATGATATTTCATCATTGCTTTGGACACGCTTCTCTGGTTCTGTCCTTATCCATGCCCACTGGTACACCTAACCTAACTAGTTTTGAGAGCACATGCAATTGTACAAAAATGTTCTTTCCCATGCAGGACAATGCCCCACTACCTCCAGCCCAGCCTTGTTTCTGCTCTTGATTCATCTCCTCTTGCTGTCTCAGCATTTCCACCCCATCAGACTCTTACTCTGAATACCCAGTCTCTATGAGTCTGCCTTTACCCACTTTAGCTTACCTTGGTCATGGATGAGGCATCTTCTTTGATATGTGGTTCTGCCTTCCAGAAACCATCCCGTTACTACCCTCCCCAACCCCTAGGTACAGAAATGAAGAGAAGAGACTCCAACGAGGAGTATGAGGAGAGGGAAAAGGGAGATATTTAGAGTCTCTGGTTAACTCTTACTAACTATATAGTTGTTTAAGGGAGCTACCTCTCTAAGTCAGACCACACACCCACCCCACCAACCCAGCCAGTTGATTTGAAATGAGATACTTTGGTTGACACTGGGATGGATCACTAAATCCCCAGCTACCTTTCTGAATAGAACCTTTGTCGTTAGTGTTAATTCATGGATCTGGTGAACCCACATTTTGCTCTATTAGAATCATCTCAGAGGTTTTAGAGATCCTGAACTCCAGACCGAGTGTCACGTCAATTAAATCCAAATCTCCAGGAGTAGGACGTAGCTTTCCTTAAAACTTCCCAGATGATTTCAAGATGCAACCAAGTTTGAGAACCAATGGCTGGGTGGAAGAAACAGCAGAAGGGGAAACATTGTGGAGAAGGAATTATGTGGACTGTTAGAGGGACTGAGTTCAAGATTTTGCCCCTCAATAACTTTGTTACTTTGATAAGTCATTACACTTCTCACAGACTTGTTTTTATTAGTCATAAAATGGAGTTAATTATAACTGTTCCGACTAGCCCTCAGATTCTAAGGAAGATATGGACTATCATGGTCTCTTGTGGTTTGGGAAGTACTTTTTAAACTATAACATACAATTTGAATGCCAATTATTATTAATAGAATGCCATAATATGATAAGGCAGATTTTCAGACTCTCTAATCTCTCATTCCACTCCGTCAACATTGGCAAGCTTGGAGGCTACATGAAGTATGATTGGCACACTCTCTCCAACTCCATTTTTGGCCACTCTCTCCTCTATTGGTGCTTATGAATTGATTCCTAGTGTCGTTCACTGACTGCCCAGGACCATAGATATGGTAGCCATTTGGTCTGCTTTCAACATATTCAGGATAGTGAGAGGAAGAAAGTGATTTGAGCAGCCAAAAGCTAACCTTTAAGCCAGAATTTGGTGAATAGAAAAGTGTACTATGTTTACTAGGATTTCAAGAACAAAAGTACTGTTCTCTTTATTGGAACACTCTGTTATTTCCAGTATAGTACTTTCCTTTTTTCTGACTGGAAGCTTAATCTTCATGCCACTTATCACTTCCTTTCTCTGTCTCGGATTCTTCTGCAATTGCTTAATATCTTGACATGATTCCTAACATGTTTTAATGCTTGTAGCTTTTGTTCAGCCTTTTCACACAGAGACTAATTACTGTATTTCTAATTTTGACTGGGGCCCTAGCTTCTACTTTTGACAACTATTTTGCTGGCATGTTGGTTTTGGATCCACACTACCTCTACACCATGATTAGCACAGGGATAATGTTCTTTTCTTCTAACATACCTGTAATATTTCTGCTCTGATATTGTTCAGTTATTATCAACTCTTATCTTTGCTCCTTGATCCACTAAAATATTTAATGATTTGCTGCAGAATGATAATAATGGTATGAGTTTTTACTATGGATCCTCTTGGGTGTATCATACTTTAAATCAAAGGAATGATAATCTAAAAGTGAAAAATCAGGCATGCTGGGAACCAAATCAAACCTCATGAGAGTTTATAAAGTCTGTCTCTGTGTAGAAATGGCTCCTCACTTGAACCCTCTGTCCCCTCTCTTACACATTCTCCTCTATTCACTTCCTGAATACTTCATTTCCCCTCAATTTTTCTCCTACTATATGAGATAAATGGGGAACATACATGAGCAAAATTTACTTTCCTGGAAATAGTGTAACAACATCAAGATTACCTAAACAAGAACTGTAATCAAATATATAATATTTGGTTATAACTTAATGAAAACTTTAAAAAACTTGTAAAGAAAACTAGAAATCTTAATTGTAGAATCTGATGCAAATTTTGACATGAACAGAGAAATATAGTCTTTATTCCGTGACATAAGACTGAAATTGTAAAACATATAAAATTCTGCCAAGTTAACTTATAAGTTCAATGTAATCTCAACAAAAATTATAAGTTAAGTTTGAGTTGCTATAACTTAAAGAGTCTAAATTTCACCTGAGTGAACAATCAAGTAAAGATAACCAATGCTGGATCACCTGGGTGACTCAGTCGGTTAAGCATCTGCCTTCAGCTCAGGTCATGATCTCAGGGTCCTGGGATCGAGCCTCATGTCAGGCTCCCCACTCAGCTTCTCCCTCTCCCTCTGCCTCTCCCCCCTGCTCTCTCTCTCTCTCAAATAAATAAATAAAATCTAAAAAAAAAAAGATAGCCAATGCTGTTTTTAAAGAGAACAGTAATAATAAAGAACTCACTTTGCCTGACCTCAAACCCTGTAGTAATTCCTTAATAATTTGAAATAGAATGGTGTTGGTGCAAGATTCACCCAATAGATCAGACCAGAACAAAGTGAACACCCTACTGACAGATATTAGCATATGGAGCATTTAGTATATGGGTGCATATATGGATAGCATAAATGAATAAACAATGCTTGATCAGACATGAGGATAGGGAACGAATAAGGTCCCCAGTTTTTGTACCAAAAAAATCCCAGGTGGATTAGGAATTAAAGTAAGTAATAAAATTCTGTCAGAACTAGGAAAAAAAAGGATATCAATAACTATCTGATCTAAGTATAAGGAAGAACACTCTAAGCTTAATAGCTATGAAGGAAATCACAGCCAGAAGAACTATCAATGAATTTGCCTACTTAAAAAATGAAGTTCTTTGCCATATGCAAATTTGAAGACAAAATACACATTGGGAAAATATTTGAGACATTCATGATAAATGATAAGAGCCATCAATCATTATCCTCATACAAATTGATAAAATGAAAAAACTCCTTAAACCCAATAGAAAAATGATCAAAATAACCTAGTAAGCAATTCTTAGGAAAGGGAATACAAATGTCTAATAAATACACAACATATGTTCCACTTCACCAATAATCGATGCATTAAGCAATAGGAAACCATTTCTTACACTTAAGAGTGTAAAGGGTAAAAACAAAATCTCATTCAACACTTAGAAGATGGTAAGTGTGAAAACTGGCACAACCTCTAGTGGGAAACAGTCTGTCATAATGTTCAGAGTGCCATAATAGTTCCTATCTTTTGTGTATTAATTCCATGTCTAAAGGACCATCCTGAAACAATAATCAGATATATACTCAATTTATTATGGTATATCACAGGTAAGTTTAATGTAAATACAATAACTCAAAATGTCCAGAAATTGGGGGAGGATTTAAAACTAGTACACATCCACATAAAGCATTAGTCACTAAGTTACGTTTGCAAAGAATATTTAATAATAAGCAAAAGTGCCCATAAAGTGTCAAATGGAAATAAAACATGATGCACAGTGGGATAACAAGATATAATAACAGTTATACCACCATATGATCCTATTTAACCATCGTTTGTGTAGTCAAGGCACTTCTAAGTGCATCACCCATTTGAATCCCTATTTGGTAGGATGGGGAAGCATTACTTGCCTTTTAGGTCTGATGAAAAATTGGATTCAAAGCTGAAATTTTATCATTATATGCTCTGTACTTTTTCCCCTTAGGTTGGTAATATGTACAAAGAGCTACTTAAAAATAATTATAGTATGTGTTGATTTTCTGAAATTGTTCCTGAGTTCCCCATACCATTAAATAAAAGGTAGTATGTTTTTTGAGTTGTTAGTATGTACAGGGTTTTTCCCTGGACACAGAGATACACTGGTGAACAACAACAAGAGGTTTTGTTTATCTTGGAATGTAATACTATGGAAAAGAATGTGTAGACCAAGAGCAAATACACAAGTAAACAATACAATGCCAGACCTCCCTAAGTGCTAAGGAGGAAAAAAAAAGTGCTTGGTGGAGAATCGGGGTTTGTGGAGTGATCGGGGAAGGGTTTTATTAGAGTGGCCAAGGACGACTGCCAGAAGGAGGTAATACTTGAGCAGAGACTCAAATTATAAAGAGGAGGCAGCCATGGGAAGATCTGAGGAAAGGGGATTCTTGGCAAAGGGAATAACATATGAGAGGGCCCTAAGGCAGAAAAGAGCTTAATGAAAAACCCAGTGTATTAGGCTTCTCCAGAGAAACAGAACCAATGGGAGATACACACACACACACACACACACACACACACACACACACACACACACACGCATACACACGCACACAGACATATATCTGTAAAACATATACAATTGGCTCTGGTAATTATGGAGGCCGAGAAGTCCTAAGATAAGTAGTCAGCTGAAGACCCAGGAGAGACAAGTGTCAATCTCATTCAAAAACATCCTTACAGACACACCCAGAATAATGTTTGATCAAATATCAGGGCATCCTATGGCTCAGTCAAGTTGTCACTTGCAATTAATCATCATACCCAGTGAGATTAGAGCATGATGAGCACGGGGGAGAGTGTTATGAGATTGGAGAATGCCGGGGTCAAATAATTCAGGAATGTATAGGTAATGGTGTGGAATAGATCATGAAAAATATAGGATCAGTGTAGGTTCCAAAGGAAGATACTGTTGGGAAGAGGTCATTGAGAGGACATGACCACTGCCCATTGACCCATGAATTGGATCCCATCAATGGGAAGTTCCTCACCCTGCCCCTTGTACTTGGAAGGCATGGTCCACCCACCATTCCCATGCTAAGAGCCACTTCAAGGACAGAGCCTTGAGAGAATAATGCATTATTCAGGTCATAAGGATGGCACATGTGACTGAACCCCATTAAGGCCTTGATATAAATTCTAAGGATCCTGATGGGTGGGTATGGTGATCTATTTGTCTTGTGGCTGGTCAAGACAAGCCTTGTATATATGTTCCCTTTGCTCATTAAAACAGGCATCCAATAATTTAAGCGACTTGCCTCTTTCTTTGGTCTCTCCATGCCCTCCACACACAGGGGACAGTTTTGACTCTCACCCAAGGAACTCCCAATATTGTGAACCAATAGGCACTTAGAGGAAGTAGAACTGAAACTGACCACAGATTGATTGCTCAGAGTATGTAGGATTTATACCGACAGAGGGGTAGAGAAGAACATAGTATCAACTTTAACAATAAGATCATGATATAAAGCAGATTTGTATTATGACTGATATGAAAACCTTTTGTTCCTTCAGTTATTCTATTCATTGTTAGGGAGTGGAGCTGAACTATGAACTAACTTTTGCCAATAGTAATTTTATTTTAACTAATATTTTAGATAAGTTAGGTATGATCAATGTGAAGCTCCTTTTTAGAATCTCAGTTTTTCCTTTTTCATACTATCTTATGTTTAACAGCATGAGGAACTCAGGAACAGTTCCAGGAAATTGAAACACCATCTAAATTAAAAGTATGAAAAATTGTTTATACTTTAAAATTAACAATCAAAAGTTTAACCCTAAAAGGCAAGTGGACAATAATGTCCAATCTTGGGCGCCTGGGTGGCTCAGTTGGTTAAGCGACTGCCTTTGGCTCAGGTCATGATCCTGGAGTCCCGGGATCGAGTCCCACATCGGGCTCCCTGCTCGGCAGGGAGTCTGCTTCTCCCTCTGACCCTCTTCCTTCTCATGCTCTCTATCTCCCATTCTCTCTCTCTCAAATAAATAAATAAAATCTTAAAAATATAATGTCCAATCTTATCCATCTTGTGAGGCTTATGAGTGCAACTGGACTGATCATAAATGAAAAATAATTTATTGTGAAAGAGTAAATACAAATCTGAAACCTTGCAATGCAACATAAATGAACAAAAAAATTCCTTTAGATTTCAATGTTTGGTCTATTTAATTTTATTGCAGCTAAACTCATCTCTTCCCTGTGAGCAGATTGCAACATAAATTGATATTTATGACATTTTATAACTGTTCATAGTTCAGTGTTAAGAAAACATCTGAAAATGCTTTTTATTTATTCCTTTTGAGATAGGTAAGAAAGAAGTCAGGTTCTCCATTGTTTAACTTTGTTGTGTTTTGCTTTTTTGCTTCCTTTTAATTTCTCATTGCATGCTAAAGTTTAACTGACTGGGAGCAAAAAAAAAAAATAATAATTTCCTATTCAACCCACATACTGGGGCCCATATTCAACCATTCTGGCTCCTTTCTGCTTCCTTTCCCCCTTAACGTCCGAATTGCCCACCTTGCAGAAATCCAATTCTGGACCAGCTCAGCTCTTGCTTTCTCTGCATTTCCTTCATCCTGCTATTGGAATGTGCCCCATGTACCCTGAGTTCAGGATCTTCAACTTCTGTTGGGCTCCTAATGCTATAAATAATGCTGAACATTCTTCATCAGCATCTTGTCTTTCCCATGTCATTTCCCTCAAGACCCCTGCTCAGCACTCTGCCTCACACTCTGCCTTACACTCTGCCTTTGGCACAGAAAACAGATGCCTTCCTAAGTGTCCTCATTTTCTTTTTTCTTTCTTTTTTTTTTTTTTTTTAATTTCTCCCTATCCACTCCGGCTTTAATACTCACTAAATTATCCCCACAGCCTCTCATCCTTGCCACACCTCACACCCCAGTGTAGAGTGGTTCCTGGGTCATCTGAGCTGCTTTCTCCACCCTTGCCTTTGTGTCTGCTACTTGCCAGCCCAGCTAGATGCATTCAGACACACTTCTCCCATGATCTCCTTTTCCTCCCTGTCATCTTCAACTTCTTCTCTGGATATATATACTTCAATCTCTTTTATCTAAAAAAAAAAAAAAATTAACAATGGGGCACCTGGATGGCTCAGTCAGTTCAGCATTAGACTCTTGATTTCAGCTCAGTGCATGATCTAACGGTGGTGGGATCAAACCCTGCATGGGGCTCTGTGTTCAGGGTGGAGTCCGCTGGAGAATCTCTCTCTCCCTCCACCCCTCCCCCTGTTCACTAGTGTGCTCAATCTCTCTCTAAATAAATAAGTAAATAAATAAATAAATGAAATCTTTTAAAAAAATTAACAATGACAACAAAGCCCAAACATTTACCTCCCCTCACATAATATTGCTATTAAGCAATATCTCTCATTTTCACAGACAAGCTTCTGAGCAGAGAAACCCACAGTGATTATCTCCCTTTCTAGAGATCTCTACTTGCTTTTGTCTGGGACTCTACTTACCATTTCACCAAAATTGCTCTTAGCAGCATCCTTAATGCTACTCTGTTGAGCAACCTTCATCAGTCTGGGACATACAGACATTTAAAGAGTTAAAGGAGGAATATGAACCTATGCAGGTTGTTGAGAAGGATCTTCCAGAATTGTAGGAGGAAAGCCACAGACCAGTTTTACATAAAACTCAAGGGAAAAGAAGTGTCAGCAAAGAGAACACAAGTAATATGATCCATGACTGCAAAATGATTTTTTTTAAAAAAAATAAGAATTGGGACCTGTTCAATGGAATAGCATTAATGTAAATAATTATTGGATCACTTATATTGTATACATGAAACTAATATAACACTGAAATTAAACACTTCTCTTCACATTTACAGACTCTCTTCTTGACTATCTGTTTCCATGTAGCGATTTTCCTATGACTTCTAAGTACTAACTATAATCATTGCTACCTTCTTCAGGTCCAGAACCTTACAACTATGGTGATCATATGATATAATGTCCTGATTTGGGCTCTTTTAAGAGTGAAAGGGGGCACTATTAATAACTTCACTGTGATAACAAGCATAGACTAGGACTCTCCCTAGCAAACAAGTCAAAAGATTACTTTATTTAAAACCAACTGACATTCTCAAAAAATTAAACGTAAAGTTACCATATGACCCCAAAATGACACTCCCAGGTGGCATTTTTATGTTCACATAAAACTTGTACATAAGTGTTCATAGAGTCATTTTTCATAATGGTCAAAAGTGAAAACAACCCAAATGCCCATCAACTGATGAATGGATAAACAAAATGTGGTATATCCAGACAATGGGATATTATGCAACCGTAAAGAGTAATGAGTACTGATATATGCTACAATATGGGTGAACCTTGAAAGCATTATGTTCAGTGAAAGAAGTCAGACACAAAGGTTATATGATATATGATTCTATTTATATTAAATGTCCATAGCCAAATTCATAGAGCCAGAAGTGTATTTGTTGTTCCCCAGGAGTTTGGGGAAGGGAGTGACTGGTAACAAGTATGGGGTTTCTTTTCTTTTTTGTTTTTTAAAGATTTATTTATTTATTTTGAGAGAGTGAGAATGAGAGAGAGAGAAAGAGTACATGAGAGCGGGGAGGGTTAGAGGGAGAAGCAGGCCCCCCGCCGAGCAGGGAGCCCGATGCGGGACTCGATCCAGGGACTCCAGGACCATGACCTGAGCCGAAGGCAGTTGCTTAACCAACTGGGGTTTCTTTATGGAACAATGAAAATGTTCTGGCATTACTTTGTGAATATACTAAACTACTGAACTGTCCACTTTGAAAGGGTCAATTTTATTTTATTTTTAATTGTTCTTTTATTTTTTAGTTTAATTCCAGTGTAGTTAACATACAGTGTTATATTAGTTTCAGGTGTACAATATAGTTATTCAACAGTTCTATACATTGCACGGTGCTCATCATGGTAAGTGTACTCTTAATCCCCTTCACCTATTTCACCCATCCCGCCACCCATCTCCCCCTCTGGGAACCATCAGATTGTATCTATAGATAAGACTCTGTTTCTTGGTTTGTCTTTCTCTCTCTTTTTTCCTTTGTTCATTTGTTTTGTTTCTAAAATTCCACAAATGAGTGAAATCATATGGTATTTGTCTTTCTCTGACTGACTTATTTCACTTAGCATTATACTCTCTAGCTCCATCTATGTTGTTGCAAATGGCAAAAATTTCATTCTTTTTATGGCAGAATCATATTCCATATGATACCATATCACACACACACACAAACACATACATATTTACCCAAATACATGTGCATACACACACACATGTATTTATCCATTCCTTATCTATTCATCTATTGATGGACACTTGGGCTTCTTCCATATCTTGGCTATTTTAAATAATGCTACAATAAATATAGGTGTGCAAGTATCCTTTTTTTGTATTCATAATTTTTTAAATTTTTTTATTGTTATGTTAATCACCATATATTACATCATTAGTTTTTGATGTAGTGTTCCATGATTCATTGTTTGTGCATAACACCCAGTGCTCCACTCAGAATGTGCCCTCTTTAATACCCATCACCAGGCTAACCCATCCCCCCACCCTCCTCCGCTCTAGAACCCTCAGTTTGTTTTTCAGAGTCCATCGTCTCTCATGGTTCATCTCCCCCTCTGACTTACTCCCCTTTATTCTTCCCCTCCTGCTATCTTCTTCTTTTTCTTTTTTCTTAACATATGTTGCATTATTTGTTTCAGAAGTACAGATCTATGATTCAACAGTCTTGCACAATTCACAGTGCTCACCATAGCACATACCCTACCCACTGTCTATCACCCAGACACCCCATCCCTCCCACCCCCCACCACTCCAGCAACCCTCAGTTTG
The DNA here is from genome assembly GCF_037043125.1 of Eumetopias jubatus. NCBI lineage: Eukaryota > Metazoa > Chordata > Mammalia > Carnivora > Otariidae > Eumetopias > Eumetopias jubatus. The sequence goes on from NW_028274809.1 coordinate 90,888,774, forward strand.
TTTCCTGAGATTAAGAATTCCTCATATCAGTGAGGTCATATGACACATATCTTTCTCTGATTGACTTATTTCACTCAGCATAACACCCTCCAGTTCCATTCATGTCCTTGCAAATGGCAAGATCTCATTCCTTTTGATGGCTGCATAATATTCCATTGTGTATATATACCACTTCTTCTTTATCCATTCATCTGTCGATGGACATCTTGGTTCTTTCCATAGTTTGGCTATTGTGGACATTGCTGCTATAAACATCGGGGTGCACGTACCCCTTCGGATCCCTATATTTGTATCTTTGTGGTAAATACCCAGTAGTGCAATTGCTGGATTGTATGTTAGCTCTATTTTCAACTGTTTGAGGAACCTCCATACTGTTTTCCAGAGGGGTTGCACCAGCTTGCATTCCCACCAACAGTGTAGGAGGGTTCCCCTTTCTCCGCATCCTCGCCAACATCTGTCATTTCCTGACTTGTTAATTTTAGCCATTCTGACAGGTGTGAGGTGGTATCTCATTGAGGTTTTGATTTGAATTTCCCTGATGCCGAGCAATGTTGAGCACTTTTTCATGTGTCTGTTGGCCATTTGGATGTCTTCTTTGGAAAAATGTCTGTGCATGTCTTCTGCCCATTTCTTGATTGGATTATTTGTTCTTTGGGTGTTGAGTTTGATAAGTTCTTTATAGATTTTGGATACTAGCCCTTTATCTGATATGTCATTTGCAAATATTTTCTCCCATTCTGTCGGTTGTCTTTTGGTTTTGTGGACTGTTTCTTTTGCTGTGCAAAAGCTTTTTATCTTGATAAAATCCTAATAGTTCATTTTTGCCCTTGCTTCCCTTGCCTTTGGCGACGTTTCTAGGAAGAAGTTGCTGCAGCTGAGGTCGAAGAGGTTGCTACCTGTGTTCCCCTTTAGGATTTTGATGGACTCCTCGCTCACGTTTAGGTCTTTCAACCATTTGGAGTCTATTTTTGTGTGTGGTGTAAGGAAATGGTCCAGTTTCATTCTTCTGCATGTGGCTGTCCAATTTTCCCAACATCATTTGTTGAAGAGACTGTCTTTTTTCCATTGGACATTCTTTCCTGCTTTGTCGAAGATTAGTTGACCATAGAGTTGAGAGTCCATTTCTGGGCTCTCTGTTCTGTTCCATTGATCTATGTGTCCGTTTTTGTGCCAGTACCATACTGTCTTGATGATGACAGCATTCTAATAGAGCTGGAAGTCCGGAATTGTGATGCCGCCAGCTTTGCTTTTCTTTTTCAACATTCCTCTGGCTATTCGGGGTCTCTTCTGGTTCCATACAAATTTTAGGATTATTTGTTCCATTTCCTTGAAAAAAGTGGATGGTATTTTGATGGGGATTGCTTTGAATGTGTAGATTGCTCTAGGTAGCATTGACATCTTCACAATGTTTGCTCTTCCAATCCATGAGCATGGAACGTTTTTCCATTTCTTTGTGTCTTCTTCAATTTCTTTCATGAGTATTTTATAGTTTTCTGAGTACAGATCCTTTGCCTCTTTGGTTACATTTATTCCTAGGTATCTTATGGTTTTGGGTGCAATTGTAAATGGGATCAACTCCTTGATTTGTCTCTCCTCTGTCTTGCTGTTGGTGTATAGGAATGCCACTGATTTCTGTGCATTGATTTTATATCCTGCTACTTTACTGAATTCCTGTATGAGTTCTAGTAGTTTTGGGGTGGAGTCTTTTGGGTTTTGCACATACAGTATCATATCATCTGTAAAGAGTGAGAGTTTGACTTCTTCTTTCGCGATTTGGATGCCTTTGATTTCTTTTTGTTGTCTGATTGCTGTGGCTAGGACTTCTAATACTATGTTGAATAGCAGTGGTGAGAGTGGACATCCCTGCCACGTTCCTGACCTTAGGGGAAAAGCTCTCAGCTTTTCCCCATTGAGAATGATATTCGCTGTAGGTTTTTCATAGATGGCTTTTATGATATTGAGGTATGTACCCTCTATCCCTATACTCTGAAAAGTTTTGATCAAGAAAGGATGCTGTACTTTGTCAAATGCTTTTTCTGCATCTATTGAGAGGATCATATGATTCTTGTTCTTTCTTTTGTTAATATATTGTATCACGTTGATTGATTTGCAGATGTTGAACCAACCTCTGGGGTTGCCCAGGGATAAATCCCACTTGCTCATGGTGAATAATCCTTTTAATATACTGTTGGATCCTATTGGCTAGTATTTTGGTGAGAATTTTTGCATCCATGTTCATCAAGGATATTGGTCTGTAATTCTCCTTTTTGATGGGGTCTTTGTCTGGTTTTGGGATCAAGGTAATGGTGGCCTCATAAAATGAGTTTGGAAGTTTTCCTTCCATTTCTATTTTTTGGAACAGTTTCAGGAGAATAGGTATTAATTCTTCTTTAAATGTCTGATAGAATTCCCCTGGGAAGCCATCTGGCCCTGGGCTTTTGTTTGTTGGGAGATTTTTGATGACTGCTTCCATTTCCTTAGTGGTTATAGGTCTGTTCAGGTTTTCTATTTCTTCCTGGTTCAATTTGGTAGTTGATACATCTCTAGGAATGCACCCATTTCTTCCAGGTTATCTAATTTGCTGGCATAGAGTTGCTCATAGTATGTTCTTATAATTGTTTGTATTTCTTTGGTGTTGGTTTTGATCTCTCCTCTTTCATTCATGGTTTTGTTGATTTGGGTCATTTCTCTCTTCTTTTTGATAAGTCTGGCCAGGGGTTTATCAATCATGTTAATTCTTTCAAAGAACCAGCTCCTAGTTTCGTTGATCTGTTCTACTGTTCTTTTGGTTTCTGTTTCATTGATTTCTGCTCTGATCTTTATTATTTCTCTTCTCCTGCTGGGTTTAGGCTGTATTTGCTGTTCTTTCTCCAGCTCCTTTAGGTGTAGGGTTAGGTTGTGTATTTGAGACCTTTCTTGTTTCTTGAGAAAGGCTTGTATTGCTCTATACTTTCCTCTCAGGACTGCCTTTGCTGCATCCCAAAGATTTTGAACAGTTGTGTTTTCATTTTCATTGGTTTCCATTAATTTTTTAAATTCTTCTTTAATTTCCTGGTTGACCCGTTCATTCTTTAGTAGGATGGTCTTTAGCCTCCATGTATTTGAGTTCTTTCCGACTTTCCTCTTGTGATTGAGTTCTAGTTTCAAAGCATGGTGGCCTGAAAATATGCAGGGAATAATCCCAATCTTTTGGTACAGTTGAGACCTGATTTGTGACCTAGGATGAGATCAATTCTGGAGAATGTTCCATGGGCACTAGAGAAGAATGTGTATTCCGTTGCTTTGGGATGGAATGTTCTGAATATGTCTGTGAAGTCCATTTGGTCCAGTGTGTCATTTAAAGTCTTTATTTCCTTGTTGATCTTTTGCTTAGATGATCTGTCCATTTCAGTCAGGGGAGTGTTAAAGTCCCCCACTATTATTGTATTGTTGTCAATGTGTTTCTTCGCTTTGGTTATTAATTGCCTTATAAAATTGGCTGCTCCCATGTTAGGGGCATAGATATTTACAATTGTTAGATCTTCTTGGTGGATAGACCCTTTAAGTAGGATATAGTGTCCTTCTTCATCTCTTATTACAGTCTTTGTTTTAAAATCGAATTTGTCTGATACAAGGATTGCCACCCCAGCTTTCTTTTGGTGTCCATTAGCATGGTAAATGGTTTTCCACCCCTTCACTTTCAATGTAGGGGTGTCTTTGGGT